>NC_041383.1:158011457-158129997 GCF_002162155.2 Triticum dicoccoides | reverse complement strand
TTGCTGGTCCCCCGGCTCCGCCACTGCATGGAGGCGAGCTGGGCCAAATTGTGGTTGTCCGGGAGCAGAGGAGGCGCCAAGTGGTGGCGGCGCGATGATGTGGGCCACAACGGAAGGGAATGCGCATCCAGGAATGTCCGTGGCGCCAAGACAGGAATGATCGTGGCGCCAAGATTTAGGTGGATATAAGCCATATCGCCTCGCTCAACCGTCAAATATGAAGGCTTGCGGGCTCGATTTGGAGTTGCCTAAAAAATATGGCGCATGATGATTATTCTGCTAGATGCGCTTTTTCGACCAGAATCGTAGTACCGGCGGTTAATAGGGCAACCAAATCTATACAATGACTCTCCTAGAGTTGCATTTAGACAGACAATATCATTGATAGATAATGTATCTATCACCCCACAGAAATTCAAATCCAAGCACGATGGGTAATAATATTTTTAACACGTATGATCGCAGATGCTCACCCCAATGAACGTGCACATGTACACGCTACACCTATGAGCACCTTCGTGATACTGAGTGGACACAACATCTTGAGACTGACGAAGTCATCACATACCCCTCATATTCGAAGGGGAAAATCTCCTTCAACTGAACAAATATTGACAAAAGACTAAAATAAATTCAGAAAAATACGATCACCAATGTCAAATCTAGTACTTAAACTAATGGGTAGAAGAGAGAGAAGAAGACATCTAGCTACTAGCTATGGACCCTTAGGTCTGTGGTAAACTACTCATGCATCATCGAAAGAGCAACAAGTTTGGTGTAGAAGCCCTCCGTGATCGAATTCTCCTTCGGCAGAGTGCCAGAAAAGGACCCAAGATGAGATCTGACGAGAACAGAAGCTTGCGGCGGCGGAAAAGTATTTTGATGTGCCCTTTGATGTACGGGGAATATTTGGGTATTTATAGAGCTAGAATTAGGGTTAGGAGAGCTACGAGGGGCCCACAAGCTTGCAGGGCGCGCCTTGTGAGCTTGTGGCCCATTCATGGCTCTCCTGGCCTCCTCCCGAAGCTTCGTTGTTTTCAATTTTAGAGGATAAAGTAGTAGAAGAGAATCAGGTAGCTTGTGACAAATAAAGTATTAAAGTATGGCATGATTACAAATAATCGGTGTACTCCCTCGTTATAAGGCGTGTAAGCTTTTGGCACAAAAAATTAGCATAAAACTAGTCACAAATTACTGAGCCATCGTTATAGAAAGTTTTCTCATGATATCCTTTAACAAATGTGGTTGGCTGATCCACGAGTAACAATGGTTAGCTTACGTACGTTCACCGTACAAGAGAGAACATCTCTAGCACTAATTAAACGAGAGTTGGTAGTGTCGCCTCCCCCTCTCATTTTTCCCTCCCCACGCCTCCCTTCACTTTGGTTTTTGGGTAATTTATGTCACACAAAAAAAACCAACGTAGGTAGGGTAATTTAGAATAATCAATACAAAATCACGTCATGCATTAACTCAATCATATCAAATAAAATCAATTCTTACCAAAATCTCAACTCAATCAAAAACTTTCTTTGCCTTTTCCTACCCATACCGAATCAAATCTTATCAAAATCTAAAACAAATTTAAAACTTTCCTTGCCTTTTCCTACCCATACTCAAATCAAATCAATTCCTATCAAAATCTAGAATATTGTGTGTGTAAGGTGTACATTGGGCACAATTAATGTAGAACCACTAGAATATTTGCGCCCCGTTGCAATGCACATGCAAATAGGTAATCAGCAGCAAAGTCTAACACGCCTTAGATTTTAAGATTTTCTGAAAAAACTTGAGTGTCTAAGATTTTGAAAGTACTAGCCATAAAACCACCGATTCGTCGGGATTAGTCGTTTGCACCAAATTGAGCGTGGCGACATTTTGAAACCCAACAGGACCTACATTTATGTTTAGAAAGAAACAAAGAGATAAATGAAGATGTGAATAGTACGCGGATTTACCATTCATGGCGAAGTTTGAATTTGGCTGCTAGTAGCTACTAGTAAGCATGCACGTGCAACGCACGTCTCAAACGTAAACCAGGTGAGATTCATATAATATAAAAAAATAATTGTTTTTAAAAATATAAATCAAATGGATACACAATGTTTGATGTCGCTCAAATTGTATTTTCAAAAGTGAGACACAATAGTGGTTATGTTGCTTCATAGAGTAATCGCAGGAAAATATTCTCATTTATAAAATCAGCAATTATTTATTAATGCGATAATATAGGCTTGTAGTGTAGTCTTCTCTTTGAGTGTAGCCAGGAAAAAAAAGTATAAACTGACTTACGGTGCAATTATATTGTTCAACATGCTTAATTCTTGAATCTTATTTTATTCTACTAATCTGCGTAGCAAAGTATATACTTGTACTAATTTGGATAAAATTATATATATTTTTTGGTTGTGTGGATTCCCAAAATTATGTAGCTACCTACTCTGGATAATAGGAAATAGAAGAAGATATGTAACTACAACGACTTCTATATAAAATAAAGATGATTTACATGAACTAATTGAAATGTAAAAGGGCTAAAAGAAATCCAATAATTATCATGATAGAAAGTATTTATCCGATTTTGTATATGTTTATGCGTTGGCAACCATACTAATTACAATGATTTAAGACGCTCTGTGCGTATAGAAACTGAAATGAGTTAGGAAGAAAAATAAAGATGGAAGGAACAATATTCCAGAGTATTTGTCAAGCTTAACCTTATCAAGCTTTCAGGCCAGCTTCTAAATTACAAAAAACATGATGAATCCTCAAATAAGAAAGAGCCAACAATTTGGAACATGCTACAAAACTGGTGAAGATAGAAAGCATTCATCCTCTTTTTCCTTGTCGTAAGGAGTAGCTTCAGCATACATTTGTAACAGTGTAATACCTGATCTGGAAAAAGTTATTTATTATTATTATTAGAGGAAAAAGGCGCCGCAGACAAAGAAAAAGAGGCGGTGCAAATAAGGCCTTAAACAGTATGTCTTCAAGTTTGATGACTGCAGATATGTTGGATCATTTGAACCTGCACAAGTATATAAGAATAAATATATGTGGCAAAATAGCGGTATATGGTTTCTCTGTCATGAAACAAAATAAATCCGACTGATGTGCATGATGGCGGCAGGAGGCTCGCGATTAGCTTCCTAATAGGATGGATGCGTCCGAGATAAGTTTTTTAATATGATGGATTTGTCTGAGATTAGTTTCCTAATAGGATGGATGCACTCTGATTTAGTTTCCTAGAATATGATGCACCCGTGATTATTAGTTTCCTAATGTCCCAGGCGTGGAGTTTCATATTTTCCTCCACGTGGAGTACGGTCAGTCAATGTAAATTGCTAAGTGCACACAGAAAATGGTTTAGGTTAAGGCTAACCGTTAGATTGATTTTAGTGGGCCTAATCGTGCGGTAGTATTGGATCTATGTACGCTTTGTGGGGTGTGTTTAAAGAAGTTCTTATTTGATTGTTTAATAGTAGTATAGATTAACCTTATCAAGCTTTCAGGTCAACTTCTAAATTACAAAAAACATGATGAATCCTCAAATAAGAAAGAGCCAACAATTTGGAACATGCTACAAAACTGGTGAAGATAAAAAGCATTCATCCTTTTTTTCCTTGTCGTAAGGAGTAGCTTCAGCATACATTTGTAACAGTGTAATACCTGATCCAGAAAAAGTTATTTATTATTATTATTGAAGGAAAGAGGCGCCGCAGACAAAGAAAAAGAGGCGGTGCAAATAAGGCCTTAAACAGTATGTCTTCAAGTTTGATGACTGTAGATATGTTGGTTCATTTGAAACTGGACAAGTATATAAGAATAAATATATGTGGCAAAATAACGGTATATGGTTTCTCTGTCATGAAACAAAATAAATCCGACTGATGTGCATGATTGCGGTAGGAGGCTCGCGATTAGCTTCCTAATAGGATGGATGCGTCCGAGATAAGTTTTTTAATATGATGGATTTGTCTGAGATTAGTTTTCGAATAGGATGGATGCACTCTGATTTAGTTTCCTAGAATATGATGCACCCATGATTATTAGTTTCCTAATGTCCCAGGCGTGGAGTTTCATATTTTCCTCCACGGTGAAGTACGGTCAGTCAATGTAAATTGCTAGGTGCACACAGAAAATGGTTTAGGTTAAGGCTAACCGTTAGATTGATTTTAGTGGGCCTAATCGTGTGGTGGTATTGGATCTGTGTACGCTTTGTGGGGTGTGCTTAAAGAAGTTCTTATTTGATTGTTTAATAGTAGTATAGATTAACCTTATCAAGCTTTCAGGTCAACTTCTAAATTACAAAAAACATGATGAATCCTCAAATAAGAAAGAACCAACAATTTGGAATATGCTACAAAACTGGTGAAGATAGAAAGCATTCATCCTCTTTTTCCTTGTCGTAAGGAGTAGCTTCAGCATACATTTGTAACAGTGTAATACCTGATCTAGAAAAAGTTACTCATTATTATTATTGAAGGAAAGAGGCGCCGCAGACAAAGAAAAAGAGGCGGTGCAAATTAGGCCTTAAACAGTATGTCTTCAAGTTTGATGACTGCAGATATGTTGGATCATTTGAAACTGCACAAGTATATAAGAATAAATATATGTGGCAAAATAGCGGTATATGGTTTCTCTGTCATGAAACAAAATAAATCCGACTGATGTGCATGATTGCGGCAGGAGGCTCGCGATTAGCTTCCTAATAGGATGGATGCATCCGAGATAAGTTTTTTAATATGATGGATTTGTCTGAGATTAGGTTCCGAATAGGAGGGATGCACTCTGATTTAGTTTCCTAGAATATGATGCACCCGTGATTATTAGTTTCATAATGTCCCAGGCGTGGAGTTTCATATTTTCCTCCACGGTGGAGTACGGTCAGTCAATGTAAATTGCTAAGTGCACACAGAAAATGGTTTAGGTTAAGGCTAATCGTTAGATTGATTTTAGTGGGCCTAATCGTGTGGTGGTATTGGATCTGTGTACGCTTTGTGGGGTGTGCTTAAAGAAGTTCTTGTTTGATTGTTTAATAGTAGTATAGATTAACCTTATCAAGCTTTCAGGTCAGCTTCTAGATTACAAAAAACATGATGAATCCTCAAATAAGAAAGAGCCAACAATTTGGAACATGCTACAAAACTGGTGAAGATAGAAAGCATTCATGGACGCGGCTAATCTGCACCCGAGCTCATATGCTCCCGCATGAACAGTAAAATAAAAAAAAATAAAAAAAATCAAAAAATTTCAAATTTTTTTTTAGTGAAACATTGACGAAATTTCTAAGTGCCTGCAAAAATTCGTCATGAAATCACATTCCTAGAAGGCGTGGCAAAAAAAACAAAAAAAATACTCTGAAAAAGCTACTTTCAAACGCATTCTGAAGCAATGAATTTGTTTTTTTTTGCCACGCCTTCTAGGAATGTGATTTCATGCCGAATTTTTGCAGGCACTTAGAACTTTTGTCAATGTTTGTCTCAAAAAAAATTGGAATTTTTTCAATTTTTTTCAAATTTTTTTTCGATTTTACTGTTCATGCGGGAGCATATGAGCTCGGGGTGCAGAATGGACTTTTCAAGCATTCATCCTCTTTTTCCTTGTCGTAAGGAGTAGCTTCAGCATACATTTGTAACTGTGTAATACCTGATCCGAAAAAAATTATTCATTATTATTATTGAAGGAAAGAGGCGTCGCAGACAAAGAAAAAGAGGCGGTGCAAATTAGGCCTTAAACAGTATGTCTTCAAGTTTGATGACTGCAGATATGTTGGATCATTTGAAACTGCACAAGTATATAAGAATAAATATATGTGGCAAAATAGCGGTATATGGTTTCTCTGTCATGAAATAAAATAAATCCGACTGATGTGCATGATTGCGGCAGGAGGCTCGCGATTAGCTTCCTAATAGGATGGATGCATCCGAGATAAGTTTTTTAATATGATGGATTTGTCTGAGATTAGGTTCCGAATAGGAGGGATGCACTCTGATTTAGTTTCCTAAAATATGATGCACCCGTGATTATTAGTTTCCTAATGTCCCAGGCGTGGAGTTTCATATTTTCCTCCACGGTGGAGTACGGTCAGTCAATGTAAATTGCTAAGTGCACACAGAAAATGGTTTAGGTTAAGGCTAACCGTTAGATTGATTTTAACAGGCCTAATCGTGCGATGGTATTGGATGTGCACGCTTTGTGGGGTGTGCTTAAAGAAGTTCTTGTTTGATTGTTTAATAGTGATATAGATATAGATATAGATATATGGGGTCGATTTTTGTGGGACTGGACTCAGATGTGAAGCTTCAAGGCGTGGCGGATGCACATTACGTTGACGATTTCGTTTGCGTGATTTTCTCATTTGCTTCTTGGTAATTCGCCGGATCGACGGTCCGTGTTACTTGTCGAAGCGCCAAATCCTTTTCGTGTAAAAGAAAATTCAGCAAACAAGCAGACACGCCATCAGGTGGCTTGGGCGCACACAATCTTCTGTTTCTTTTTTCTTTTCTTTGACAATTGGGTGAACACAATCCTGCTATGATCTGGTAATTGCAAATAAAAAATAAAAAAAAATATCCTACTATGATCTGGTGCGAGAAGTTTGGTAAATCACAACCTATCCATGGAACAACTGGTGCGCGACACTTGGAGAAGGATGATGATGATGTGTCGGTGAAACGCCGAGCATCGCGGGTCAAGCCGTCGCTCGACCCGAGAGGACGGACCAGATCCACAATACTGTACTGCCTGAGACCGCGTTGTGCAGAAAAAAAAAAGTCTCGAGGCTGCCGGCACCATCATCAGAACCCCCTTGTTTATAATCCCCTAAAAAAAACCTGGTTTAATCGACGGTCCACCAAGACCAGGCGCAGCGGCGAAGCCCAGCTCATCGACGGCCCCCCTCTTCATTTACTCCGCCTGCACTTTGTGCATCAAAAAAGGCAGGCGGCAGCCGGGCTTACCAGACTGCCAATTCCTCCGCATTAACTAATTTCCTTTTCCCCGCAAAAAAAAAAACTAATTTCTTCTTCTTCTTCTTCCCCGTCGGTCGTTGGCTGGTTCACACCCTTTCCAATAATCAAACTCTAAACCCGTTCCTACCCCATTCCCTTCCTTCTCCTTTCTTCCTTAAAAAACAAACCCGAGCTCGTTCGTACTCCATTATCTCCCTCGTTCCTGCTGACGCACCAGCTGAGGTGAGGGAGGGAGGGCTGCTCGTGTGACTCTTCTCTTCCGTTCCGTTGGGATCTCTCCTCCTTTTTAGGCTAGCCTTCCTCAGCTGCCTGTCTGTCTTGTGCGGGGAAGCAAAATCTCACCTGGGTTCGTCTTCCTCGGCCGCCTCTCGCTCGCCGGCCGGCTTTGGGTTCTTCGCCGCTTCGGAGCTCGAATCCGGCCCGCGGGTCCCTGATTCCGTGCCGCCTCAAGTCCTCGGCGGGAGATTCGTGCCGGCATTTCCCGGAACGCTCGCTCGTCGCCGCTCTCTCTCTCTCTCTCTCTCTCTCTCTCTCTCTCTCTCTCTTTATATATATATATATATATATATATATATATATATATATATATATATATATATATATATATATATATATATCTTCCGCCATTTCTCGGTGCCAAATCCTGCTCCGGGGTTTCTCCCCCTCCCCAGCCTAGGGTTCTCCTGGTTTCCCGGAAGCATCCCTTTCGGCAGAGTCTTGGTGCTTTTCTTTTCTTGAAATTAGCAGTCTTGGTGCTGGTATGTACTCTTACGAGTTCTTTTTCTTTTTCTTTTTCTTTTCTTTTTGCGGGACTATTTTGCTGGGTTTGCTGACTACTACATGAATCTGTAATTTACCTACCAGGATGCGCGGTGATTCATATTCATCCACCGCACATGGCGAGCTGCCGCCGCTGACATCCATGACCACGAGGAGGACTCGGCATGTTACTCTGCTGCTGTGCGCGAGCAGGAGGACCAGAAACCGGCCCACGCACTAGAATCTTCTTCTGCTACAGACTTCCAGTCACACAATGGTACCGTACCACTGCTCTCCTTCTGGATTTGGTATTACTATTTACGAGTATTTGTTCATTACTAGTAACAGTATCTCACCATGGATTTGGTGCTATTTATTTGTTCAGTATTAGCAACTGTATCTCACCATGGATTTGGCGCTATTTATTTGGTCAGTAGGAGTATCATCAACAGTATCTCACCATGGATGGATTTGGTAATAACTTGCAGCACCCATACCCGCTCAAAGGCTCCAAGGGGGCGTCGTTGCCGCCGCGGCCGACCCTCGTCTTCCTCATCGCGCTCTTTGGCCTCTACGTGTGCTACCTCTCCTTCAATCAGATAAGGATGGAGAGCAAGCATGTGGAGGAGAATGGTGCGCAAGAACAAGATGAACATGTTTGCACAAGGCCTTATGTTCCAAGTGAGGAGCTGCCCTACGTGCACTTCCCAAAGCCAAAGGGTTACAGCAGGTAATTTCCCTCTCAGGACAGGATGGATAAACTCTTTATTGGCACGGCATCCCCCTTTTGTGTATGTTGATTTTTCTGACACATGTAGCGGTGTTGTACTTCTTACCATAGGGCGGAATGCTCGTGTAATCCTGTTCGGTTCTTTGTGATCGTGTCGATGCAAAGATCGGGAAGTGGATGGTTCGAGACATTGCTAAACAGCCACCCTAACATCAGCTCGAATGGCGAAATATTTAACAGAGTGGATAGAAGACAAAATATATCGTCTATCGTACAAACACTCGACAAACTGTATGACCTGGACTGGCTCACAAGTGCAGCAAAGAATGAGTGCACGGCTGCATTTGGATTCAAGTGGATGCTAAATCAGGTATTTACACCTTACCTTTTTCTTGCCCCATGTGAAATATTCGAAGATTCAGCATTTCTTTCGTAGTCCTGCTGCTTTTTTCGTAGTCCTGCTGCTTTTTCACCCGTGACTTCAGAAATTCTACGCTTTGAAGCTGAGCCTTGCCATAGTTACGTATATTGAAACCTAGTCTAGTTATTGTGGATGGAAATATGGAGAGCAGACTGGTCTTATGATCTGGTTTGCTTGCCAAAGGTTCAGATAATGTTGAAACTGCAGTTAAGAGTTTTAAAGTGTACCACACCATAACATGCCTGCATTTCTCATATGTCAGTGCTCTGTCATGTCACGTTAATGATACCAAACTTTTCTAAAAGCCAGGTTGGTCAATCATGATTATTGATGTTGATGTTTGTATTGTTCAGTGTACCATTGGCATTAACAACATTATGCCTAGTGATAACAAATGAAAAAAAAATCTATGTCATTAACTGCTACCGTTGTGTTTTCCAGGGCTTTATGGACCATCATGATGATATACTTAGTTATTTGAACAAGAAGGGTGTCTCTGTGATATTTCTCTTCAGGAGAAATACATTACGCAGGCTTATCTCTGTGTTGGCCAACAACTATGACAGAGATGCAAAGCAGCTGAATGGAACCCACAAATCTCACGTTCACTCGGAAGAAGAGGTATCATCGATGCACAGATAATTCCAGTAAATTTACTGCAATGACTTTGCTCTGTTCCCTCACGTTTTTTCGCATAAATGCGGGGCACTTGTTTTCTTACCCTGGTTCTGAAACCCTACAGCTAAACTACCTCTTTGCTGATATGGAGCTCTGAAATGCTAAAATCCTAAAACTAACTTTGAACTTTTCGTGAAACTTTAATCTTCTGCTTTTGCATTTAGAAATATTGTAACGCCAGTGTCAATAATAGCCGGAAGGAGCAGAATAAAATGTTAAAACAGTGATCACTGATACACTTCCTCTCTCTTTTGAACAACCATCATAATTGACTTTTCATTTGCAACCTGTTGGTCATACTGGCTAGTGCTTTCATCTGATCAGTCTATTTTGTTCTCTGCCAGGCCGAGATACTCGCAAAATTCAAACCAGAACTGGACGTGTCAACCCTGGTTTCAAACATCAGGGATGTCGAGAAGTACATGGGAGACTGCTTGGACAGCTTCAACACGACACGGCGCATGATCCTCTACTACGAGGACATAATCAGAAACAGAAATGTACTGGAGCAGAACTCATTTGGATGTCCTAACGAAGTACCGATAGATTACGGTTTACCTTAATAGCACGTCTCTGTCTCTGTGTGTGCAGGCATTATTCCAGGTGCAGGAATTCCTCGGCGTTCCGGTGAGGAAACTGGTGAGCAGGCAGGTGAAGATTCATACGCGCCCTCTTCCGGATCTTGTCAGGAACTGGGAGGATGTGAACAGCAGACTCAACGGGACAGAGTATGCCCGTTTTCTCGATGGCGCAGATTACGTGAAGTGATGCGTTCGGTAATATATGGTACGCACACTCGTGCGTATTCGAGAAGAAGTAATGGGTAATATATGGTACGCACACTCGTGCGTATTCGAGAAGAAGTAATGCGTTCGGAATTCTGATGTAGGTTCAAGATCATTTGCAAGGGATTCTTCAGACCACAGAGTAGTGGAAGTCTGTAGACCTGTAGTCTCCAGAGGATTGATTATTTTGTACAATGAGGTAGTTAAAGTGCATGAAGCTTAGAGATCGATATATGGAAATAATAGGGCAAAACTGTACAGTTTTTAGGCTATGTCTTAACATATTTTCAGCGGTTCATTACTTCCAGACCACACAGAGTAGCTCAAAAATGCTGACATCTGGTGATGGTGTATTTTTTGGTCTTCTTCAGCTACATTTCTTCCCTTCTTTTTATGCTTTATACGGACAAATCTGTGAGCTACGAAGTAACTCACTATTTGAATTCAAATTTGGATAATACATATTGAAAAGAGTTATTGTAAACAAAGGTGTATATTTCTCAGTACAAAGGCTAGGGTGTGTTTGGTTTTAAGCCCAAGTATGCCTTCACAGCAAAAAAAAAAAAAAACAAGTTTGCCTTTACCAAATATTTGGCTAGCCAAAATATTGGTTTAGTTTTGGTATTACCCAGCGAATGTCAGATGGGAGGGGTGGCAAGCGAACATCATTTGATGCTAGTTTTAGTTGCGAGTAAAGATCAAACGGAGAGCGGTGGCAAGCGAACACCATTTGATGGCAGTTTTAGTTGTGAGTAAAGATCAAACGAGGGCAATTTTATTAAAACAAAGATGCCTTCTCTAATGAACCTGCCTCACAACTAAAAATGGCACCTAAAACATTCGCAAATGCCAGCCTCCCTGGCCGTTAACTAAAAATGGCACCTAAAACATTCGCAAATGCCAGCCTCCCTGACAAACCTTTGCCAGTTAACAGTGTCTAAACCTGGGAATAGTTTGTAATCCAAACTAAACCCAGGCCAACCCATGCATGTACAAGTCCAGCGCTCAAGCTAAACCAAACCAGATTGCAAATGGTACAATCCAAACCAATCCAAACTGTATTTATTTTCAAGCCAAATCCCTCCAGACCATTTTCTACATATAGTTTGAACCCAAAGTTTCAAACTATGGTTTTGTCAGCAGCAACTGGAACGTTGGACTTAGACCCCAAACTTGACATGTACGTACAAAACTACGAAACGCATGAAGCACGTACGAACAGCGGCTAGCTTGGTGTGTGCATGGTCTGAAGATTTCCGTGTACGTAGTCCGTGCGTGCACCAGAAGAGCAGATGGTGGCGCCGTCCGCGGAGACGGTGGCCTGTCGCCGGCTGCAAGACCTTGCCGGACATGTGCAAGACCCTTTGGCAGATCGCGGTGCCGATGATCTTGACCGGGGTCTTCCAGTTCCTCATCGGCTTCGTCACCGTCGCCTTCGTCGGCCACATCGGCAAGGTCGAGTTCACGGCCATCTCCATTGTCAACAACATCGTCCAATGCCTCGGCTTTGGGCTCCTCATGTTCTGCATGAAGGAGTTGGCTTTTGTCACCGTAGATATCGGTGCTGGCTGGGTGATACACGCACTCATGTCGCCCATCTGCCGCGGCGGCTGCTCCCAAACCTAGTGCCAATCTTGCGTGACGTGAGGTCGATCGAACTGGTGGCTAGACTGGGTTTTATCCATGGACTAAAATGGTCTGAGGCCAATTTGTCTGTGTCCAGACCAAACCAACCCAATCTATTAATTACAGAAGGCCACACCAAACCAAATTACAATAGAGGCTCAACCCATTTCAACCAAACCAAAGCAGTCCAACAGGAAAACCAAATTAAAACTATGGTTTCAGACCAAACTATTCACAGGTTTAACAGTGTCCTTAAATTTTGGCTGCCAATGAGTTGGCCAACATTGGCAAGAAAAATGAACTAAAGTGCAGAAAGAGTTATAGGAGAAACTTTTGGTCATGACTCAATTTGGTAGGGTAAACTTTGGCCACCATCCAAACAAAGCTGCCAGTCCATTGTTCATCCTTGGAATCGACAAAATTTCACTGAAAATGGACACGTGTCCCAAGAGTTTACAGTTTGTACACAGAAAAACGCTGCGGATCAACACCGGATTAACTCCTGCAAAATCCTTGTACAAGAAGAGCAAACGCTAGCAAGAACATGTTTACACGTAACAGCTACAACATCATTAGGCTCAAACGACAGCTAACGGCGTGTGCTTGGATCACAATCTTTGACCCTATTGACGCCTTCGCTTAATTCTCTCGAGAGCGCCCAGCTGCTGCTCGTTGTTCTCTTGAGCACTAGAGCTTTCCTCTCTGCTCTCCGCGGCTCTCTTGCCGAGCTCGCCAAACACGGCTTCAGGAACAGCCCTCTCCGCGATCTGGACATCGTCCTCCTCGTCGCTCTCTTCGTCCGGCAGCTCGATGTCCTCGTTGTTAGCAGCAGCCTGTTGCGTGCTGCTCTCGGCCCGCGCCTCTACTCCGGCACTAACAAAGTTCATCATTCTGTTTGTGGGAGTCGTGCTGCTGCTCGGAGCTGCTGCTGCTGGCGCCGGGGATGGTCCAGAAGCTAGCTGCCTTTCTAAGGCCGCCATCTCATCCTGCGGGACACCGGCACGCGTCAGAGTGTCGACCGCCTCGTCCATGTTTAGCCTCTGGTCCCTTTGCATCAGGTACTCCGGAAGGATGAAATGAGTCTGCACATGGCACAAGTACAGCGTCAGTTTACAATGCAAGGATGTCCATTGATGCCAAACTGTCTGTTGGGCTGTGTCTTATCTGTATTTCAGTGTGTGTGTGTGTGCGCGCGCTTATGGCCCATGTGGCCCATGTGGCCCATGTAACCCTGCAGCCTATATATGTGCTGCCCCCTTGTACAGGAAACCCTAACTCCAATAGAATACAATACCAGGCCATCTTTCTATCCCAGCCGCCACCCCTGTCTCCCCTGATTCTACATGGTGTCAGAGCTTGGGTTCCCAATCCCAGCAGTGGTGATGGTGGTTGGCTGGTTGTGCTTGCTGGCGATTGTCTGAGAGGAGAAGGCTTGTGTGGAAGAAGGAGAGGTGGAATCCCAGATCTGAGGGGAGGAGGTAGTAGAGAGGTGAAAGTGGGGAGCAGTGGTTGCTGGAGGTTGCTAGTGGTGTGATTCAAGATTGGAAAGATGGGGGACAACCAGGGGTTGGTAAAGGCGTTGGAGAAGCTAGCTGAGCTCATCACTGTCAAGGCAGAGGGTGTGGCTTCCCCAGGTGCGCTTGTTCCTCAGCCTGAGGTGATACAGAAAATAGAACTGATGCCAAATGAAATCAAGATGGAAGGGGTCACAAACTACCTAAGCTGGTCCAGAAGGGCATTGCTAATATTGAGGACAAAGGGGCTGGAAGGCTATGTCAGAGGGGAAGTAGATGAACCGGCGAACAGGGCAAGTGAAGAGTGGAAGAAGTGGAGTGTCATTGACTCTCTGGTGGTGGCATGGCTGCTGAACTCCTTGACCCCATCCATTGCAGCAGCCGTGGAGACTCTTCACCATGCAGCAGAGGTATGGAAAACCCTGGAAACATTGTACTCCGGGAAAGGGAACATAATGCTTATGGCGCAGATTGAGGATAGAGTAAATGAGCTAAAACAAGGGGATAAGTCAGTGATGGAGTATGTAGCAGAATTGCAGCATTTGTGGGCTGACTTAGACCACTATGATCCACTGGAGTTACCACATTCAGAATGTATAGTTGCTACTAAGAAGTGGGTAGAGCGTAGGAGAGTGATGAAATTCTTGAAGGGACTTAGCTCAGAATTTGAAGGAAGGCGTGCTGGGTTGTTTCATCAGCCAAAGCTCCCCTCGCTTGAGGAGGCAGTTGCAGCAATGGCACAGGAGGAGGTCAGGTTGAAGTTGACCAGGACTGGAGAAGCGAATGCATCTCGCTCAACATTTACTGTGTCTGAATGGAAGGAGACAAGAGAGTGCTTCAACTGTGGAGAGAAAGGTCACATAAGCATCAATTGCACAGCACAACGCAGAGAAATACGTGGTAGGGGAAGAGGTTACAGCCGAGGTGGATACCGGGGAGTTAGAGGCAGAGGTAACTCGAGGGGTTCGAATTATTCCAGTGGTTTCAAAGCAAACTTGGCTAACTTGGCAACGCAAGAAGAAGGGACGTCAACAACCTCTCAAGGGGAGACGAAGAGTAGAAGCCAGGAGGACAACACCTTCGGGAACTTTGCCCACTTTGTCTACACAGGGGAAGGTAACTTTGCAAATGCATCTATATCCACACATGATTTCCTTCCAGATTGGATATTAGATTCTGGAGCATCCAAGCATGTTGCGGGTACCTCAACTGAGTTTGAATCATATACTCAGTGCCCAATTACACATTGTGAAACAATACAAACTGCTGATGGCACCTCACAACCGATTAAAGGAGTTGGATCAGTTCAATGTACACCCACTATTAAATTATCTGATGTATTACATGTTCCAGCTTTTCCTGTGAACTTGCTTTCTCTAAGTGCTTTGATTGATCAGATAGATTGCCGAATAACTCTTGATAAGAAAATATGTTTGATTCAGGAGAGGATGACTGGAAGGAAACTTGGGACAGGAACCAGGCGTAGTGGATTGTGGTATATGGATCGTGATGTGTCCAGGTCTGGTGCTAGTCCTATTTTGGCTGTACTAGTTGGAGTAAGTGAGACAATGGCGATGATCCATCACTGTCGCATGGGGCATATGGCTTTTGATAAGATGAGTAAGATGTTTCCTGATGTAATGCGTGGAGTAGACAAGAGTAAGCTTGTGTGTGATGCATGTGAATATGCAAAGCACACAAGAATCTCATATTTGAGTAAAATATGCAAAGCACACAAGAATCTCATATTTGAGTAAGGGGCTAAGGAGTATATCCCCGTTTATGCTGATTCACTCTGATGTGTGGACATGTCCTGTTGTTTCTGTTAGTGGAATGAAATATTTTGTGACATTTATAGACTGCCACACTCGCATGACTTGGGTGTACCTCATGCGACATAAAGATGAGGTATTCCAATGTTTTCAGGAGTTTTATGCCTATGTGCGAAACCAATTCAATGTGCAGGTGCAGGTGATCAGATCTGACAATGGAACTGAATATGTAAACAAGCAATTTGGAGGTTTCCTGTCAGCACAAGGCATAATGCACCAAACATCATGTCCAGATACCCCTGCTCAGAATGGTGTTGCAGAAAGGAAAAACCGACACATTTTAGAAGTGGCTCGATCACTTATGTTCACCATGAATGTGCCAAAATTCTTGTGGAGTGAAGCTGTCATGACTGCAACGTTCCTGATCAACCGGATGCCTTCAAAAATGCTTGGTATGAAGTCCCCATGTGAGATGCTATTTGGGGAGAACAAATTCTCAGTTCCTCCGAAGTTATTTGGGTGCACCTGCTTCATTAGAGATCACAGACCAGCAGTGGGAAAGCTGGATCCACGAGCTGTAAAATGCATATTTGTTGGATATCCTGCAGGGCAGCGAGGCTATAAGTGTTGGAGTCCTGCTGAAAGGCGCACATTTGTAAGTATGGATGTCACCTTTCGAGAATCTGAGCCTTTCTATGGTGAGAAGACAGATCTCAGCACTTTATTCGAAGAACTTGACCACTCACAATCTATGCAGGGTGGTCAAGAGGGGGAGTGCAACTTGAGTGGTGAGTGCAGCACCAATGGCGACAAGGAGCAGCCAATACCAACCCCGAAAATAGTGGGATCCTTCATTCCAGTTGTAGTTGATGGGGCTGAACAGCAGAGGTGGCAGAGACCAAATGAGGAAAGGAATCCTCAGGTGTATACAAGAAGGAAGAGAGTTGTGGAGGAACAAGTGCATGAGGAGCAGTCAAAAGAAACTATGGAACAGGGGGAGCAGTCAGAAGAAACTCAAGCGACAGGAAGCTCATCTGAAGTGGAGTCATATGAAAATTCAAGTACTGAAGAAGCATCACCTAACCTGCCAATTGCTCTCAAGAAGGAAGTAGCAAGGAAAACTTTGAGCAAGGGCAATCTTGAGCATGACATCAGTAATTATGTCACCTATGAAGCCCTATCACCTTCATTTAGAGCATTTGTCGCATCACTTCAAGCCGTGATTGTTCCTAAAGACTGGAAAGAAGCAAGACAAGATCCAAAGTGGTGTGAAGCCATGAGGGAAGAGTTGGAGGCCCTGAGAAAGAACAAAACATGGGAGCTAGCAAATCTTCCATATGGGAAGAAGGCAGTCAGTTGTAAGTGGATCTTCACAGTGAAGCAGAATCCTGAGGGTAAGGTTGAGCGTTACAAGGCAAGACTGGTAGCCAGAGGGTACAGCCAAACGTATGGTATTGATTATGACGAAACATTCGCCCCAGTTGCAAAGATGAATACAGTGAGGATTCTAATCTCATGTGCAGCTAACTTTGGATGGCCACTACACCAACTTGATGTAAAAAATGCCTTTTTACATGGAGATCTACAAGAGGAAGTCTACATGGAAATTCCTCCTGGACTTTCTACACCTGGGACTGTTGGGAAGGTTTGTAGACTGAGAAAATCTCTCTATGGTTTGAAGCAATCGCCAAGGGCTTGGTTTGACCGGTTCAGGCAAGCAGTTTGCAGTATGGAGTATAAACAATGCAATGGAGATCACACTGTTTTCTATAAACATTCCAAGCAACAGATTACTATTCTTGCAGTATATGTGGATGGCATCATAATAACGGGAGACAATGAAGAGGAGATTGGAAGACTAAAGAAATGCCTAGGCAAAGCATTTGAAGTTAAGGATCTTGGTCAGCTAAAATATTTCCTGGGTATCGAAGTTGCAAGATCAAAGAGGGGAATAGCCCTGTCTCAGCGGAAGTATACCTTAGAGCTCCTAAGTGATATGGGAATGCTTGGATGTAGAGCAGCCCCAACTCCCATTGAACAAAATCACAAATTGACAGCACAGATGGGTGAACAAGTTAACAAAGCAAAATATCAACAATTGGTTGGCAAACTTCTGTACTTGTGTCACACTAGACCAGATATTACATATGCAGTAAGTGTAGTAAGTAGATATATGCATGACCCCAGAAGTGGACACCTTGATGCAGTCTATAGAATCATGAGGTATCTAAAGGGCAGCCCTGGTATGGGACTCTGGTTCAAGAGTAATGGCCATTTGAATGTTGACGGTTATAGCGATGCTGATTGGGCTAGCTGTCTTGATGATAGACGATCAACCTCTGGCTATTGTGTGTTTGTTGGTGGAAATTTGGTATCATGGAGAAGTAAAAAACAACCGGTGGTGTCAAAATCAACTGCAGAAGCTGAGTATAGGGCAATGTCTCAAGGGCTGAGTGAGATGTTATGGGTAAGAGGCCTTCTGCTTGAGCTGAAAGTGCTCAGACAAGATCCTCTGAATGTGTGGTGTGACAACAAATCTGCAATCAGCATTGCTAATAATCCAGTGCAACATGACAGAACAAAACATGTGGAGATAGACAGATTCTTTATCAAAGAGAAACTGGATGCAGGAATCATCAAGATAACTCATGTGAGCTCTGGACAACAAGTCGCCGATTGTTTGACAAAAGGTTTGGGAACCACGGAGAACAATCTTGCTTGTGACAAGATGGGCATGATAGATATCTATCATCCCTCTTGAGGGGGAGTGTTGGGCTGTGTCTTATCTGTATTTCAGTGTGTGTGTGTGTGTGTGTGCGCTTATGGCCCATGTGGCCCATGTGGCCCATGTAACCCTGCAGCCTATATATGTGCTGCCCCCTTGTACAGGAAACCCTAACTCCAATAGAATACAATACCAGGCCATCTTTCTATCCCAGCCGCCACCCCTCTCTCCCCTGATTCTACACTGTCTATAGAGTTGATCCATGTGACATACCTGACTGCGGCTAGCCGCCACTGTACGCTTGATGCGAAGCATCTCCCTGAATGTATCTTCATTACCGTGTTGGATCTCAAAGTCGTTCCATTTTTTCCAGAACTCTGGATGAGAATTTGGATCAGCATAATTGGAGGCGTGGATATAAATAGCCCGGGAACGGTCGATTTCTCCAAGATTTCTTTCAAGTTCCGCAAACTTCATGCACATCACCATAACATCTTTGTCTGGGAGACCAGATTCTATAGCTTGCTGCAAAGATGATAAGAAAGCCAGGAATAAAGTTAGTACATGTATTACCACTAAAACATCTGTCGATATTGTGGGAGCAGGCAGGCTAAATCTAGAGTATGAAGTGCAGAGAAAATAACAACTGAACTTTTTTATACACAAATTTGGCCATTAGAGGGAGCATACAATATTCATGTGTTGTGAACTATTGCAACTAATCAGCAAACAAGAATAAGAAGGTAGGGCCAATATAAATATATTCCATTTGCTATGCCACAAATCCACAAAATTGGATCTCAGAACAAGGACTTAAAAATGCCAATCCAAAAGCAACATTATAAAGCAAGAACAGGAAAGCAGAGACAAACCAAGATAATACGCTTACCTCGTATATTTGTCTAGTCCTTGGAACACCGAAAAGTTCAGCAGCACGTGCAATGTATATTTCATACATACTCATCTTTTCAGTGTTGGGAACAGCCCTTACAGCTTCATCATATACATTCATGGCACGTTTTGCGAGGCCATAGTCTTCCTCCAGTTTAGCATATTGCAAATATAAGGCCTTCTTTTCGTGCGGCGGAGCCTGAACCAAAGAAGCAAAATGTAAGTAACAAGAAAATTTATGGAACATGATATTTTAGATGAGTATGTGATGCAGGAAAAGAACAGGTAAGAATGTTTTCTGTCTAAATAAGCAAGTAAGTGCACATATAATCGCATAACAAGAAGCGGCAACAGAAGGTTCTGAGAGAAAACAGGAAATCAACAAGTGCAAATATAGCAAAGTACAAGCAACAATGATATCACATCACAAGAATTCTTATGACCTTGTTCTTAAGAAGCGAAGCAAAGACAGAATTTGTGATCAGATAAAAAAAAAGTGCAGATAAAAAAAAGGGCAGCCCGGTGCACGTAGCTCCCGCTTGCGCAGGATCCAGGGAAGGGTCCGACCACTTTGGGTCTTCTGTATGCAGCCTTTCCCTGCATTTCTGCAAGAGACTGTTTCCAGGACTCGAACCCGTGACCTCATGGTCACAAGGCAACAGCGTTACCACTGCGCCAAGGCTCACCTTCAGAATTTGTGATCAGATCACCAGTCTAGAAACGTAATTTGACACATGCAAGTTGGTAACAGCTCTAGTTACACGCAGTATAAGTAGACCGATGACAAATTCAAGGGACAAGAGAATTTATTTACCTTTTCGACAGCTTCCGTGAACAGCTCTCTTGCCCGCTCTAACTTGCTTCGCTGGTACCTCTTTACAAACTTTGTGAGGTAGGTCACCCAAATATCCTTAACATGGGGATACTTGAATATTTTTACACCTCTTTCATACACTTTAAATGCATCTTCGAAATATTTGTTCTCCTGCAGAGGAAGAAAATAGTAAACAACCATTGTAGATCAATTGGACAAGTCTACTTGAAACTTCAAAAGTATGTACTTTGAGCAAAGATCCTACCTCAAGAAGAAATGCGTAATTAAGAATTATTTGAGGAGTGGCAATTCTTAAATCTAATATTCTCTCATAAACAGCACGGGTTGTTTCCAACGACCCAAGGCTCTCCTCCAGGTCAACATAGATACTCCATAATTTCAGAGATTTATGTAATTTCAGCTGGACCGGCTCGTCACCCTCGGCGGCAGCTGAAAATGTAAATTGTCAGCAAAAATGGTTTGCCAAATATACAAGAAATCAACACAACTGAACAAAATAAATTATACCTCGCCTCTTCACCTCAACAGAGGGCTCTGCTGTGGCTAACCTCATCAGCTCAATTGCCTTGTCAAAATGTTGGTTGCGGAGCTCCATTTCGGCCCATTCACACCAAATAGTAGCCAAGTGGTCCACTGCTTTGTAGTTCACTTGTGTGGCCTTTTTAAAGATATCTTCAGCACTATCTAAGCGGTTATGTTTCTCATACATCTTTGCAAATGCCACCCATAGAGTATGAGGCTTCCCAACTGCCTTCATTGGGTCCACAGTTTTCACAGCCTCGACATATGTCGCTACTTGCTTCGCGGGATCCTTGTCAAAAAGTTTCACCCTCCTGCACATATTATTGCACTGTTAGACAATTCAGTCAAGTTGGAGACCACCTAAAATGCATACTAGGCTGAGAAGTAAAAGAAAAACTAGACAGGGTATTTTCACATTCCATGGCAACTTTAAATAAGATTTGAGAGTCGCTACCACTAAGTAATTAGGAACTTGTCCGTGAGAATAAATGCAATGGATGGATTGATTTATATTCAATATTAGTGGCTTAATGTAAGTCAAGCAGAACCGATTGATAAATCAAGGTGCTATATCAAATCTCACCTGTGCCACTCCTCCACATTATGTGGATTCTGTCTCAATAGGACACTGCTAAGGAGCTCTGGTCTGCGATCCAATAGCCGCTCAAACCTTGCCAGCCTCAAATCAGTGTCATCTTCATCATTCAACCAACACGCTGCAAGTTCCTTCTCTAGCTTCTCTACCTTATTCTTCCTGCCCCCTTTCTCACCCTCATCACTCTCCGCAGCCCCGTCCTCTTCAGCTGCCTCCAGCTTTGCCGCAAGCATACTCTGCTCAAATTGTGTATAAGCCTCAAACACCACACTGAACTCCTGCACTGTCATCACTGAAGAAACCCCCTCTTCGAAGACGTCTCTTGCTTTCTCATAGAGGGTCCTCCTGACATAGTAATCAGCGAGCGAGGTCCACAACTTGCCAACCTCGTCGGTGAACTTGCGTATCCCGCCCCGCAGTATGGCATCCACCTTGAGCCCTGCGACCTCATCAGCATGCTTAGTGAGGATGTCGCAGAGCTCGAGCCAGAGCTGGTGCCTGGTCTTCCCCTTGACAGAGCGGAAGCCGTCGTCGTTGAGAACAGAGGCCAGGCGGTCAGCTGCCTCCTGCCAGCGTTCGGCCGAGACGAGGAACTCGATGAAGTCCTCGGCGTGGGAGGGGTCGAACTGGAGGTAGCGCCTGAACACGCGGAAGGACGTCTCGACGGGGCAGGCCGGGAGCGAGGCGAGGCGCAGGTAGAGTGGCCAGATGCGGTCGTGCTGCGTGACGGGCAGCGCGCGGAGGGCGCGGTCGAAGTTGCGGCGGCCGCGGGTGAGCAGGCGCTGGTCGAGCAGCGAGGTGAGGTAGAGGACCCAGACGCGCGGCATCTTGTGCATGGTGGCGAGCGCCCGCTCGAAGGTGTTGTTGAGGGAGGCGTAGGCCGGGTGGGAGATTGGGTGCGGGCGCACGTGGTCGAGGCGCTCGCGGAGGTAGGCGTGCCAGAGCTTGTAGCTGCCGGGGAGCGCCTTGAGCGCGCGCTCGTAGATGACGGCGCGCTTGGCGAAGGGCGCGGCGGCGCGGGCGACGAGGTAGCGCCACCACCCCTTGAGCTTGAAGGGCTCCCGCAGGATCTCCTCCTCGTAGGGCAGGTCGTCCTCCGTCGGGTAGAGGTCCGGCGAGATCCCGGCGAACGGGAGCGCGGCCGCCTTCGCCGGCGGCGCCACCTCCACCGGACCCGCGGCGGCCGACGGCATCGTCGCGGCGGGGCGGGCTTCGGGCCCCCGATTCGCTAGGGTTTAGGATTTGGGGACGGGGCGATGCGGAGGCGAGAATTGCAGCGAGCGAGACGACGGCCGGGTGGAGAGGCTGCGTGTACGTACCAGGCCGGCGCGGGCTCTCGGTGCCTCTTTGTTTGTCGTTTCGGGCCCGTTGGACTTCGTGTGGGCGGAGGATGGATTCATCTTCCCCGAGGCGGCGGCTACCGCAGCGGGTTGGGCCGAGCCGCACAGAACAACCGGCGTGGCTGAGCTTTTTTTTTCACAAACACTACTTTTAGGATTAGTAGGGTCCTAAAAAAAAGTATATATGGTAACCAAAGGGCTAACCTGAAAGGTTGTCTATGTACTCCCTCGTTCCATAATTCTTGTCGTGTCAAAATTATAGAACAGAGGGAGTATAGTGTTTATAATAATAAGCATATAATGCATTTAGAAGTTGTTATTCTGACCATTCCGAGTTCTTTTCTTAGAATACATGTAATTTAATTCATACTCGTAATAATTACAGATACAATGCTTTAGATCCAAGAACCAAGAGATTAAAAAGTAATTTCTACAGCTAAAAATTACAATAAAGTCTAGTAGAGGTATCTTCTCCGCGTTATCAATCATTGCAAGACGAAAAATTTCTAAGACTTCAGAGACTGATACTCGATCATCAGGATGAACCTGATTATCAACAAAGATTTTTGAAAGTCTATTGAGTCATCCATCCAGAAGTACATGGAAAGACATAACCGGACTTGGTCCGAGAATAATCCCAAGAGCAAGCTATCGAACCACAAGATCATCACTACATCATCGAGGAAAGATCTCAATTCCACAAATAATCAAATCACCAAAAGCAACATGACACAATAACAAAACTCATAATATTTGTATAAACATGTCTACGAGGTCAAAAAATCCTCTGGCCCATGGCACCGCCACGGTAGAGAGAGAAAACGTATCCACAAGAGCACTACTATAAAAGACGTTGACGAAGGCAACAACAAAACTCCAGTCGGCGCCTCTGTCTCTCTCAAACACCTACTTCCTCCATTCCGAATTACTTGTATTAGATTTGTGTTAGTGTTAGATACATCCATATCTAGAACAAATCTAAGACAAACTTTTTGGTATGGAGGTAATGCTTAGCAAGCCCCCCGAGTCCTCCTATACTGCGAGTAATGTGCCTAATCGCAAGGTTGCATGCACTCGCGCCCTTAATAGCCCTTTGCACCCTATAGCAGTTCTTTTATTTAACAGTTTTTTAAGAGAATGTGAAAAACTGTTCACAAAACTTGTAAAATATTCACTTAAAAAAGTGATTTCTGACAATAAATCATGAACTTAAAAAATTCTCATAAATTTAAAATATATTTTGAATTATAAAATGTCCACATTTATAAAATGGTCATGGAATATTTTAAACCTGTTTTAGAAAATGTTTACTAGTTTTTAAAAAATGTTCATGAAATATTTAAAAACATGAATTATTTTAAAATTTTAAGAAAATTTTCATGGTTTTTTGTAAAGAAAAACACATAAAACTGAAAAGGGAATCAAGGGAAAGGATATAAAATAATTAAACTGAGAAAGCAAAAAAAAAGACAACCAAGGCATGTAAATCCACCGAAAAGAAGGAACGAGCAAAAAAGAAAATATTGTCCAAAACATACTGAGCTAGCCCAACTACCGTCGCAGCGGTGGACGTTTATTCGTTGTTCGTGTGGTTAGCACGAATAGGATTCACTAATTATCCCTAGTTCTCCTCAGTACTGCCGTACTTCGTTATGTCTTTCCAATTGATTTCTTTTTCAAAAAATAACTCTTACAAATTGATGGGGTATAAAAAATATTCATGTTGCAAACATGACGTCTTGGTGTGGCCACACCAGAAAAGGTCTCACAAAGAAAGAAAAGGCGTGGTAAGCCACAATCAATCATGAGATACGTGCTTCGGTCGATCCAGGAATCAGGATTGCTAACATGCCCATGGGTACAAATGGTGGCCGTCGGAGGAGGACTCGATCAAGGTGAACGCACACGGTGCTATGTGGAAAGCTCGGGATAATGATACTGGAGGAGCAGTCTTGAGGGACCATCATGGAGGGTTCCAGGCAAGGATATTCCATTTTTTTCCCACATTGTCGATCTAGAGCTTGCTAAGTTACTGGCAGGCAGACGCGGTATTCAATTGGCGACCGAAATTGGGGCTAGAAGTTGACTCTGGCAATCGACTCTCAGGCGGTTGTTCACAAGACCAACGCTACAAGGAGGGGCATCCCGGCTTTATGGCCATATTGTTGATGAGGTGAAGGACTTCTCAAATATTTTGAAGAGTTCAGGCTTAAGTAGGTGCGGCGACCGGCGAATAAAGTTGCACATAGTTTAGGTAGAGAAGGTTGCTTGAATAAGCTCCGTAAGACTTGGTTCCATGTACCGCTGAAATGTGTTAGCTCGGCGATGTCCTCGTGACACCTTAATTGCAACAATAACCAAAAATACATGAACATGGGTAAGCTCCGTAAGACTTGGTTCCATGTACCACTGAAATGTGTTAGCTCAACGATGTCCTCGTGTCACCTTAATTGCAACAATAACCAAAGATACATGAACATGGGTCACCAAATTTTCACTTAGTAGATGGCGTGCAAGGTGGTGCATGATGAATACAACAATTTTCTTCCCCGATGAAAGATGTGCTCCTACTACTATTAGTCCCGCCACGTACCCTAAACCGTTCAGGAATACTAAGTGGACTAAGTAGATCTGACGATGGGATTAACAAGTAAACAACGTCTCCAAACGGCAAAGGGGTTGACGAGGGAGCACATCAAACTCGAAGGGAGTGCAACTTACACACACACACACACATACACACACACACACATCACTGTCCAATGATTGCAAAGTCAAATCATTAATAATGAAGGTAGGGATTGCCGAAAGAGAAACATGTTATCTTTACCGACAAGACGATTATGTGTTATGTCCAAAATTAACCTTTGATAACAATCAACTATATGTAGGTTACCACTTATCTTACACGGTTCAAAAGAAAGAAAACTGATATCGTATCAGTAGATACTCATCTATTTGTTGTGATATTTATAACTATCAGTTAACGACATATCGGTTACCACCAAAGCTTGAGCTCCGAAAATCAAATTCACTTCATGTGTATGAATTGATTGTGTTGTCCACACTTTCTTAAGGCAATAAAACGAGTGCCATCGCCTACCTGAACATTTTCGTTAACCAATGCCGAAGACATCTACATGAGCTTCAAAACAATAGTATCCATGTATTTGAAGTCACAAAATCAACAGCTTGATTTCTCTCCAAACTGTCACAGGAAAAGCACAGCTGATCACAGTGCTCCATAGAGTTCGTGCAAAGTCAAACCAACTTTGCACACATATATGGAGGATCCACGAACGTGGACAGGTTACTCGAGCTCATCCCAGTTGACTGTCTAGCAGGCGGGCTGAAGCTGGCGCGTGGCACCGACCACACGAAGTCAAATTAAAACCATAAGCTAGCAGGCAAAGCAAGGATCACAAGGGACACGCAGAAAATCCTTGGATATTCGCTGCCTGATTGCTGCCCCCCCTCCATGAACGGGTTGGTTCCTTTGAAGCAATCCCCAGCTAGCCTTTCTATCTCGTGGTCACGGAAATCCATTGGTTTTCTTAAGCGACAGCGTTCGCTGGCGTCTCATTTTCTTAAGTGAGAGCGTTGGCCTCTTGTTGGTCACGACGTATGCATCACAAGAACACCTCTCCCTGTCTTGAAGGGTGCGTCTATTTTTATTTCTCTACTATATCATGCGATGGGTGAGTTTCTAGATAAGATTCCTTGGTTTTATTGAAAATTGGTCATTGACAAAACACGAGTATCACAAAATAGTACACAGGGGGGAAGAAAAGTCTAATGGCGGAGTAGGCCTTGGAGCACCACCAGTGTATGGAGGCCAAGTTTTATTTTCCTCCATACCATTTTTTGTTTCCGGTTGGGGCCAAAAGAACTGGTTTTCAGAAAATTAAAAAAAATCAGGTTCTTTCGCCTTGAAATAATCTAAACGAGTTTTGAATTCACCTTTTTTCTTGCGTTGAAAAATGTATCTATTTTGGCCTATCTCTAGCACCCATCTTTTCCCCAAGCCGGGGGATCGAGTCCTCTCAGTTGTGCCCTCTATTTTTTGGGGCAGAGACATTAATACCCAAAATAATAGCACGCATGTGAGGGCCTTGATTCCATGACGTGGAGCATAATACTAGAAGTTGTTTTCACCGGGGAAAGAATCGGTTTGTGTCACAAGATGCATACGCATACTATATGATCCAGTGTAGATTTTAAATTAAAAAATTTCAAAGCAAAGTCCAGTGACAATATGTCTCGACGTGTAACGATATCATCGGTTATTGATCGGTTTCCAAAAAAATTGCTCGAGAAGAAATATAATTTGCTAGGTATACTTTATGAAACAATTGCTTATTTAACACTATCTTAAATTTTGTTTCCTTACTTGACACTGAAAAAATTATTCTTCCCTATCTAACAACGAGTCTAAATTCTATGTTCTTTATGACACTTTCGTCCATTTTAAGCCTAATTGACACTTGAAAAGACTCTTTTACCCCTCATGTGTGGTGTATGTGTTAGCAATAATCTTGACTTTGGAATAGAAAAAGGTGGTCATAGGAGTACAATCTAGTTTGGCTAGCTGATCGATTGAGGTCATGTAGTCCGGTTAGGACATTGTCAAGTGCCTATACTAGGTTAGTACGTGTACGTCAGGGAGTACTAGTTCTACGTGAGTTAGATTAGATGGTGTCCGTGTCCGGCTAGCTTAGCTAGTTTAGGCCTTGGTGCGTGTAGGTTTACGATTGAGTTTTTTTTTCCTTTTTGATCGGATTTACGATTGAGTTGGGTTGGTGGCTGCATATTACTCCCTCCGTCCCATAATGTAAGACGTTTTTTGACACTACACTAGTGTCAAAAAGTGTCTTACATTATAGGACGAAGGGAGTAGTATAACACAGCCAAGGCATAGAAAAGTTGTGTCGTGTGGAAAAAATAGGAAGGAAGATAAATAGCAAAAAAGGCATGACGAATGTCGTTGGCTATCTGTTTTTTGTCCGCGTGCGTTCGTCGTGTTTTGATATCGAATAGTGTGTGTGTGAGTAGTAGCATACACACAACAACGTATGCACATATAGCAACACACATGCACGCGCGCACACACACAACACACACGCATGCGGCGCGCGCGCACACACACGAGCAAGACACACACGCGCAGCAGCGACACACGCACACACACAACACACACGCATGCAGCACACACACACACGAGCAAGACACACACGCGCAGCAGCGACACACGCACACACACAACACACACACATACACACAACACAAACACGCAATAGCACATATATCATCAGTAGCACAAACATACCACATGATGGGCAAAACGGTCTTTTCAGGTGTCATTTAGGCTTAAAATGAATAGAAGTATCATAAAAGGCATAAAATTTAGATTCGTTGTTAAATAGGGAAAAAACATTTGACGATGTTAAATAGGGCATAAAATTTAAGCATGATGTTAAATAAGAAATTTTCTCATACTTTATTGGGCTTTGGAAGGTGTTTTTAATATGTTTCTCATGGTCATTTGTTGCCGAAACACTTCCATACTTACCTTAGGATTAGTTTGCAGTTGCTTAAGTGTGATGAACTAAGGTCAGTTTATAATCCACTATGAGTAATATAGATGAAAACAAGAAAATGTTGGTTAACCAAATAGAAAAAGAGAAATGATTCAACCCGATCTATTGATTGGACCGTGTTGTTGCGATTATATCCTTAGCCTGCTTCTTCTCTTACTTCTTTCTCCATCCATTGACGTAACTCCTCCTCCTACTCCATATATGCTTCTTTTCCTTGCCCACTTCTCCTTCAATTGTTTCTCCTCGTCGTCTTGTATAGAGTTCACGAGTTGAGTTGGTTGCCCCTGTCTCATGGTGAAGCTTATGTTGGATATCTAAGAGCACCTACAACTCTCAAATCATCTCTCATATGCTCGCGGATGCGTCCGGTCAGTGACCGGACAGAAGAAAGAAGGAAAAAATTGACCCAACCAGACCCCTCATATCTTTCTTATATGTCTGGGCTGTCCACGAACCCTCATATCCATCTCAAGTATGCGAAGGATATGAGGGCTCGTGGACATGCCCGGGCGGCGCGCTCGGTCAATCCGCCACATATATAGGACGCGGCCTCACCTATGACCACATTTTCTCTTTCTTTAGTCATTCTTTTCTTTCTCCCTCTTCATATCCGCCAAGTGCAAGACTGAACATATGAGGAAGAAAATAAGAATTATGACTGCGCGGTGGATGGATAGGGGTTCAAAATGGACATGCCCGGTCACTGACTCGGCGCGTCCGCGGGCGTTTGAGAAGTCGAATTAGAGGTACGTGGCTGAAGATGCTCTAAATAAAACTCACATGTTTGAGCTCGGAGAAGATGGTTCGCAGGGTGGATGGATTCAGGCCCACCAGATTTCGTGACAGTCTCTACCCGACCGACACCTATTACATGCCATGTAATGAAAAGGGTAAAAATTGGTTGAGCAAATAAGATTATATCAAAATCAACTGCAATGGTCAAACACAGCCTTAGAGAAAACAAAACTCTTCCAAAGTCCATCATAAGCCCTATGTTTCCAATTTTCAGTATACAGTGGACCTGAACATAAAACAACCAGCCTGCGCCGCGCCTCAGGCGGCCTGCAGATCTTTCCCTTCTACTAGAGCAGCCTTCAAAAAAAAAAAAAAGAGCAGCCGTAGGCGAATGTTCCATTCCATTTTCCCTCTTCTCAGAGAGGACAGCAGAGGCGGAGCTCGAGCTCTCTCGCAGCTCGCGGCCATGGCCCCCTCCTGCGGCGCCGCCGTGCCGTACACCCTCCTGGGCGCGCTCCTCAGCGGCGGCGGGTCGTACGCCCCGTCCTGGCCGGCGTGCGGCGGTCGCGCCTTCCTCCGCGACTACGCCCGGCGCGGCACCAACGCGATGCTGTGGCTGGGGCTCCTCGCCGTCACGTGGGTCCTGCTCCGCCGCATCGCCGCGCTCCTCCGCCTCTGGGCCCTCGGCTCCCGCCTCCCCGGCCCACCCGCTCTCCTCGCTGACCCCGGCCTCGCCGCCGTCTGCCGCGCCGGCGGCGACATCACCGGTAGGCTCACCGCACCCCTCCGCCTCCTTCCCCTCCCCCAGTTTGCGTAACTATGATTTTGGTGGTTGCGTTTGATTGTATTATACTATTGGATTGGATTGGTGGTGGCTCTGGTGGGTGGGGACTGGGCTGGATTTCGCGCGAGCTCGTCCCCTCCACGTTCTAGGATCTTCGGCATGGCCTGGCCTTGTTGTGATGCTCGAGTGTCACTGTTTGATCGGGAACTGTATGCGATTGCTGCAGTTTGATCCAGATTTGGTCACGCCTCCTTGACGCGCGTAATGTTCAGATTTGCTTTAGCTGAGGTGTTGATCTGGGCATATCAATTTGATTGTTCGAGGTCGTTAAGGCGGTTGGTTGATTGCAGCTCTGTTTGCTGGCAACGGTATTTGGTCATTTAGCTTTAAAACTAGTGTTAAGAACTGGAGATGATTGATACTTTGTCATCACTAGCCGCTAGGTACACCCAGGGGATGAATGATTAGCACAGTTGACCTTAATTTGAAAAAGGTTTGCAGAGTTTGCTGATTATGCGGTGATCAGGTAGATATTGGATGCTCAATTTTGATTATACTAGCTAAATGCTTTGTACGTTGCTGCGGAGATTTTATTGTATTAACTATCAACTGCATGCGTTGTGTAACCATCAGTCCACAACTTTGTGTGAAATGAAAAGTCGCGAAGTATACATCAATCAAATGAAAATACATCATGATACATGAGTGCTACATAGAATGCACGGCAATTGTGGCACTTTTGCCGGAAGAGGAAGTCAAGTTACTTTGCTAAGTTATATTCACGCAATGAAAAGTCCATCATGTTAGTATACTTTGCCATGTATTCTAACTTTCCTTGAAATGAGTACTTTTCGGTTTTCGCAGAAGAACTTTCTAAGAACAAGACCTGCTGTCGTGCATTGAAATATTAAACATTGCAGGCAGCTGGTACAAGTCACTCTTTTGTTGTTGAATTGTCCTTTCCCGTCCCATGCAATCCTATATTTATGGCTATTGCATTCCTTATCTTTTCAGGGTTGGTTAGCATGTGCATAAATCTGGAGCGGCATAAGCTAGCCCAGCTCAACTCTGTAGGACCCATATTATTCAAGGCTAAAGCACATGGTCCATCAAATGTTTTGTATAGATAATAGTTTGTTTTATATACAAAAAAAGACAGTAGTTGGTTTTATCTCTACCAAAAAAAAGATAGTAGTCGGTTTTTGAGTTTCACGCACAATCATTGTGCATTGTAGCAGATTTATTACAGCACATTTCCCCTTTGCGCTTCATTATTTTATCGCTTGACTTCTGATCAAATGTTCCTTCGACTTGCTTTATTTACAGGCTATCTATCAAAATTGCATGGCAGTTTTGGACCAATTGTTCGATTGTGGTCAGGACCATCTCAACTACTTGTCTCAGTTAAAGATGCTTCCCTAATCAAAGAGATGCTAACAAAAGCTGAAGATAAGTTACCACTGACTGGGAGGACATATAATTTAGCTTGTGGAAGACTTGGCCTATTCATTTCCTCATTTGAAAAGGTATGTTGTTGATGTGGATATTTGTAGTATTACGCTTTCTTTTGTCTTGCCATATGTGTTACTATGCTAGTTATAATTGGTAGATGGTACATATCATTATTGCTTTGATCTTGTGTTTACTTCTTTTGATGCTCTTGTCCTTCTTTTCAGGTCAAAAGTACCAGGGAATCACTGAACATATTCTTGAATGAAAAACTTAACGTCGCTGCCAGTGAAAGTTCTTTCAAGATCATTGAAGCTGTTCTCCATAGAACTGACTCTACTAAGGACATGGATTCTCTGGACTGCAGATCTTTTTCCCAACACATGGCATTTAACATCATCGGTGCAGCTCTTTTTGGTGATGTCTTGTTTGATTGGTCTGATGCTGCAGCATATGAGGAGCTTCTGATGGTTGTTGCAAAGGACGGCTGCTTCTGGGCTTCGTATGCGGTTCCCCCATTTTGGAAACCTGGTTATAGGAGGTACCGGACCCTATGCGCTAAGCTGAAGATCTTAACAGAGAGCATCATCAGAAAATCCATAGACCAAAATGGTGCACTTAGACATAACAATCTCAGCTCCTGTAAGATAAGTGAAGGGGTGGTAAAAGATCCAGTTAGATGTACTTCTCTGCTAGATGGGATGATATCACGTCGTGGTTTCGATGGGGCTGTACAAGGGCCTCTCAGTTCAGAAGAAGAAATATGTGGGAATATCGTGGGTTTGATGCTGCATGGAATTTCCACATCTGCTAACTTGCTCTGCAACATTTTGACGAGACTTGTCTTGTGTCCAAAGCTGAAAGACCAGGTACATATTTTTATTTCTCTGTTGCAAGTTGTCCTGGTTGCTCTTTGTCTGATGTTAACACTGCTGCTTCTTACCGCCTTCTTGTTGGTACGGTGAAACGAACATATATGTTCTAAACAGGTCACATGGTTACATAAGTTTCATAGCCCCCCATTACTTTTCATTTTTATTCATTGCTTCTAGCCCACTGTATATTATTTTGAAATCTTGGTAGTCTCAGGGTTATATGTCATGTGCATAATAAATGTTTCTCTAGTTTGTCTGACTTGGGTGAAGTGACCTTTACTCCATCTCCACATCAACTAAAATGTTTTTGTCGGTGCGTGTTTGAGTTTATACCGTTTGACTTTGACTTACAGTTGCTGCTTCTTTGGACAGCTATACGCAGATATTGTTGCTGTTCACACTGAATCATCTGAGCTGGTGACGGACGATGTGCTTAAGATGCAATTTGTACTTGCCACTGTTTGTGAATCTGCTCGCCTTTTGCCTGCTGGACCTCTTCTCCAGCGATGTTCTATGCAACATGGTACACATGCTTCTTAAGAAAGAAAAATCTTCAGCAACACTGAGCTTTAGAGCTTGTTACTTGTATGATTACATGGTCTTATCATTCATTTTTAAAATTGTTTACATGTTCCTTATGTTGAAATTATGCCTTTATCCTGAATTTCATTCGCACATCTAGCGGCAAGAGAGATCAAGTGTTACTTATTCCTAGTATGTGTTTGCTATGTTATTGATCTCCCTTTGATTTGGTTGCAGATTTGACTCTCAAATCTAGCATCACTGTACCAGCTGGAGCGATATTGGTTGTTCCTCTGCATCTCGTGCAGATGGATGCTTCCATATGGGGAAATGATGCTTGCCAGTTCAATCCTAGTCGTTTTCTCCAGAAGGACATCGATCTTGGAGGTTTCTCCCTTCCTCCCTCATTTTACTTCCACGTCTAGGTCACACCTCCTTATAATATAGCGCAATTAAGCAGCAAAAGTTATGTATTGATGGGTATTGCATTTCATATATTTCAAATAGAATTCCATTCATGTCAAGGAAGGTTTCTATTCAGCACAAGTACCTGGTCATAAATACTGAGAATTAACATAGCACACCAATCTTCTGGAGAATGCATGCTTACCTATATCTGGATAGTTCCATGTACATTGCTTCCATTTCATTTATTTTATGCAAAAATGAGACTCCTCCTATTTCTTTGCTGACTAAGTTTTCTTATTTTACTGTAGGAATATTAGCAGCACATAAAGGCTCAAATGGGATCAAGCTTTTCACCGAGCATGATAAGTCCGACTCATTTCTTCCATTTGGTTCTGGGAATCGAGCATGTGTTGGGCAGAAGTTTACAATTCTTGGGATCTCTATGTTGGTTTCCTCTCTTCTCCACAACTACGAGGTTTGTTATGATAACTGTTGTGCCTAATTCCATGGTACATGTGCTGGTTGCCTTCTTGTTTTATGCTCACACCAGCTCTTTTTTAGAACATGCAATGCCTTGCATAACTTTATTCATACGAGCATCATGAAACACAGTAACCAAATGTTCAGAGTGTTGTCATTTCTTTTAGGCCTGGGAAACTTTTGACTAAGTAGATGGGATCTTACTCTCTTGAGCTACAGAGTATGACCCCTCGTAAGTTTGTGTTCTAAATTTCTAATATTAATTTGGAAACTCTTAACTTGCAGGTGCAGCCTCAACCAGCTTTAACCAAAGAAATGAACTTGGCAGTTGACATCAACAACTTTCGCCATCTTCCAAACCCCAAAATCGTCCTCACAAAAAGAAAGATTTGAAGCAAGAGTTCAGTGATCAAACTTTGACGCCTTACCTTATGCATTTATATGTTTTTTTACTGGTGTTCCACCAGGGTATGATCTCTAGTCTGTTCTCCTACCGTCGTTTCAACTGCGCTGAAGTTTGGAAAAGGTGCCACTTCGCGACCGTGGAAGGTTTTTCCCCTCCAGATTTTTTACAGCCCCGACGAGCTTTGTTACACCTAGTTGTTATTAGCGTTTTGAGGCGCTCTGGGCTGTGAAATCACGGGAGGTGTTATTGTTTGCCGACGTGCATATAAACAAACAGTCTTCTTTCTTTTCTCCGGTGTTTTCTCCTCCCCTCTGGAGGACTGTAAGTCTGTAATGTCCGTCCGTCCAATGTACGATGACATATTGTATGCTGTATCATACACAAATTATGCATTATACATATATGGTCAGGCTGATGTCCGAAAATGTCTCGTTTAAAAGTGTTTGTGTTTTGATGGAACGTCTCATGTTGACCGGTAAGTAGGGATTGGAACCTGTCATTTCGTTGGTGTGTGTGTGTGACAGTTCTTAGTTTGTGTTATCTGCCTGAGATTTGGTATACATGGGTCTCGCACTACAATCAAAGACTTCAGAACATGACAAGATCATCCAGCATTACTTGCATAATTCTACATAATGACTTAAAACATGATATGATCAGCATTTTCAGACAAGAGGCACTGAACATCTCCAGGGCCATTTTTCTCCCTTAAAAATGAGCCAAGACAAAGAAACAGGTCCCATAGTTTGAACTCTGTAGTCAGGTTTCAGTTCATGACACCGCTAAAAACTTAGGGATGCAACTTAGGGATGCAGAACGGCGCCCAATCGCCCCGCTATGAAGTCAAAACAAATCAGGTTACTTTGTAGTAGCATTTTGTTAGCGATGTACTAGTTCAGTCTGAAGTACCAACTCCCTGTTTTGCGGGCTTATGCGGGACGCCGCCCTGCATCCCTATGAAAACTGCTGCTCGCGAAGGAACAGGCTCCTTCTGAAGACACATTGTTATACCCAGTATACAGCAAGACACACTTATTTGTTGTGACTGAGACTCTGAGAGCCTATCCAAAATTCCAATATTGAGCAAAAGAAAGTAAGAATGATTAACCTGACACTAAAATACCTGAACACAGAGCATCTCAAGAGATGGAGCAGATTAGAAAGAAAAAAAGTTGACAGCACATCTGATGGCAAGGTAAATATTTCCAGGTTTAATCAATCTACACGCTGACACCGCAGGATCAACACTCTTGCACAGTACAGGTAAAGCTGGGACGGCCAACCGATCGAAAAACCACTGGACATCTCTTACAAGAGTTGCATGTCAACAGAAATTCTACAGTGAGAAAAGAGGAGAGAAACAAGCCGTTCATAAGTAAACTACACCGAATACAGAACACACATTCAACAACCACAGCTCGCATTCAACTACCACCACTGTTTGGAAAAATTATCTGCGCAGAGGACTGGACCCCATCTGTAAGCTGCTTGACAATTGTTTCCTGCTCACCTTTGTCCGCCGGACAGAAACCTCCTCTTGGAATGTTCATTGAATCGCAGTCCACGCATGGATATTTATCTTCTTTGAGAAGAACCGTCTTCAAGTTTGAAGCTCGCTCCATCACGGACCTTAAAAATGAAATTTGTTGCTCTAGGGGCCTAAAGCCAACAAATTCAAGCTCTCTCAGTTGCCAAGTTTCAGAGCTTGTGAACTTAGGCATGCTCCATGACGGCTTCGTTCTTTGAGCCTCATAACCTGTCGTTGTTCTTAACTGCTCATCATCCTGGCAAGCATGGTCCCATATCTGCATAAAGTATCGACGCATTCAGTACAACACGATCATGGCCACACATACTTATCTGTTGTGAGAGCCTGTTCTGAATCACAAAATGTATGTTATGTGTGATACATATATTAAACTACAGAAAGTAAAAATGAATGACCGGAAAAGTACCCGCACAGAAAATATCTCAACGGATGGAGCAGCTTCAAGGAGATTTATTGCCCATAACAGGTCAAAATCCACAAAGATGCCACAAATAGACAGCTTCCTTAGCTGTTTGAATGCATGGCAGAGTTGCTTTCCTTCGGGTTGTATCCAAAGCCTTTCTCCTTCGAAATCCAAAGTAAGAGTATGGATGTTTCTGGTACCATGTAGAACCTGGCTCAGACTAAACTCCTGATGATCAATGGTTGCACCACAAATAAGGCCCAGCACCTTGAGGGATGGAACAGAACCAAAACGCAAGGGGGCCTCGAAACAAAACCACTCGTCCCAACTTAGATGCTTCAGTTTTGGTAGGCAGAGCACCTCAATTCTCCTCAAGCAGGACATGCGGACTTCAAGGATTCTGAGTTTGGAATCTGGTGCATTTATCTGCCATACTGAAGAGTCCCCAACACACAGTGGGACAGAGATAAATGCTTGAGTTGCTTGCAAGAGTCAAACAGGAGGTGTTGCATATCCCACTCAGCAAACCGCACATTATACAGACGGAGCTTTGTGAGGCACTGAAACACACTAGGATAGGCTGTTAAAAACCCATCGACAGCCAGGGCTTGCTGTAGCATATACTCATGTTCACAGTCTCTAGGATCCTTCTCATCAACAATTGCAAGGCACAGGTTTTTTACTACCCCGCAATCAATCGCGTCGCGAGCCAGTGAGCCAATCTCACATGCGTAATCGCCGGTCACATAGAGCTGAAGGCTTAGCCTTTTGATGATGGTGGATTTGCTGTTTGGGTCAGCCAAGAAACTCCTAGTTGCTTTGGTTAGACGTGACATTGCTTGATCCATGTGATGTGCTGCAATGGGTTCCGGGCATGAATGGGGCAGAAAATTCCAGACACGAAGGTTGAGCACAGGAAGCGACCATGGCAAATCTCTCCACCGCTTTGACAACACGCTAGTTCGTGTTGCCGTGGCTGTGTCAACTCTCCCCAAGATAGATAATAATATGTCATCAGTCAGCATGCTGAGCCTATCTTCATGCTTTGTTCGCTGCAAAGTCAAAATAATAATATCAGCAGTTAGTGAATGGCCTTGTTGCACGAATCATGATATTCAAGGAGTAAAGGAAAAGCAATAGTAAGTTAGAGCAGCTACTGCGGTAGACAGGAAACCTAAGTTAGAGCAGCTACTGTGGTATAGCTGAAGTGGTTGTGCAAATAATTTGACTCCAGGAATGATTTGGCCAATCTGCCAATAGCCCAATAACCTGTGCTCCTTATTTGGTGCACATTGCGAAGAAAGCTACGACGTGCAAATCTGTCAACAACTCGTGCTCCCTATATTTTTTCACAAATGAATGGGCAGTCCAGGGTCAAGAGTTCTGATTATTCTGGAATCAAATTGTACTTAGCAGTTAGCAGCAACAAAATGCCTGGCAGAATCCTTTTCCAGTGTTCAGAAAATCTTTGGGTTTCTGGCTTCCGTTGTTTGAATCCATGAGTAATCCACTAATCTGGCGGTCAAAACCCTAATGAGCAACGTACCAAACACACACTTACAGTTACTCGTGAAACAGCTATAAGAAGGACATGCCTAACTACTTCCAAGCTAAGGTCTCCTTTGGCTCATAGGATAGAAACTAGCACATATGCCCGTGCGTTGCAACGGGAAACAAAATTAACATGCATTTAAATTTAATAAAAGTTGTATGTGCAAGCACAGTTGTGCTTCACTACAGAAAAAAAATGCTAATTTGTTTCACTCACAAGATGCCCATATTTTTCCATGCACGTCGGCTCTTATGTCCTCTGTTTGGTCAGGTGTTATTGGGTCCACTTAAGCACGTCCATATTTGCTCTTATGTGTTATACTCCCTCTGTTCGGTCAGGTATTATTAGGCCGGGATCGGGTCCACTTAGCAACGTCTCTATTTGCTCTTATGTTATACTCACTCTGTTCGGTATGGTATTATTAGGATGGGATCAGGTCCACTTAGCAGAGTCCATAGTTGCTTTTATGTTATACTCACTATGTTCGGACGGGTATTATTAGGCCGGGATCGGGTCCACTTGCCGCGTCCATATTTTCCACACAGGACATCGTCCATATGCAGGATTTAATTGGCATATCTGTTTCCCACAGAATCCCGAGAGTGGAATTTAATTTTAATGGACCCACTCTTTACCCTCTGCTACTAATCCATTAGGCTGCTTGTTGATTTTAACTCACAACCGTATTTAAATTGACAGGTCTAGATGAAAGAAAGCAAGGTGGGACTATGTAATAGCTGAAGAAACTAATTGAACGGCTAGTGTGCTGGGAGGGTAGGTTGGCCGGATTCGTTGGGCCAGCACGGTCGATTGATGTCCTGAGGCCCAAGCTGGCGACGTGTGGTTAGTCACGCGAGCCTCCAATTAAAACGATCAGCATCCCCTAAAAAAGATTTAAAAACGATCAGCGCCAAAACCTGGCACGTTTTCTTGAGACTTTCCAAACCTGTCACGTGTAGTATCGAGCGGAGTTGAAGCCGAACAACATCATCAATCTGGCTTCTAAGTGGACGTTTATTTTTGCATGATGGACGTTCCTTTGGCAACCGACATATGAAGCAGTCCGGTTTGAGCCACAGCTCGAACGCAAAGATGATGTCATCTTTCCTTAAGATGGAAAGCCAATTCGGCTATACGTAGTGCAGCAATCCAACACGTAAGAGATTGCATATGCGAAACTGACATCAATTTACATTAGGAAATACAACTTAATTTGTGGAGGAAAACGGTTATTTAATTCACACATGAGATTCAACTTAAAACTAAGAACACACACAGGAGTCTATCACACGGCATGTTATTGAAAGAAACATATAGTTAGTCGTAATCCTCTAGGACACATGCACATTACGTGGACTGCGGGTTGAATCTCATAAAGACCAAGGACGTTAATACAAAAATGTATGATGGACCAAGAATATCTCCTCCCTTATTTATTAAGTAGGTATAGACATTACTAGCAAAAATGCCCGTGCGTTGCAACGGGAGATAGAAAAATAGCTCAGGTCCTTAGTTAAGACCCTCTCCCTGGAGCAGATCCAGGTCCTCTATTTCAACGCGACATCTCATCCATATCGCCGCTTATTTTCCTTCCCTCTGTGCAGTTGGCATGTGTAGAACACATAGTTTATGATGTGATAAACATCTCTAACAGACATTTAAGTGTGTAGGTTCCAGAACGTGATACTTTTACACTGTCAACAACATAGTAAAAATCGTTGGCCATAGCTTGCGGCACTTGCAGGTAGGAGAGGAGGATGAAGAAGTGGATGGGGCAATGGTGCGGGTGCGGCCAACATCGATGATGATCTGGTGATTCACGAAGGAGGCAAAGGCAGCATGGGAAGGGCAGATGACTTAGGAGAAACACATGGGTGGGGTGGGATAGGAGGCATTTGACAAAAATGGCACACATTTCCTTTCATAGTACACTTTTCTTTGTCCTTGACAAAAAAAGCACATGTTTGATATATAGTTGGATAAAATGACACAACTGAGTTCTCCCTCTATTTTGAGATGTGGGACCACCCTCTATATTTCTTTGAACACTTTTGCACTTTGTCAATTCCTTTACACTGGCTTAGTATGGTTCGATCAGAGGCCATCGTAATCGATTGAAGCGCAGGTGTTGCTGTGGCCTTTCCCGGCGCTCCGCCCGCCCCACACACTGCTACGTCGCCCCAAGTCATATTTCTTTGAACAATTTTGCACTTTGTCAATTCCTTTACACTCGCTTAGTATGGTTCGATCAGAGGCCATCGTAATTGATTGAAGCGCAGGTGTTGTTGTGGCCTTTCCCGACACGCCGCCCGCCCCACACACTGCTACGTCGCCCCAAGTCTTCTCCTGTGTCTCCAAAACAATTGCTGCCAAAATTTGGATTGCATCAGAGACAAAACACTTCAACCATACAATGCTACAGGCAGCAGCTACAACCAACCATTGTTCACAGCAAAGCAGCCAAAGAAAAACATCAAGTCAACTATTGCAAAACAGTAGAGGTAAAAAAAAGGTAAAAAAATAGTTGTCACGCCGAGAAGCCACTGTGCAGCTCCTCTCTTCACTACCATTCTGCTCATAAATTGTCTTTGCCCCTCTACTCTACAGTCGAAATAAAGTAGAGAGCTTTGCTGGGAATAAGAGAAGCTTACGATCTTTGCTTCTGAAGAAAAAAACTCGATGCCCTTCACAATTGCATATGTGTAGTTTACAGTAAAGCGAAAACTTAGTTATAACTACCAGGAAGAAAACCACAATCAATAGATAAGCTAACAATGCAGCTATGAAAAAATCATGGACCCTTTTCAAGTTGAAGTAGTAGTTCTACGCTGCAACATCTAGTGGCTTCAGAAATTATTTGAAGTTTTACATATATGATCCACTTCAAATAATTTAAGAAATAAAAGCCTGATTCTGTCTTCAACACTTTAAAATTCTCACCCTAGCTCACCGTATCATTATTTCTTACTGCACTTACGGGCAGGCTAGATGTATATGATGGTACATGCATGCTATACATACCATTCACCTAACAAAGTATAGAAAGTCATCTTAGAAGTTTATTCCGCCAAGCACAAATACTGTATGATGAATCAGATGCCACAATTTTATTTGATTAGGGGGTTACCTCTAGAAATAGCAGCACATAAGAAGATAACTGCCTATGCCAGTTATGAAGAAATTCAGCTGCTGTGACATTACCTATTGAGCATGACCAACGTTGCCTACGTTCACCTCAACTTGTTGGCCACCATGTCGGACGATGGCCCATAGACGACCCTCACCTTCAACTCTATCTGCAGAAAATCAACTTGGTGGGTAGAGGTAGCAACTGAACAAATGGAAAAATAGCAGCAGACAATAGAATGGTAACAGAGGTATTGAAGCAAACTGTACAAAGAGTTGCAAACCCATCCAGATGAAGTAGTCTATAAGTAGTTGCAGATTGTACCGAGCTGGCCTTAAAATTGAAACCAAAAGCAGACAAACAATTTCTTTCAGAAGGAAAAGAAATCACTATTATAACTGACTTCATGACATTTATAAAAAAGAAGTGAAAAGAAAATAAAGTTACTGCTGAATAAGATAAGATATCTACAAATTTAACAGTACCGGCACTACATGTAAGGCCACATTAATTCAATTGATACGAACGTTCAGCATTTCCTACGAAAATGTCTAAAGCAGTAAAGCTTATAGCATGAAAGCTGAACATTGGATTAAAACAATGATGTGAAAACAACATTTTTCCGCTAGATCCATAACCGTAGAAAAACATCCAATTGATTGTATCATTACTTCAATGAACTAAATGAGAAGTAGTATTACTTAAGAAGTCCATATAATCAAGATGAAAGCATGTACAGCTAACATTTTTGTGACCAAAACCAATAAAGCGTCAACATTTCCCGGATCCATAGACACAAGAACATACTGGACTGATACCCACTTTAGTGTGGCATTTGCAAGATATTCAGCAAAAAGGAGCATAAAGACAGCTTACCCATTCCACCTCTAGACAGTACAGTCAGATCTTTAGCTTAAGCTTAATATCTGAACTGCAAGTGTAAACACGACACTCATGATAACAGATGAACATGTCAACCTACTTGCCTAGAACCAATACAGAATTGACATATACCATCGACTCTATTTTGTACTGATGATCCAGACACTAAAACCTGAAAAGTAGTACATTTAACTAAAGTTTAGGGTTGCATGAGCAATAATAAGAACAAGCCTGACACCTTGAGGATTCCCATGTGTCTACAGTAATACATATAAATGAAGCACTCTAGTGTGAAAACTAAAAAAGATAAATTGAATCTCAAATTCTTTGTGTCTTGACATCAGGAAAGGAAACTAAGCAATGATGAGGTCGGATATAAGAATTCAATATAGAAAGCATCATTGTTGTAAGTCCGTTTATTGTAACAATTAGGCTAATGCGCAGGATCAATCAGCTAAAACTCGCAGTCGAGGGCCTACTTGACCAGCTTTCCAGCAAGCGTCGCGTCCTGGATGCGCGGCTTGGCGAGGTAGTACTGTCACAAGTTGAGCGGTTAATTAGAATTTTATGAAACAATAAGAGATAGAACAGTCTCTGTATAATTATTCAAGGAAAGTTTGTTGAGCAGTTAATACAGACGACACATCAAACTACAATGCATCCACAGTATATGACAACCAAAGACATTCGCATAATCTAGAAGACAGCTATGATATCATATTGATGAAGAAGGGAAGAAAACATAGGAAATCTGAACTCACATCATTATACTGTTTACGCTTCGCTTCCTTCTTTCTACCACGTCCTTTTTTCAGCTCTTCTACAGGTTCAGCTTCTTCCACTTCAACAACTTTCTCTGACAGATAACACCACCAATGTCAGCAACCAAGATGAAAATAAGCAAAACATAGTTCAACACACAGTGAGAGACATAGCCAAGGTACATTTGTGACCTGATCAATCTTTTCAAGTAGTGTGTCTTTGTGAGCAGATCGTCCAACTTGCCTTCAGATCAAAAGCCTCCTACCTTGCAGCTTCTCTTCCCGACCTCCTCTTCTGCCTCTACCTTGCGGTGGGTCTGACACCAACATAGAGATGGGGAGTGGCACGAGGCGGAGCTGCAGGGCTGCCTTCCTGGGTCGGACGCTTGGTGTGGGTGCCCGCCTCAGCCTACCTGCTTTTCCCGTACCATTGATGATATTTCTCCCGACGACCGCGGCGAAACCATCGATCTGCCAAGACAAACATAAACTGATAATCTGAACTTTGTACCAATTACTCACTGATAAACACAACGTACCAGATGGCAATGCCATCCAGAAAAATCATTCGCCTTCATGCACGTGCAATGCAGTTCATAACTGCGATTTATCCCCCGTCATATGCTCCAAGGCATAATATTACGTTTAGACTAAAAGGACATGCAACTTTGTTTTCATCAAGGAACTGAATGATGTCAATTGCAGACCGCACGTTTCTTCGGTTCAAGAACAACTAACACCAAGGGAGTTCAGCAAAGATTCTACATGACATTATCAAAAGATCAGTCCTAGCTTTTTCAAGCGGAACAAATACGGATATTGTAGGAAAAAGGTTCAGTAACAAAAAGAGGTTGTATTTTTACCTTGGAAAATTGGGGTCCTATATGAGCATCAATTGTGTTGAACGGATCATGGAACAAAATAGTTGTCAGCATACATCACAATGCTCGAGCTATCTGAATCCTTTGTTTCTGCCTGCCACTAAGGGCATCTCCAGCCGTTCGGCCCCCCAGGGCGCCTAAATAGAGCGGCCTGGGAGCGTGCTGGCGCTAGTTCGGCCCCTGGGGGCGACCTAGCTCCCAGTCACGCCCCCACGTGCCGGCCCCAGGATGCGGGAAATTCAAACTTGGTCGTTCCCGCTCTCAAAAGACGCTGCAAATCCGGCGATTTACAAAAAACAGAGCGCCACCGTGCGCGGCGATTCACTCGGCGGGGTCGGCTCCAGGCGTTGGCGGAGTCGGCGTGCGCGGGCTCGTCGGTGTCGGAGCTGCTTTGGTGCAGGGCTGCGTCGGCGCGGCTTCGGCACTGCTGGGCGGCGATGTAGAGGCGTCGTTCGGGCTTGGCATCCATGTGGTCGTGGGCGTCGTCGGCGTCGTCGACGTTGCCGTCGGCAGCTCGTTCAGGATGAGGCCGCGCTGCACCAGGTACCACGCCTTGAGCTTCTCGTCGTTGCTCTGGAGCATGTCCGCCCCGCCCATCAGAAAAGCCATGTCGGTGTTTCTCTTCTTCGCGGCGACGTTCGTCCGGAGCAGGTCGAGCTTGATGGCGTTGTTCTTCATTAGCGACGACCACCGCGCCTCGGTCTTCTCTTCGCGTAGGACGGCCCGGGCCTGGGCGTCGGCGAGGCAATGCTCGATGGACTCCTGCACTCGCGCGGTTGCCGCGTCGGCGCTTTTCCCCTTCTTTGCCAATTTGTGGCCGTCCGGCCGTCCCTCTGACGCGCCCGGAGTCGCCGCGTCCGGCTTGTATGTCTCTTTGGCCTTGTCGAGGGCACGTCGGACTTCCGCCCACTTCTCGCACTTGTCAATGCGCTTGTAGACGTGGAGGTGCTTGAAGTTGGCGTCTTGGTTGTCGCCCCGATACATGGCGAACATACGCAGCAGCTGCACGGAGGGACAAACAGTTGACGGGTGACGGGCGTAGGGGACGAAGATATGCGGGCGAACGGCGTGCGTACCTGATCCTCAACGCTGGCGCCACTCTCCGGGCGAGCCGCGACCTCCTCGACGATTCCATGTCATTTGTTGCACGCCAACTGGATACGCCCCCAATGGTTCGCCATCGCCTTGGAGCCGTGCTGCATGTAGACGCCTTTGAAGTAGGGGTCGACGAGCTTCCGCTCGTCGAAATCGGCCTTGATGCGGTCCCAGTACGTCTCCAAGCTCTGGTTCGCGCCGGTGGTCGGGTCGAGGCAGACGACTTTCCATGCTTCGGCGAGGCATTCCTCCTCCTTGGACGCCCACTTGATGCGCGGTTCGCCTGACCTAGCCGCCCGCTTCTTCTTCTTCTGGCGCCCCTTCGTCGGAACAGGAGCCGGCTCCTCCTCCTCCTCCTCCTCGTCCTCCTCCTCCTCGGGTTCCCGCGCGTCGTCGCCGTAGACGTAGCCGAGCTCGGCCTCCATGTCGCCGCTGAGGTCCACTACCTCGTCCTGGGTGGCGAACCCGGGAGACGCGGCGGCCGCGGTCGATCCTGTCGCGATGATGTCGTCCATGTCGGCTCCTGTGTCGTCGGCGTCGCCGAGGTGCGAGAAGGGTAGCGGTCCGCGGTAGAGATGGGGCGTCGGTGTGGACGTGTAGGCGGCGGGCGGCGAGTAGTTGTATGGAGGGTACTGCACGCCGACGAAGGCGGGCGAGGGCGTGCGCGTAGCAAGGTGACCACGAGGGAAGGTCACGTTTGGGTTGAACCCACCGTGCGCGTCGCCGTCGGTGTAGCCGGGCGACGATGAACCCCATGGAGATCCGGCGCCTTGCTGTCCCCAGGGCGCGTACTGGGCGTGGCTGACGACGGGTGGATTCATCCCCACCTGGTCGACCGATGAGGAAGACGCCGCCGCGCGCGCCGCGTTGTCGCGGGCCTTCTTGGCTATGGCCCTGTTCCGCCTGTCGGCGGTGACTGCTTCGCGCCGCTGAACTTCCACCCTCCACTCGGTGTTCGACAGGCCCGGTGGCTTCGATGGCGGCGCCCTCGGCTTCCTCTGCTTCGGCTGGGCCACGGCGCCAGTCGCGGTTGCCGCCGCGCGCGGCATGGCGTACTTCTTCGGCGGCATGGCGTGCTTCTTCGCGGCGAGCGGGAGGGGGTTTGGCGGGAGAAAGGGAGAGAATGGCGGGAGGAAGGCGAGCGAGCGGGAGAGATGCGAGGGAAAAGCGTCAAGAAACAGCGGGAAAAGGCCCTCGGGTCGCTTCCAGCGCGGGCCCACGCGCCTTTTTCGCTTGTGCCGGCTCCCCAAGCGCCCCCCAGGGCGCCGGGTTCGGCCTGGGTCCGCCGGCACCAGTTTTGGCCCGAGCCGGCGAAAAACGGACTTCTGGGGGCGCGACTGGGGCCTTTTTTTGGCGCCGGCGCGGCAAAATCGCCTGGGGAGGGCCTGTTGGGGGCGCGGCTGGAGATGCCCTAAGAGTGCAGCCTCACTCTCCAATGATTTTGATCTCCAAGTATTTCTTTAGCGAATACCACTCAAGGATCCTGCCATACTTCTCACTCTCCATCTCCTTGCAGAGCAGTATGTTGTCCTGAATTTTGCCGCTCTGTATCCATGCCGTGTGGCTGACATATGTCATTGCTCCGCAAGTCTTGGCCTCTCCTAATAGCTTTGGCACCATACCAAGAATTCAAGTGAGCTAACTTGATTTTCCAGAGCCGACCGTCCCACAGAGTGCAACACGCATGCCTTGCTGAGCTTGAAAATTCAGATCCTTCGGCATTGGTATCTCAGGTGAGCCATCCCAGGAGAAGCACCCATTGCTGACCTCAATTGCAACATTGGAGCTACCACTTGGTAGCCTATGTATATCATCCATCAACAACTCTTCAAGGCATAGGAAACATCTGGATTATCCTGAGATGATAAAGCCAACATAAAGCAGATTGCCATTCTGCAATAATTAAAATCAAGACTCTATCCCAGCAAATTACCATGTTGCAAAGAAGAAGAAAATCTGCTGAAATTAAAGCGCCCCTGATCTAGATGGATGAGATGTTGGTGGAGGTACTGGTAGGCCAGCGACGAGCGAGCAGCCAGAGGTGCGTCCTCCATGGCCGTTGTCCATGGCTTGCAGGTGGATTAGAGCGGGGCTGTAGCTGATGGCGCTGGCGACGTACAGCCACGGTGCTGCATTGAGGGAGACGCGGGGGGAGGCGCAGGCGATGGCGGCCGGGAGCTGCGAAGCCGGTCGTGGCCGTGACCGGAGCTAGGTTTTAGGTTTAAGGAGAGGCCATGGATCGAGGCGAGCTCGAGGGTGCCGAGAGAGAAGGAGTAGAACGGAGATGAAAGAGGGGCAGGCGGGCTGGGGGAGATCACCGGCGTGCCCCTCGTCGGCGGCGGGCGGGAATAGGAAACTTGTAGGAAATGAGATGTCATGTACCTCAAATCCTATGAATAGGAATAGTAAGGAAGATGTCCTTTGGTTCACATCGTAGAGTTTTTTTCCATTGAGTCTAGGCTAATGTTTGTTTTCCTATGAAATGTGAAGGATAGGAAGAATTCTTCCGCAGGAATAGGATTCTATTCCTACAAACTAAATGACTCTAAAGGAATTCTTCCTATAGAAATCCTATACTATGCCATTCCTTCAAACCAAAGGAGGCCTGAATGAACTGTAAAAATCACTACTGATCACGGAGTCCAAGTCAAACCGCTGGAATCTAGGAGTACACACATGACAAGCAGAACCAAGAACGATCACCGAAGGGCAATGCCGCTCCTTGCCCAATTGGCCCATCCCAGGCCGCCTCGGGAGGTCGCAAATTATTTGGCTCCATGAATGATCTGGCCAATCTGCCAATAACCTAGTAATCTTTATCTGGTGCACATCGCAAGAACAAGGTGCTAGCCTTTATCTGTTCAGAAATGAACGAGAAGTCCAGGGTCTTGATTCAGACTCGACGAGAGCTCTGGTTATTCCAGCATCAAACTGTACTTAGCAGTTAGCGGCAATAAAATGCTTGGCAGAATCCTTTTCCAGTGAAACGGCTACATGAAGGTCATGCCTAACTATTTCCAATCTTCAGAATGTACACCACTTGGCCCAAAATTACCAATTACCGAGTGCAGATCAAACGGCTAAATAAAACCTAGGAGCACACACAATAAAAGCAGAACCGAGAACAGTTACCGAAGACCAACGCTGCTCCTTGCCCGATTGGCCCATCCCAGGCCGCCGTCGAGGGGTCGCTCCCGCCCTGGCGATGTGGCGCCCTCTCGCGCGGACTCCCGACGCTCCTCTCTCCAGCCGGCCGGCGTCCCCGCCACCGTCGAACGCTGCTCCCCGCTAGCGCACTCGCCGGGGCCTCGCTGCGACTCGCCGGCTCGCGACGCACCGCAGAGCCTCCGGCTCCTCGGCGCGTCCACGGCCGCCGCTGCGCCTGGAATTTCGTGGCTTCTCGTCTTTACTTTCTGAATTTTTTTTAGGTGATTGTTTTTTTTTCTGAGCGTATTTTGAGGGGGTTGCTTTTCTTTCACTCAGTTGCTCTGCTGGGCCTTGGGCTGGGCTGTTCTGTGCGGGCCGTGGTGCTGCTGCTGTGGGTGAGGTCCGGGAAATAGTACCACCTCGCCCGCGGAAGGAATGCAGACCGGGTAGCTGGTTATATAAGAGAGCGTGGGCTCAACGGAGACAGCACGCAGCTGCGTGGTGAGCACAAAGCGAACTATTCTTTCGCCTTTTACTAAAGAATACAGTGTGCACGCCACAATAAGCAGCATACCCTAATTTTTATAGGGTGCCTCTTCTTTGAAGTGTCCCCACCAAATTGAAATTGCAAAAATTAGTTTCAAAGATTCTGTGCTCATATGTGTAGTACCTGCTACCAGCAAGCTTTTTGTAACTTAAAAATACAAAAAAATCATCTCTTAAACATGGTGATGTTTTATGTTTGTCCATATGAATTTGTTTTTTGATGAACACTTTGTTTCGGTTCTTATGGTTTTCTTTCCACATCCTTTTACGCATTGAACAACTTGATTTAGAGTTATATGTAGAAAATATCTTGCAGTAGTTACATGTAGACAGCTTGATTTAGAGTTCAGTAATTTCTAAATAGCTTGATTTATAGTTCTATGTAGAAAATGCTTGCAAAAGTTCCTAGATGATTAGGATCATGCATGGAACCTCCCTGGCAGTAGAAAAAAAAAGAAATAATGATATTGATTTGTCAAAGGACATTTAAAAATGTTAAATGCTAGATTGACGGTACACTTGTCAAAACAAGCGCCGCATCAACTGCCATTGGCAAACCCGCATGCCGAACCCCTATAGGGTATTAGTTCATGGGGCATATGTTCATTTTATAAGTACATACCAAAGAAAATATATTTATCCTGTTTCCGAGTAGGTTTTGCATGTAAGCGACATGGCCACACGCAAGAAAAGAGCCCACATGTAACAGTAAGAAAGGGAAAAATTATCCCAAAATTGTCTTGGATGCGGTCAAAGGGCTTTGTTCTAACGAAAACGAAGCTCAAGGCGATTTTTATAACAACACATAACTGAATAGTATACATGAAAGGTAAAGCCGAAAACAAATAGCTTGACTCAGCAAAGGGTAGAAGTGTTACAAAAAACTACAGAAGATATGTCCAGGGCTCAGATAAGCTCGGGTGTGAACAGTAAATTGATTAAAAATTCAAAAAGTTTTGTTTTCTTTTTGTGGTGAAAGATGCTTTAGTGTGTGATGTCCGTCCCAATTTTGATGAAGTTTGAACATTTGAGGAGCTCTCTGTGAAAAAAAATCAGGCTTGTAAGAAAGTTTGAAATTTTGCACTGTTTGGAGGTCATTTTGTCTTTTTTGCCACGGTCTCCTTCAATGACCAAGCTTCACAAAATTTGGCACGAGCGTCACGCACTCAAGCATATTGCACTACAAGAAAATTTAGATTTTTTTTGCTATTTTTAACAAATTCACTGTTTATCGGGAATAGATGAGCCCGGGCTCGAAAATAAATTACCAAGTCATATGCCACTTACAAATAAATTTGAAAAAAGCTATAAGTCATCTCCTCTCAAAGAAGAAACACACAGTGTTGCGTTGATATACCCCAATGAGAAACTGAACGAACAATGGCAAAAAAGAATAAAAAAAACTGAAGTTCTAGCCTTGGTCTGAAAGTTCAAATATGCAGTTCAGTAATGAACATTACCCGAAATATGCATAAAGCGTCTGATAACTGTGGTGAAAGGCAAATAGTTAGAGAAAATTTCATTCAAAAACTCATCCCGGGTTCACTAGTACGTACGAGTACATCACATTATTGATTTTTGGAGTGAATAGTATAAAACTACCACAATTCACGTTAGGGTTCGAAAAACTACAAAAAGAAAATTGTGACTAATAACTAAACCGGTGTCGGCTGTTTCAAAAAGCCCAAATGGTCGAGTGCTTTTCCAGTGATCATGATTATGACAGTTGGGGCCCGTGTGTAAGATAACTGATTGTTTGACTGTTTGTTTGACCGTTAGTTGACACGTGGGGCCACATGTCAATGTCTCTTACTATTTAATAAAAAAGTCTCATGTATTTTTTCTTTAACCCCTCGTTCTTTCATAAATCTAAAATGTTTCCTTATTTTTACAGAATAACCCCTACAAAGATTTAAAAAAGTGATCGGGTCCCTCAATCATTCCTCAAAGAGCAACCGGGTCCTTGTATAAGTCGGCCGTGGCTGTGGCCGGCAGCCATGGTGGCGGCCAGTCCAGCCTAGCCCGTGGTTGTGGCAGTCGTGAGCGGGGTGCCGCCGCGAGCCCTCTTCTAACCCCTCGAGCGGCCCGCGCACGTCCTTCATGGCGGCGGGGTGGCCGACCACGGTGTCGGGTCGAGGTGGTGGTCCATGGCGGTGTCGGCTTGAGGTGGTGGTGCCAGCTTTGGCGCGGAGGCGGGCTCGGTCCAGGCGGAGCTCCTTGCCGGCCACGCTTGCTGCTCCTTGTCGCCCCCGCCTGCGGCTCCCTGCTGCTCCTTGTCGCCCGCGCCCGCTACTCCATGCTGCTATTCCTAGCCTGCCGCCATTGCTGCTGCTCCTTGCCTTGCCGGCCGGCGTAGAGGGGTGCACCGCCGTGCTCTGGCCAGAGGGGTGATACGTCCATTTTTCATCATGCTTTTATATCAATATCTATTGCATTATGGGCTGTTATTACACATTATATCTCAATACTTATGGCTATTCTCTCTTATTTTACAAGGTTTACCATGAAGAGGGGAATGCCGGCAGCTGGAATTCTGGCTGAAAAAGGAGCAAACATTGGAAACCTATTCTGCACAACTCCAAAAGTCCTGAAACTCCACGAAACATCTTTTGGAGTTAATAAGAATTTCTGAGCAAAAGAAATACACCAGGGGGCCCACACCCTGTCCAGGAGAGAGGAGGGCGCCCCCCTATAGGGCGCGCCCCCTATCTCCTGGGCCCCCTGGTGGGCCTCCGATGTCCATCTTCTGCTATATCAAGGCTTTTACCTTGGAAAAAATCGTGGGCAAGCTTACGGGACGAAACTCCGCCGCCACGAGGCGGAACCTTGGCGGAATCAATCTAGGGCTCCGGCGGAGCTGTTCTGCCGGGGACACTTCCCTCCGAGAGGGGGAAATCATCACCAACATCAATCACCAACAATCCTCTCATCGAGAGGGGGTCAATCTCCATGAACATCTTCACCAGCACCATCTCCTCTCAAAACGCTAGTTCATCTCTTGTATCCAATCTTGTATCAAAACCACAAATTGGTACCTGTGGGTTGCTAGTAGTGTTGATTACTCCTTGTAGTTGATGCTAATTGGTTTACTTGGTGGAAGATCATATGTTCAGATCCTTTATGCATATTATTACTCCTCTGATTATGAACATGAATATGCTTTGTGAGTAGTTACGTTTGTTCCTGAGGACATGGGTGAAGTCTTGCTATTAGTAGTCATGTGAATTTGGTATTCGTTCGATATTTTGATGAGATGTATGTTGTCTTTTCCTCTAGTGGTGTTATGTGAACGTCGACTACATGACACTTCACCATTATTTGGGCCTAGAGGAAGGCATGGGGAAGTAATAAGTAGATGATGGATTGCTAGAGTGACAGAAGCTTAAACCCATAGGTTATGCGTTGCTTCGTTAGGGGCTGATATGGATCCATATGTTTAATGTTGTGGTTAAGTTTACCTTAATACTTCTTTTGTAGTTGCGGACGCTTGCAATAGGGGTTAATCATAAGTGGGATGCTTGTCCAAGTAAGGGCAGTACCCAAGTACCGGTCCACCCACATATCAAATTATCAAAGTACCGAACGCGAATCATATGAACGTGATGAAAACTAGCTTGACGATAATTCCCATGTGTCCTCGGGAGCTCCTTTCTCATTATTAGAAATTGTCCAGGCTTATCCTTTGCTACATAAAGGATTGGTCCACCTTGTTGCATTTCATTTACTTTATTTACTTGTTACTCGTTACTCGTTATCATTTATCTTATCACAAAACTATCTATCACCTACAATTTCAGTGCTTGTAGAGAAAACCTTACTGAAAACCGCTTATCATTTCCTTCTACTCCTCGTTGGGTTAGACACTCTTACTTATTGAAAGGACTACGATTGATCCCCTACACTTGTGGGTCATCAAGACTCTTTTCTGGCGCCGTTGCCGGCGAGTGTAGCGCTTTTGGTGAGTGGAACTTGGTAAGGAAACGTTTATATAATGTGCTGAAATTTTCTGTTACTTGTCACTATGGAAACTAATCCTTTGAGGGGCTTGTTTGGGGTATCTTCACCAACCAGAAGAGCAATTACTCCTCAACCTACTGAACTTTATGAAAATATTTACTTTGAGATCCCTTCGGGTATGATAGAGAAATTGCTAGCTAATCCATTTGCAGGAGATGGAATATTGCATCCCGATTTACACCTTATCTTTGTGGATGAAGTTTGTGGATTATTTAAGCTTGCAGGTCTTCCCTTTATCTTTGAAGGGAGATGCATTGACATGGTATAGTCTATGTGATGATACGAGATCTTGGAATTATAAACGATTAAAGCTGGAATTTCACCAGAAGTTCTATCCTATGCACCTTGTTCATCGTGATTGTAATTACATATATAATTTCTGGCCTCGCGAAGGAGAAAGCATCGCTCAAGCTTGGGGGAGGCTTAAGTCAATGTTATATTCATGCCCCAATCATGAGCTCTCTCGGAAAATGATTATTCAGAACTTTTATGCTCGACTTTCTCTTGATAATCGCAACCTGCTCGATACTTCCTGTGCTGGTTCTTATATGCTGAAGAGTATTGATTTCAAATGGGACTTATTGGAAAGAATTAAACGCAACTCTGAAGATTGGGGTTCCGACGATGGTAAGGAGTCAGGTATGACACCTAAGTTCGATTGTGTTAAATCTTTTATGGAGATGCTTTTCGTGGATTTAGCGCTAAGTATGGACTTGACTCTGAGATAGTAGCTTCCTTCTGTGAATCCTTTGCTACTGACGTTGATCTCCCTAAATAGAAGTGGTTTAAATATAATCCTCCTGTTGAAGTGAAATTAGTTGCACCTATTACAGTCGAAGAAAAGACTATCACCTATAGTGATCCTATAGTTCCTACTACTTATGTTGAAAAACCTCCTTTTCCTGTTAGGATAAAGGATCATGCTAAAGTTTCGACTGTTGTTCGTAAGAGTAATACTAGGACTTATATACCTCCCGAGCAAATTAATGTTGAACCTAGTATTGCTATGGTTAAAGATCTCTTGGATGATGATTTAGATGGGCATGTTATTTATTTCCGTGGTGAGACTGCTAATATTGCTAGGCCAGATACTAAGACACGTAGACCTGTCGTAGGCATGCCTGTTATTTCTGTTAAAATAGGAGATCATTGTTATCATGACTTATGTGATATGGGTGCTAGTGCTAGTGCAATACCTTATACTTTATATCAAGAAATTATGCATGACATTGCACCCATTGAATTAGAAGACATTGATGTTACCATTAAGCTTGCTAATAGGGATACCAATAAACCCTTTGGGATTGTTAGAGATGTTGAAGTTTTGTGTGGGAAGGTTAAATACCCTGCTGATTTTCTTGTTCTTGGTTCCCCACAAGATGATTTTTGTCCCATTATTTTTGGTAGACCCTCCTTGAATACAGCTAGTGCTAAGATTAATTGTGAAAAGAATACTGTCACTGTTGGCATAGATGGTATGTCTCATGAGTTTAATTTCGCTAAGTTTAGTAGACAACCTCGTGATAGGGAACCACCTAGTAAGGATGAGATTATTGGTCTTGCTTCCATTGCTGTTCCTCCAACTGATCCGTTAGAACAATATTTGCTAGACCATGAAAATGATATGTTTATGAAGGAAAGAAAGGAAATAGATGAAGTGTTCCTTAAACAGGAACCTATGCCGAAACATAACCTTCCCGTTGAAATTCTTGGGGATCCCCCTCCACCCAAGGGCGATCAAGTGTTTGAACTTAAACCATTACCTGATAATCTTAAGTATGCTTATCTTGATAAAAAAGAAATATATCCTGTTATTATTAGTGCTAACCTTTCAGAGAAAGAAGAATAAAGATTATTGAAAACTCTGAAGAAGCACCGAGCAACTATTGGATATACTCTGGATGATCTTAAGGGCATTAGTCCCACATTATGCCAACACAAAATTACAGTGGAGAACGATGTCAAGCCAGTTAGAGATCCTCAAAGACGACTAAATCCCAAGATGAAAGAAGTGGTAAGAAAGGAGATATTAAAGCTCCTTGAGGCAGGTATTATTTATCCCGTTGCTGATAGTGAATGGGTAAGTCCTGTCCATTGTGTCCCCAAAAAGGGAGGTATTACCGTTGTTCCTAATGATAAAGATGAATTGATCCCGTAAAGAATTATTACAGGTTATAGGATGGTAATTGATTTCCGTAAGTTAAATAAAGCTACTAAGAAAGATCATTACCCTTTACCTTTTATTGATCAAATGCTAGAAAGACTATCCAAACACACACATTTCTGCTTTCTAGATGGTTATTCTGGTTTCTCTCAAATACCTGTGTCAGCGAAGGATCAATCTAAAACTACTTTTACTTGCCCTTTTGGTACTTTTCTTATAGACGTACGCCTTTTGGTTTATGTAATGCACCTGCTACCTTTCAAAGATGCATGATGGCTATATTCTCTGATTTTTGTGAAAAGATTTGTGAGGTATTCATGGATGATTTCTCAGTTTATGGATCCTCTATTGATGATTGTTTGAGCAACCTTGATCGAGTTTTGTAGAGATGCGAAGACACTAGTCTCGTCCTGAATTGGGAAAAGTGTCACTTTATGGTTAATGAAGGCATTGTCTTGGGGCATAAGATCTCCAAGAGAGGTATTGAAGTTGATAAAGCCAAAGTTGATGCTATTGAAAAGATGCCATGTCCCAAGGACATAAAAGGTATAAGAAGTTTCCTTGGTCACGCCGGTTTTTATAGGAGGTTCATTAAGGACTTTTCTAAAATCTCTAGGCCTCGGACTAATTTATTGCAAAAAGATATTCCTTTTGTCTTTGATGATGATTGTGTAGAATCATTTGAAATACTTAAGAAAGCTTTGATCACTGCACCTATTGTTCAGCCACCTGATTAGAATTTACCTTTTAAAATTATGTGCGATGCTAGTGATTATGTTGTAGGTGCCGTTCTAGGGCAAAGAGTCGATAAGAAATTGAATGTTATCCAGTATGCTAGTAAGACTCTTGATACTGCCCAGAGAAATTATGCTACTACTGAAAAAGAATTCTTAGCAGTTGTGTTTGCATGTGATAAGTTTAGACCTTATATCGTTGATTCTAAAGTTACTATTCACACTGATCATGCTGCTATTAAATATCTTATGTAAAAGAAAGATGCTAAGCCTAGACTCATTAGATGGGTTCTCTTGCTCCAAGAATTTGACTTGCGTATTATTGATAGAAAGGGAGGTGAGAACCCCGTTGTAGATAACTTGTCTAGGTTAGAGAATGTTCTTGGTGACCCACTGCCTATTAATGATAGCTTTCCTGATGAATAATTATCGTTCGTCAATGCTTCTCGTACTGCTCCTTGGTATGCTGACTATGCTAATTACATTGTTGCTAAATATATACCGCCTAGTTTCACATACCAGCAAAAGAAAAAAATTCTTTTATGATTTAAGACATTACTTCTGGGATGACCCACACCTTTATAAAGAAGGAGTAGATGGTGTTATTAGACGTTGTGTGCCTGAGCATGAACATGAACATATCCTACGTAAGTGTCACTCTGAATCCTATGGAGGACACCACGCTGGAGATAGAACTGCACACAAGGTACTACAATCTGGTTTTTATTGGCCTACTCTCTTCAAAGATGCTCGTAAGTTTGTATTATCTTGTGATGAATGTCAAAGAATAGGTAACATTAGTAGACGTCAAGAAATGCCTATGAATTACTCTCTTGTTATTGAATCATTTGATGTTTGGGGCTTTGATTATATGAGACCTTTTCCTGCCTCTAATGGTTATATACATATTTTAGTTGCTGTTGATTACATTACTAAGTGGGTAGAAGCTATTCCAACTAGTAGTGCTGATCATAACACTTCTATTAAAATTCTTAAAGAAGTTATTTTTCCGAGGTTTGGAGTCCCTAGATATCTTATGACTGATGGTGGTTCACATTTTATTCATGGTGCTTTCTGTAAGATGCTTGCTAAGTATGATGTCAATCATAGAATCGCATCTCCTTATCATCCGCAGTCTAGTGGTCAACTAGAGTTGAGCAATAGAGAGCTCAAATTAATTTTGCAAAAGATTGTGAATAGATCTAGAAAGAATTGGTCCAAAAAACTTGATGATGCATTATGGGCCTATAGAACTGCATACAAATATTCTATGGGTATGTCTCCATATAAGATGGTTTATGGAAAAACGTGTCATTTGCCTCTTGAACTTGAACATAAGGCATATTGGGCTATTAAAGAGCTCAACTATGACTTCAAACTTGCTGGTGAGAAGAGGTTGTTTGATATTAGCTCACTTGATGAATGGAGAACCCAAGCCTATGACAATGCCAAGCTATTCAAAGAAAAGTCAAGCGTTGGCATGATAAGAGGATACAAAAGCGTGAGTTTAACGTAGGAGACTATGTATTATTATTCAACTCTCGTTTAAGATTTTTTGCAGGAAAACTTCTCTCAAAATGGGAAGGTCCTTACATTATCGAGGAGGTCTATCGTTCGGGTGCCATAAAAATCAACAACTTCGAAGGCACGAGTCCAAGGGTGGTAAACGGTCAAAGAATTAAACATTATATTTCAGGTAATCCTATCAATGTTGAAACTAATATTATTGAAACCGCAACCCCTAAGGAATACATAAGGGACACTTTCTAGAACGTTCCAGACTCTGAAAAGGTATAGGTATGTGGTACGGTAAGTAAACCGACTCCAAAAGAACTCCAATGGCAATTTTTATCAGTTTTGGAATATTTAAGAATTTCAGGAAGAAAGAAGTAGTCTGAAAGGGACACGAGGCTCCCACGAGAGTGGAGGGCGCGCCCCCCTACTGGGCGCGCCCCCTGTCTCGTGGGCACCTCGTGTGCCTCCCGGACTCCGTTTTCTTGTACGTTACGTATTTTGGTCGGTAAAAATTCATTATATATACTCCCGAAGGTTTTGACCACCGTATCACGCAAATATCCTCTGTTTTCGTTTTGAGTTGTTTTTGTTTCAGATTTAGAGCAATATGTCGTCCCAGGATTTGGAAGGGGAAAGGTATGTGGCGGATTACCTCGCAGACCCCAAGGTCTACGGGGACTTGGAGCATGATGGCTGGACTTCTGAAGAAGAGGAAGACTATGAGCCTAAAGTAAAGGAGGAGACTAGTTCAGACGAAGACGAAGCCCCATTACATCAGCCTGGGGACATGCATGTGGTGTTTAAAAAGTCAAGCCTCCCTGATAGAGCAAAGAAGCCAAAGATCGAGTTTATCCCTTTTCGTCTCTTGCAGGAAAATAATCAGGAATTATGCAAAAGAGTATTAAGCCTTGAGCAGGAGATCGAGGACCTAAAGGAGCAAAATATTATACTCAAGCGTAAATTGAGGAACATGCCTACATCATCAACAACTCCTGCTTCACCACCTCCGAGGACATAATCACATGGGTATGGGCACTCCCCTTGGCAACTGCCAAGCTTGGGGGAGGTGCCCCGGTATCGTATCACCATCACACTCCTATCTTTACCGTTTTATTTAGTTCGATCTTTTTAGTAGTATCTTGATCTAGTAGATTGAAGTTTTGATATCAAGTAGTTTTGAGTTTGCTTTGTGATCTCCTTTTGTAATCGAGTCCGTGAGCTATCTATAATAAAGATTAGTGTTTAGTCAAGGGCTTTGCTATGTTGCTATGATCTTGAGAAAGTAGAAAGAATAAAAGAGTTCATATTGATCTTATGGATAGTGATAACTTCACATATAGAAAGTATGAGGCATAAAAATTGTTGAGAGTTGATGAACGTAGTTTTGGTCATCATTGCAATTAATAGGAAGTGATAAGGAAAGAGAGGTTCACATACAAATATATTATCTTGGACACCTTTTTATAATTGGGAGCACTCATTAAGTGTGACATGCTAAAAGGGTTGATGTTGGACAAGGAAGACAACATAATAGTTTATGTTTTCCGACATCTCAGTTAAAGTATATTGTCATTGACCTTCCAAACATGTTGAGCTTGCCTTTCCCTCTCATGCTAGCCAAATTCCTTGCACCAAGTAGAGATACTACTTGTGCTTCCAAATATCCTTAAACCCAGTTTTGCCATGAGAGTCCACCATACCTACCTATGGATTGAGTAAGATCCTTCAAGTAAGTTATCATGTTGCAAGCAATAAAAATTGCTATCTAAATATGTATGATTTATTAATGCAGAGAAAATAAGCTTTGTACGATCTTGTTGTGGAAGTAATAAAAGCGACGGACTGCATAATAAAGGTCCACATACAAGGGGCAATATAAAGTGGCGTTCTTTTGCATTAAGATTTTGTGCATCAACCCTAAACGCACATGACAACCTCTGCTTCCCTCTGCGAAGGGCCTATCTTTTACTTTATGTTTTTACTTTATGCTTGAGTCAAGGTGATCCTCACCTTTCCCTTTTTCATTTTATCCTTTGGCAAGCTCCTCGTGTTTGAAAGATCATGATATATATATCCAATTGGATGTAAGTTAGCATGGGCTATTATTGTTGACATCACCTAAAGGTGAATACGTTGGGAGGCAACACAATAAGCCCCTATCTTTCTCAGTGTCTGGCTGAAACTCCATAACCACAACTACTGCGTGAGTGTTAGCAATTGTAGAAGACTACGAGATAGTTGAGTATGTGAGCTTGCTGAAAAGCTCTATTGTTGACTCTTTTTGATGTTATGATAAATTGCAATTGCTTCAATGACCGAGATTATAGTTTATTAGTTCCCAATGAAGTTTTTGAACCATACTTGACATTGTGAATTGATTGTTACTTGAGCATAAGAAATCATATGATAAAATCTATATATGTTGTTGTCATAAGAATGATCATGATGCCCTCATGTCCGTATTTTATTTTTATCGACACCTCTATCTCTAAACATATGGACATATTTTTCGATTTCGCCTTCCGCTTGAGGACAAGCGAGGTCTAAGCTTGGGGAAGTTGATACGTCCATTTTGCATCATGCTTTTATATCAATATCTATTGCATTATGGGCTGTTATTACCATTATATCTCAATAATTATGGCTATTCTCTTTTATTTTACAAGGTTTACCATGAAGAGGGGGAATGCCGGCAGCTAGGATTCTGGCTAGAAAAGGAGCAAACATTGGAAACCTATTCTGCACAACTCCAAAAGTCCTGAAACTCCACGAAACATCTTTTGGATTTAATAAGAATTTCTGAGCGAAAGAAATACACCAGGGGCCCACACCCTGTCCAGGAGAGAGGAGGGCGCGCCCCCCCTATAGGGCGCGCCCCCTATCTCCTGGGCCCCCTGGTGGGCCTCCGGTGTCCATCTTCTGCTATATCAAGGCTTTTACCCTGGAAAAAATTGTGGGCAAGCTTACGGGATGAAACTCCGCCGCCACGAGGCGGAACCTTGGCGGAATCAATCTAGGGCTCTGGCGGAGCTGTTCTGCCGGAGACACTTCCCTCTGGGAGGGGGAAATCATCACCAACGTCACCACCAACGATCCTCTCATCGAGAGGGGGTCAATATCCATCAACATCTTCACCAGCACCATCTCCTCTCAAAACCCTAGTTCATCTCTTGTATCCAATCTTGTATCAAAACCACAAATTGGTACCCGTGGGTTGCTAGTAGTGTTGATTACTCCTTGTAGTTGATGCTAATTGGTTTACTTGGTGGAAGATCATATGTTCAGATCCTTTATGCATATTATTACTCCTCTGATTATGAACATGAATATGCTTTGTGAGTAGTTACGTTTGTTCCTGAGGACATGGGTGAAGTCTTGCTATTAGTAGTCATGTGAATTTGGTATTCGTTCGATATTTTGATGAGATGTATGTTGTCTTTTCCTCTAGTGGAGTTATGTGAACGTTGACTACATGACACTTCACCATTATTTGGGCCTAGAGGAAGGCATGGGGAAGTAATAAGTAGATGATGGGTTGCTAGAGTGACAGAAGCTTAAACCCTAGTTTATGCGTTGCTTCGTTAGGGGTTGATATGGATCCATATGTTTAATGTTGTGGTTAGGTTTACCTTAATACTTCTTTTGTAGTTGCGAACACTTGCAATAGGGGTTAATCATAAGTGGGATGCTTGTCCAAGTAAGGGCAGTACCCAAGTACCGGTCCACCCACATATCAAATTATGAAAGTACCGAACGTGAATCATATGAACGTGATGAAAACTAGCTTGACGATAATTCCCATGTGTCCTCGGGAGCTCCTTTCTCATTATTAGAAATTATCCAGGCTTATCCTTTGCTACATAAAGGATTGGGCCACCTTGTTGCATTTTATTTACTTTATTTACTTGTTACTCGTTATCATTTATCTTATCACGAAACTATCTATCACCTACAATTTCAGTGCTTGTAGAGAAAACCTTACTGAGAACCGCTTATCATTTCCTTCTGCTCCTTGTTGGGTTCGACACTCTAACTTATCGAAAGGACTACGATTGATCCCCTACACTTGTGGGTCATCAAGGGGCGCTGCCACGTTCAATGGAGGGGCACACCACCACCCTGCTAGAGGTCGCGCTCCAGCCAGAGGGGAGAGGGAGGAGGACAGTCGGCCGAGGGAAGGAGGGCTAGCTCACGAAGAGGGGGGAGGGAGGAGGAGGGGCAACCGGTGCATATCCGGGGGGCTCGCGCAAAGAGATAGAAAGATAAGGGAGGAGAAGAAGGAAGAGATAACGGACATGTCGCCCCACATGCCAGTTAACGGTAAATCAAACGGTCAAATAGACGGTTCGTTTAGGTGCGGGTCCGACCTGTCATAAACTGGTTTAATTTATTAGAAACGGGTGTTTTGGGTTTTTTGAAATAGCGGACACCGGTTCTGGTAGTTATTAGTCACAAACAAATTTTTGGTAGTTTTTTGGAACCCTAACGTGAATTGTGATAGTTTTATGCTATTCACTCTGATTCTTGGGGTGACGAATTAAACAGTGGAACCGCACTCTGATTCTCGGGGTGACGAATCCCATAAGATAATAGTGGGAGAACCTGGAAGTTCTCACAGCTCAACGATTCCTGGCCGTCGAATCTGGTTCTTGATGCCTTTTTGATCGTCTAATCAAGCCCCCGAAGGATCCCGTCCGTCGGATCGAACCGTGAAACTGTAGATCAAAACAATGTCCAAAACGGGATGCCACCGCGTGTAGTTTTGGTCGCCCACCGAGGGCATTCTTGGAATTTCGCTATGAGCCCCTGCCATCTCCTTCTCCTATCGCAAACCTAGCCGCCGCATCGCTCCGTTCAAGCTCTCTCTCCCTCTCTCGACACTTCCCATCGCCTCCCTACAACCGCCGCCGCCGCCGTGCTCCTATTCCACTTCTCCCTATGCATCTCCTGTCTCGTTGCCGCCGCGCTGCTCTCCCGTTGAGCTTGCACCTCATTGTTGTTGTACCATCTGATTGTATCAACGCCGACGAGTTCGGTGAGCACCAGGTCCTTCTACACAGTCACCGGCGCCGCCTCCTCATGAGATCCTCACCATGGTGAGCTCCCCCACCCTTCCCCTCCCACCCCACCCCCTACTCGCCCCCTTTGCTTCCCACGATTTCGGCCCCTCTGACCTCGGGTTTCCAATCTAAGCTACTGTTACCGCGCGCGTGACGATGGTGCTCTATGGTGATGTAGGAGGGCAGTAGGGCAGCAACCTCGATGCCACAGGTCGTTCCTCCTCTCCCCTTCTTTGCTTCACGTTCTATTACATCAAACTTGAGCATGTAGGATCTATTTAGATGTGTAACTCTATATTTATGTGGTAGAAATATGTTCTGAGAAGCTGCTTAGAGAATTTGCTTCATATACATGCTAACCCTCTCCTAAATGATAGATGAGGTAGGTGACTTATCTCTGTTATTTTGCTTTTTGCAAATTATAGACCAATAGTATTTTAGTCAGCTTCAGGGTATGTTGAATATGATAGTTAATGAAGATGATCGTTCCTTCTGTTGAGAGTACACAATCTGACTCATTTTAAAATAACACCTTATCTTTATGTAAACACTATTTAGATGTGTAACTCTAGATTTTTGTGGTAAAAATATGTTCTGAGAAGCTGCTCAGATAATTTGCTGGATTAACTCTAGATTTATGTGATAGAGATTCATTTGTTTATGGATTGGATGATATGCCATTAGCAGTTAAGCACTCTTGGCTATGTCTGCGATTACTGCTTTAGTTATTGATTTTGAGTTATGCTCATATCTCACCTTCTTGTTCTTCTCTATTATATGTCGGGTGAACGTGAATGATATGCCAGGTGACAATAGACACACATATTGAGCTTACTAAATTGTGAGCAGTGTTGTTGCTGGAAAACTGAGAAGAATGGCTATTTCCTTGCTGTTAGTTCTGTGATACATCTTGGCTTTAAGAATCTCATTGTTGAGCATCCATTGTAGATACATGTGGAGAAAGAGAGGTAGGTTGATCCTCCCCTGTTCTTTGTCGCCGTTCGCCGCCCCTGAGCACCACGCGGCTCGCCGAATCTTGCGCTGCCCTTGAGCAGCGCACAGCTCGCCGAACCGATTTGTGCCACCCCCACCAACCTGAGATCCGCCTATGCAGGTACGAGCTCCCCTCCAATGTCCTCTTCCCCTCCATCAATTCTTTCTCTATTTTGTTCAGCCATTTTCCCTGTCAGCCATTTTTCCTTTCGTCTGGTTGATCTGCATTCAAATCCTCATGTGTATGTACACTGTAATAAGTGTCTGGTTGTAATAATGCGTGAAACATTAATTATTCCTTTATTCAATTACGGTCTTATTCGTTGTTCCATTATTCAATGACAGTTTCATCGTGTTTCTGGTTATGCTACTCATGCAGTATATGATTATATGTACTGTGTCTTATACTCTGCTGCCTATTGTTATGCTATTATCTGATGTATGCTTATGTGGTTCTTGCTTCTTATTTGTCCAGAGTGTGTGTGTATGATGTTGTTGGGTTGTTGACATGGCCCGTGGTCCGGTTGCGGCACACGCTCAAGGCATGGTCGAGGATGGTGTTGGGTTGCTAGGTGGTCGTGGCCGTGGGCGTTCTGCTGGTCGTCGTGGATGAGCCACTGGCCATGGAGGTTCTAATACAGGGCGTACCCGTATTTCTAATCATGTCGCTGCTTGCCGGGTGCCTAACGCTGGAGCTGAGCCTATTGACAGGCGTATGGGTGTGAGTCGGTTGGTGCCTACCACTGGAGCTGAGCCTATTGCCAGACGTGGGCATGGCGCTTGACAGGTGCCTGCCGCGGGGCGTGGCGCCATGCCTCAGCCAAATGGTAGGGGTGTTCGTGGCCTTGTCCCTGGTCGTGGTGCTGATTATGGGAATGCAGTTGCTGCTATTATCCCTGGTCGGGCTGCTGGTCCTGGGTTCACTACCGCTCCTAGGCGTGCGGCGGTCCCTGGTATTGCTAGACGTTACGTGCCACATCAGCCTGTTGGGTGTCCTCCTTGAAGCCATACAAGTACGTGTGTATCCATTGTTCTTCTTTTATATTTTTTCTCCTAGGGATTGATGATAATTATTTCATTACTTTGTTGTTTGCGACGTGGTTAGGTGATGGCTGGTTCCCTTTTCTAAGCTCGACCGTGGCTACGGTAAATCGCAGAAAACGGAAAATGTGCGTTGAGTTTCGACATGCTCGATATGAAGGTGCATGAAAGTTCTTCATTTGTTGTTAGTTGTTGTTGTTGGTCATGTGGTGTCTTACTTGGTTCTGCATGTCCTGTTTAGAACATGTCGTTGATGGGCCTTTGCCAAAGGATTGGCATGGTTTCTCGGTTTATGTGAGTTCGGAGGTGACCGGGGTAGACCGCAACAGACGAAAGAGACGGAAAGTGTCGCTTAAATTGCGACGTCCTGGATGCGAAGGTGCATGAGATTTCTTGGTTTGTTGTTAGTTGTTGCTATTTGCCATATGTTCTCTTATTTGGTTTTACATGCCTTGTCAAAGATTGTTGTCCAAGGGCCTGTGCCAAAGGATTGGCAAGGTTTATCGGTCAAGTTTGCCAAGTCCCTTAAAGGTACTTATTAACAAGACCTTCATTGTTTTCGTTATGTGATTATTGTATTCCTTTTACCCTTGGTTTGTGGCTGATAGTTTTGCTGTTAGCTTTCTATGCAGATAGGTCGTACTACGACCCTCCGGATTTCTGGTGCCAATACTGTGGTGCCTCCTTTTGGTTTGCTAAGTGTTAAAAGTCCAGGTCATCCTGGACACAACGTAAGATGGTTTATAATCGCTGTTGTAAAGGTGCTAAGGTATATATTCCTCCCTTTAAGGATCCCTCGGCCTATCTCCGAGAGCTCCTTCGATTCGATGGTACTTCTTGTGCTAAATAAATCATCCGGACTATACATGAGTACAACTGTATGTTCGCTTTCACTTTGATGGGTGCTACTATTAAACGCTCGTTTGGTGATAGCCGTGGACCTAAGATTTTTAAGATTAGTGGTCAAGTGTCTCATCATATTGGTTTGTTGGTGCCTAGCGGTGATGATACCCGTAAGTTTGTTGAGTTGTATATACATGACCCAGCTAATGAGATTAGACATAGGATGAATGCCTTAAATCCAGATGATAAGCCTACTGGGGTGTGGATGAGAGTATTGTGCTTGGTCTTAGAGACATGCTTAATGAGTTTAACCCATTGGTACAGACCTTTCAGGAGGCGAGTAAGATGATAGAGGATTGTGGTGATGAACCCATCGAGGATATCTCGATTTGTATTATTGGACCTTCGGAGGGAGATAGTCCACAATTTAGTTTGCCTACAACCACTGGGCTTGCTGCTTTGGTTGTTAGTGGTGACTTCACGTTAGAGGCATCTTCTCGGGATATTGTTGTTTGCAGTCGTTCCGACGGTTTGCAGCAGATATCTTCTCTGAACATTGCATTCATGCCTCTGCAATACCCGTTGCTTTTCCCTTGTTAAGAGAGAGGGTTCTAGGTGGATGTTCCTCACTTGATTGTTCCTGAAGAAGATGATGACGATGGACCTATAGATTCTAATCCTGCACCTGGAAGTCCGACCATTGAGGCGTCCTCTTCATACCCTTTTGGGGTGGTGATGCTTCCATAAATAATCAGAATAGGATGACCATGCAGGATTACTATCGTTTTATGTGCCATTACAAGGGTGATCAACCCAATCCATATATATGTTATGGTCTCCTCTCCTCTCAGTCGGTTGTTGATGCACGTGCGTGCATCGATGAAAGTAGACTGTGGTATATCATAAGAAATCAGGACATGCTTAGATCAGAGCACATGCATGGTATTACTAATGCGGTAGGTGATGGGTGTGTTGATGGTGATGATCTTGGGAAGAGAACCATTGTACCTTCCAGTCACATAGGCGGTTGATGTTACTTCCATGAAAATTTCCATGATGGTCTTGCAGTTCGTCAGGTGCATCGTGCACCTAACATATTTACCACTTTCGCTTGCAATCCCAAGTGGCCTGAGATCACCAGTGCATTGGAACCAGGTCAGACGCCTTCTGATAGGGCGGATATTGTTGTCAGGGTCTATCACATGAAGTTCACCGAGTACTTGGATGAGATTAAGTCAGGCCGAGCTTTTTGCCCCATTACAGCTGGTAGTGTGACTGCTGTGCTCTTTGTGTGGTCATTGTTTTTTTAATGATGTTTTACTTCTTCTGTTGGTCGGGCTGTCTAATTGAGCTTCTATGTCCTTTTTTCAGTGTTGTACACCGTTGAGTTCCAGAAGTGGGAACTGCCTCACGCACATATACTTGTTTAGCGGAGAGAGGGTAACAGTGAGATTGGTGTTGAAAATATTAATTCATTCATATCTGCTGAAATACTTGATGCATTGCTTGATACTCTAGGATATGCTTTAGTTTCTGAGTTTATGATGCACGGTTCGTGTGGTGAAATGAACGATAAATGTGTCTGCATGAAAAGCGTGTTTGTTCTAAATATTTCCCAAAAGATTTTAGAGATACCACTGTCATTGATGATAATGGGTTTGCCTTATATCGATGCCGTGACGACGGTCGAAGGGTCTATAAAAAGGGTTCTATGCCGCTGGTTCGTTAGTTGTACTCATTCATCCCCACGCTCTTAAATTTTGCTCACTTTTCCCCACTCCCTTGCCCGAAACCCTCAGAACAGGTTACAATGAACGTTGCCGTCGGGTCAATGCCTTTGACCGTTAACTCTGACGAGTGGGGCCGCATAGGGCGCATGCAACTGACCGCGGTCGTGGGGTAGCACATGTCCATGGGACATGGCCGAAACGTCCCATCATATAAAGAGGGGGAACCACCTCCCGGCGCATCGCCCCTACCATTTACCCCCAAATCCCCTCCCCGCTGCATCATCTTCCTCTTCCCCACCGTCGTCTCTCGCTCTCCTCCACTTCCTCCACCGCACCGTCCTGCTCTCCCCCACCGCATCCTCTTCCTCACCTTCATCGCCTCCATCTGTCCGATGGTCGAGGCTTGTGGCGACGCTGACGCAACGGCCGGAGATGTGGTGGAGCTGCAGGGCGCGGTGACCGCGGATGTCGGCGGCGTCCAGGGCGGTGCAGGGAAACTCACAACCGTTGTGGATGTGGAAAGGAGGTGGCGGGCTCCGCCTCAACACTGCAGAAGGTGACGGCGTCGAGCGACGCAGTCCATCCCGATACCCCCGACGCGCAGCCTGGCGAGGAGCAGGAGGTATTTGCACTTGCTTTAGGATATTAGCTTGTAGAGTTAGTTACATTGGTTAGATTGTGATTCATATGGTAGTTCAGATGGTTAGAGTAGTTGGTTTGACAGATGGGCCGGGGTTTTCTGTATTGGGGGGATGGGGGTTTTTGTACTAGGGTTTGTTGGATAAATTCGTTGCAAAAAATGCTAGATAGATCTGTATGAGAGATAGAGATCTCCGTGCTTCAATGCTATACAGATGTATGCTTATTAGATTTGTTTTTAATGCTCACAGATTGGTTTTTTTAGTGCTACAGGCATGTATGCTTATTAGATTGGGTCCCTATTAGATTTGTTTTTGAATGCTACTCAGATTGGGGTTTTGAATGTCATATGCCCAAATGGAATCCATTTATTTGATTCACTAGTATATAAATTTGTCCATAATATGTAGTTATATAAGCTCTGTTATTCAATGTGTGTGCATGACAATGGAAATGCAAATAGGATCATAGTATATTGGGAGTATATTAGCCCTATGACCAATGTGTCATGTGTGCATATCTAAATTTTCAATTGGTTTCTATATTTACTAGTGATGGATGTAATTGTATATTCAAGAGGATGATGGTTGTGGGGGGAAGAGGAAGCTGGCCCAGTATGACCCGTATGTTCAAGAGTTTAGTGACAACGAAGAATATGAGGTAAGCCTACTTGAAATTTAGACTGTTCATTTAGTTCCTTTGACATGGTGTATATGAATCTATAATGTATTAATGTAACTCATTCATGTGTGTAGTATGATTCTGGAGTAGATGTGTACAAGGGCAACGTCGCGTCCTTCACAGCGAAGGAGGTGGAGAAGATCAAGGCCAAGGGAGTTGCTTCCTTCTACAACCACAAGATCAAGAAGTGGCACTGCCCCTACTGCACCACCAAGCAAAAGCCAAAGGACGGCCGCATATATCACCTTCTGCCTCATGCAGAGGATGTAGCAATTCACCGGGAGGACTACATGATCAGGGGGTAGCATGCTGTGCTCGCGAAGGCCCTGACTCCAGCGTGATGTGATGATGTGATGCTGTGATGAATTGAATCTTTATCTTTATCTTTTGGGTTACTTTTGGTAAACTGAATGTAGCTGTTTATGGTGCATTGAACTAAATATATGGTGATGCTAGTAATGTATTATGCTATCTATATTTGTCTGTCCTTAAATTTGCATGTGGTGTATGGTTAGTTCTGTTTAGATGTTGTGAACTATGAGTTTAGGTGCGGCAATGATCACACATGTTGTTTCAGTGTTGCTTCACTAATCAGAAATGCTGCTTTTTCTCGCCAGTTTAGGTGTGATGACCCACAAGTGTAGGGGATCTATCATAGTCCTTTCGATAAGTAAGAGTGTCGAACCCAACGAGGAGCAGAAGGAAATGATAAGCGGTTTTCAGTAAGGTTTTCTCTGCAAACACTGAAATTGTAGGTAATAGATAGTTTTGTGATAAGATAAATAGTAACGAGTAACAAGTAAATAAAGTAAATAAAGTGCAGCAAGGTGGCCCAATCCTTTATGTAGCGAAGGATAAGCCTGGACAATTTCTAATAATGATAAAGGAGCTCCTGAGGACACATTGGGAATTATCATCAAACTAGTTTTCATCACGTTCATATGATTCGCGTTCGGTACTTTGATAATTTGATATGTGGGTGGACCGGTACTTGGGTACTGCCCTAACTTGGACAAGCATCCCACTTATGATTAACCCCTATTGCAAGCATCCACAACTACAAAAGAAGTATTAAGGTAAACCTAACCACATCATTAAACATATGGATCCATATCATCCCCTAACGAAGCAACACACAAACTAGGGTTTAAGCTTCTGTCACTCTAGCAACCCATCATCTACTTATTACTTCCCCATGCCTTCCTCTAGGCCCAAATAATGGTGAAGTGTCATGTAGTCGACGTTCACATAACACCACTGGAGGAAAAGACAACATACATCTCATCAAAATATTGAACGAATACCAAATTCACATGACTACTAATAGCAAGACTTCACCCATGTCCTCAGGAACAAACGTAACTACTCACAAAGCATATTCATGTTCATAATCAGAGGAGTAATAATATGCATAAAGGATCTGAACATATGATCTTCCACCAAGTAAACCAATTAGCATCAACTACAAGGAGTAATCAACACTACTAGCAACCCACATGTACCAATTTGTGGTTTTGATACAAGATTGGATACAAGAGATGAATTAGGGTTTTGAGAGGAGATGGTGCTGGTGAAGATGTTGATGGAGATTGACCCCCTCTCGATGAGAGGATCGTTGGTGGTGACGTTGGTGATGATTTCCCCCTCCCGGAGGGAAGTGTCCTCGGCAGAACAGCTCCACCAGAGCCCTAGATTGATTCCGCCAAGGTTCCGCCTCGTGGCAGCGGAGTTTCGTCTCGTAAGCTTGCCCACGATTTTTTCCAGGGTAAAATTGATGATATAGCAGAAGATGGACGCCGGAGGCCCACCAGGGGGCCCAGGAGATAGGGGGGCGCGCCCTATAGGGGGGGGCGCCCCCTGTCTCCTGGACAGGGTGTGGGCCCCCTGGCCTATTTTTTCACTCAGAAATTCTTATTAAATCCAAAAAGTTGTTTCGTGGAGTTTCAGGACTTTTGGAGTTGTGCAGAATAGGTTTCCAACATTTGCTCCTTTTCCAGCCAGAATTCCAGCTGCCGGCATTCCCCCTCTTCATGGTAAACCTTGTAAAATAAGAGAGAATAGCCATAAGTATTGAGATATAATGTGTAATAATAGCCCATAATGCAATAAATATTGATATAAAAGCATGATGCAAAATGGACGTATCAAGGTGCTGCAATGATCACACATGTTGTTTCAGTGTTGCTTCACTGATCAGACATGGTGCTTTTTCACTGATCATAAAGGAGTATTATCCTAATAATTTGTCTCATGTTTATTAATCAAATCAAATGCATGCTTTCTCCCACCAGCATGTTTCATTATCCGATGTTTTGAAATGACATTCGACAGGACAGTATAAATTCAAGAAAATGCAAAAAAATAAAACATTGACAAACTATCTAGGTTTGTGTAGATCATGTGTGCAAAATTTGAGGTGATTGAGAGGAGGTCAAAGAAATTTGAATTTGAGAATGTGCTCTAAATGAGCTCCCAGGCTAGGGTAAACAACCCATTTGTAATCAAGTTTTTTGGACCTACTCTAAATGAGCCAAATGTTTTTTATTAACACCTATTCAATCTATATAGTGTAGATTCGAAGTCTCACTATTTTTTGAATTAATCTTCCTACAAATTTTCTTCTAAAAAATATGCTTTAATATAAAAACTATTAAAAACACGTTTAAAATATGAAAATGGAAAACTAAGTACAAATCCTTCTTATTCACTTTGAAATGAAGCTTTGCTGATTTTTTTTTGATTTTTTTAAATTTTCCATAAACAGAAGGTAACCCTGAAGGAAATATGCCCTATAGGAAATAATAAAGTTATTATTTATTTCCTTAATTCATGATAAATGTTTATTATTCATGCTAGAATTGTATTAACCAGAAACTTAGTACATGTGTGAATACATAGACAAAACCTACAGTCCCTAGTATGCCTCTACTAGACTAGCTCGTTAATCTAGATGGTTAAGTTTCCTAACCATAGACATGTGTTGTCATTTGATGAACGGTATCACATCATTAGGAGAATGATGTGATGGGCATGACCCATCCGTTAGCTTAGCATTATGATTGTGTTAGTTTCGTTGCTACTGCTTTCTTCATGACTTATACAAGTTCCTCAAACTATGAGATTATGCAACTCCGGAATACCGGAGGAACACTTTGTGTGCTACCAAACGTCACAATGTAAAAGGGTGATTATAAAGGTGCTCTACAGGTGTCTCCGAAGGTGTTTGTTGGGTTGGCATAGATCGAGATTAGGATTTGTCACTCCGTGTTTCGGAGAGGTATCTCTAGGCCCTCTCGGTAATACTCATCACTATAAGCCTTGCAAGCATTGTGACTAATGAGTTAGTTGCAGGATGAAGTATTACAAAACGAGTAAATAGACTTGCCGGTAATGATATTGAACTAGGTATTGAGATACCAACGATCGAATCTCGGGAAAGTAACATACCGATGACAAAGGGAACAACATATGTTGTTATGCAGTTTGACCGATAAAGATCTTCATAGAATATGTTGGAACCAATATGAGCATCCAGGTTCCGCTATTGGTTATTGACCGGAGACGTGTCTCAGTCATGTCTACATAGTTCTCGAACCCGTAGGGTCCGCACGCTTAAAGTTCAGTGACGATCGGTATTATGAGTTTATGTGTTTTGATGTACCAAAGATATTTCAGAGTCCCGGATGTGATCACGGACATGACGAGGAGTCTATAAATGGTCGAGACATAAAGATTGATATATTGGACAGCTATATTTGGACACCAGAAGTGTTCTGGGTGATTTCGGAGAAAACCGGAGTGCCGGAGGGTTACCGGAACCCCCTGGGAGAACTAATGGGCCACATGGGCCTTAGTGGAGAGAGAGAGGGCCAGCTAGGGCAGGCCGCGTGATACATCCCCATCGTATCTATAATTTTTGATTGTTCCATGCCAATATTCTACAACTCTTACATACTTTTGGCAACTTTTTATACTATTTTTGGGACTAACATATTGATCCAGTGCCCAGTGCCAGTTCCTGTTTGTTGCATGTTTTTTGTATAGCAGAAAATCCATATCAAACAGAGTCCAAACGGGATAAAAACAGACGCAGAATATTTTTGGAATATTTATGAATTTTGGGAAGAAGAATCAACGCGAGACGATGCTCGAGGGGCCCACGAGGCAGGGGGCGTGCCCCAGGGTGGTGGGTGCGCCCCTGACCCTCGTGGACACCCTGTAAGGCGGTTGCTGCCCTTCTTTCGCCACAAGAAAGCTAATATCCGGAAACAAACTGTGTTCAAAGTTTCAATCCAATAGGAGTTACGGATCTCCGGGAATATAAGAAATGGTGAAAGGGCAGAATATGAGAACGCAGAAACAGAGAGAGACAGAGAGATAGATCCAATCTCGGAGGGGCTCTCGCCACTCCCACGCCATGGAGACCATGGACCAGAGGGGAAACCCTTCTCCCATCTAGGGAGAAGGTCAAGGAAGAAGAAGAATAAGAAGAAGAAGGGGGGCTCTCTCCCCCTCTCTCCCGGTGGCGCCGGAACACAGCCGGGGCCATCATATTCACCGTGATCTACACCAACACCTCCGTCATCTTCACCAACATCTTCATCACCTTCCCCCATCTATATTCAGCGGTCCACTCTCCCGCAACCCGTTGTACCCTCTACTTGAACATGGTGCCTTATGCTTCATATTATTATCCAATGATGTGTTGCCATCCTATGATGTCTGAGTAGATTTTCGTTGTCCTATCGGTAAATGGTGAATTGCTATGATTGGTTTAATTTGCTTGTGGTTATGTTGTTGTTCTTTGGTGCCCACCATATGAGCGCGCGTGTGGATCACACCATAGGGTTAGTTGTATGTTGATAGGACTATGTATTGGAGGGCAAGAGTGACAGAAGCTTCAACCTAGCATAGAAATTGATGCATACGGGATTGAAGGAGGACCAATATATCTTAATGCTATGGTTGGGTTTTACCTTAATGAACATTAGTAGTTGCGGATGCTTGCTAATAGTTTCAATCATAAGTGCATAGAATTGCAAGTCAGGGATGACATGCTAGCAATGGCCTCTCCCACATAAAACTTGCTATTGGTCTAGTAAAGTAGTCAATTGCTTAGGGACAATTTCGCAACTCCTACCACCACTTTTCCACACTTGCTATACTAAATTTATTGCTTCTTTATCTGAACAGCCCCTAGTTTATATTTACGTGCTCTTTATATTCTTGCAAACCTAGCCAACAATACCTACAAAGTACTTCTAGTTTCATACTTGTTCTAGGTAAAGCGAACGTTAACCATGCATAGAGTTGTATCGGTGGTCGATAGAACCTGAGGGAATATTTGTTCTACCTTTAGCTCCTCGTTGGGTTCGACACTCTTACTTATCGAAAGAAGCTACAATTGATCCCCTATACTTGTGGGTTATTGTAGCGACCAGACCTCAAACAGTCTGATCTCTGTGCATCAGTGTCACCCTGCATCGGTAATGCTGACACACACAATACTCGAGGATTTATTAACAGAGTAGAAATCACACACTTATTACATCGAATGTCACGACCATCTAAAATCGATAACAGCGGAAGGCTTGGAAGATAAAGTGAGTCCATCAACTCCAACGGCATAGCTGAGTGAAAGACAACGACCTATGGCACCTTAGTCGTCGTCTGAAAAGTCTGCAACATGAAACGTTGCAACCCGAAATGGGTCAGCACATGCAATATTCTGGCAACGTAACACATAGAGTAATGAACAGAATAAATGCTATCACTACATGCGTATATGGCTGGTAGAAAGCTCTATGGTTACAGTTTTGCATAAAGCCAATTTTTCCCTACAACAAAGGAATAAATTTTATTTAACTATCATGGTGGTTGTTAAACATTGAGAAGGTTCCTCCAACTCAATCCCAATTAAGAATCATCATTAAATCCAATCAAATTATATTTAGAGTGACGAGATCAACATGATAATCCAAGAACCAGATACTCAAAACGTCCATAATCGGGGACATAGCTAACCATGATTAGTTTGTACACTCTGCAGAGGTTTGTGCACTTTTCCCCACAAGACTCGAATACATCCATGGTTGGAGATTCGAGACACAACCTTTTTGAAAAAATAACTCTTTACTCTGGGTGGACAGTTACACCTACTTTCCCCTACATCTGCTAGCCCACCACTAAAAGAGGTCATGCAACATACACAACTATGCTAGAGCCCATAATAGCTTGTGGCTGCACATGAAGTTTCTAGCATGAATAATCTTATGATCCCTTTGATCCTAGGTGGCGGACCGTAGGATGATCACACGAGTAGTCCGGGATATCCTAGGACAACACTGGATTCTCCAGGTGCCCTCACAACCACTGGGTACCCCGAGGTGCCTCAAACAATCCACCCAGATGTGTATTTAAAGTAGCCTCCTTAAGTTAACCATTAATTAGCAATACTCACATCTGTCATGGATACACTCACCCAAACCACGTCTACGAGCATAGCATAGCAATATAAACACAACGTAGAAGTAACTCCCAAGGTTTGATAATAAACAGGGCAATAGGTTCTACCTCATCATCTACTTCCCAAAACCCACTTATTAATCAGATCCTAACCATGCAATGTTCGAGGGTTGATCTAATGCAATAAAACTGGGTAGTAAAGATGTATGATCAAAGTGTTACTTGCCTTGCTGATGATCCGTGAAACCTAGAGACTAGTAGTAGCATGCTTCGCACTCCGGGTACTCTATCACAAACAAACAGGTACATACATAAGCACTCAACTAGAAGTACGGGTAAAACTCAAATAAGAGATCTAACCAGAAAGTTCAACTTAAGAACTCCGGTTTGCAAAAAGAATCAAATCAAACGAAGCAACAAAACTCAAACTGCAAAAGAAACAAGATCCGTTTACTAATCTGGATTAACGTCAAATTTTACATTACCAAAACCTTGTTCAAGTTGTTTAAATAGAAAGAGGGCTTCGAGACGAAGATCTGGGCGCTTGAATCGCCTGATTCCGATAAACGAGCGAAAAGATAAACTAAAACGAAAAACAGGGCAAAAATCTCGATCGAAAATAATTGCTGAAAAACCCTGGAAAAAAGAAAAAGTGACGAACTGACTAATGAACGAACGTTCGCTGTCTGTGGCTAACGGGTGAACACCGTTCATTAAAACGAAGATATGGACGAACGTCCGCTATTTAACTAAACCGAGAAAACCGAACCGAAACTAGAAAAAAAACTAGATCTTGGGTTTTTAAAAAAAATCGGGTTTTTACCTAAAACCAAAAAAAAACAGCAGGCGAGATCCGGCAAACGGCGGTGGTGGCTCCGGCGGCTGGCGGCGGTTCTGGCGAGGTGAGGCAGGGCGGGGCGGCGGCGTGCGGCGCGCAAGCGTCGGTAGAGCGACGCGGGCAGCGGCGGCGGCGGCTCCGACTTGGGGCTCTAGGGGTCCCCGGGTCGGCTTTTAAAGGGGGGGAGGTGGCGGCTTGGGGGAGGGGCGATGGGGCGGCGTTGGCGGCGGCTCGGACTCCCTCGAGGAGTCCGGCTCGGGGATGAAGGCGACGACGGCGATGGAGTGGGCCGGCTAGGCTTTCGGCCTAGTTGGTCCAAAGCATTTTTAAATAGATTTCGCCTAACAGAACAAATCCTAGAAAAATAAAATAAAAATCTAAAAACACCAAAACAAATTTTCGTCGTCTAAATAAAATATTTAGAACAAGATGAACATTTTTTTGGCCTAAAAATGCAATTTTGAAAACGTGCAATTTTTCTAATTCAAATAAAATTGGAATAAAATCCAAATAAAACTATTTATTTGATTTTACTATTTTCCTCGAATATTTCATTTATTTTGGAGAAGTCATATTATCTCCTCTCATATATTTTTAATATGAAATATTTTTAAAGAGAAAAATTAATTAAAACCAAAATGATCCTTGTTTTGATATTTGAGAAAAATTCAAATATGAAAACGATGAAATCCCCAACTCTCTCCGTGGGTCCTTGAGTTGCTTAGAATATCGATGACCGCGAAACGAAATGCAATAAAATATGATATGCATGAATGATCTAAGTGTAACATTCCAAATTGAAATTTTGGGATGTTACAAACCTACCCCCTTAAGATGAATCTCGGCCTCGAGATTCGGGTTGGCTAGAAAATAGGTGCTGGTGGTCCTTCCGTAGGTCTTCTTCTTGTTCCCAGGTGGCTTCATCCTCGGTATGGTGGCTCCACTGAACTTTGCAAAACTTTATAACCTTGCTGCGGGTGACTCGGCTAGCAAACTCGAGAATCTTGACTGGTTTCTCCTCGTAGGTCAAATCGCTATCCAACTGAATCGCTTCCAGCGGCAGTGTATCTCTCAGAGGGATATCGGCCATCTCTGTGTGGCACTTCTTCAATTGGCAAACGTGGAATACATCATGAACTCCTGACAATCCTTCTGGCAATTGCAACTTGTAAGCAAGTTCTCCCATACGTTCCAAAACTCGGTATGGTCCTACAAATCTCAGGGCTAACTTTCCCTTAACTCCAAAATGTTTAACTCGTCGAAGTGGGGACACATGAAGATATACTCTGTCTCCGACTTCATAGACAGTCTCCTTGCATTTAGAATCCGTGTAGCTCTTCTGCCTAGACTGGGCTACCTTGAGTCTATCGTGAATCAGCTTAAACTTCTCTTCCAACTCTTTAATCAAATCTGGTCCAAACAACTGACGGTCTCCAACTTCATCTCACAACAACGGTGTCCTGCACCTCCTTCCGTACAAAGCTTCGAAAGGGGCCATCTTCAAACTGGCTTGATAGCTGTTGTTGTAAGAGAACTCTGCATATGGCAAATTGTCATCCCAACTAGATCCATAATCTAGCGCACAAGCTCCCAACATGTCCTCCAGAATTTGATTGACTCTCTCGGTCTATCCATCTGTCTGTGGATGAAAGGATGTACTAAATTCTAGCCTGGTACCCAAAGTCTCATGCAACTGATTCCAGAACTTTGTGGTAAACTGGGTTCCTCTGTCTGATACAATGGTCCTCGGAACTCCATGCAAACATACGATCCTGGTCATGTATATCTTTGCCAACTTAGCACTGGTGTAAGTGGTCTTCACTGGGATGAAATGAGCTACTTTCGTCAAATGATCGACTACAACCCATATCGAGTCATAGCCTGAACGAGTCCTGGGCAATCCCGTGATAAAATCCATGCCTAGCTTATCCCACTTCCATTTGGGTATCGGCAAGGCTGTAGCATTCCTGCTGGCTTCTGATGCTCCGCCTTCACTCTTAGACATACATCACAAACTGCTACATACTCCGCAATATCCTTCTTCATTCCGGTCCACCAGAAACTGTCCTTCAAATCCAGATACATCTTGGTGTTTCCTGGGTGAATCGAATACGGCGAATCATGGGCCTCCTGCAGAATCAACTTCCTGATTCTCCGGGTCATTAGGCACATATACGCGGTCCTCAAACCATAAGGTATCGTGCTCATCTTCATTAAATCCTTTAGCCTTTCCTTTGCTCATCCTTTCCTTTATCTCGACATTCTCCTTGTTCGTCTTCTGAGCTTCTCTGATCTTATTCATCAAGGTAGACTGAATTTCCAATGCTGCTACATAGCCTCTCGGAACTATCTCCAAACTTAGCTCGCGAAGATCCTCTGCTAACTCCTTAGGTAATTTTCCGGTCATGAGTGTATTGACATGACCCTTGCGGCTCAATGCATCGGTTACTACATTACCTTTTCGGGATGATAATGCAACCTCATATCATAATCCTTGATGAGCTCCAACAATCTCCTCTGCCTGAGATTTAACTCCTTCTGTGTGAAGATATACTTCAAACTCTTGTGATCCGTGTACACCTCACAATGGTTTCCGATGAGAAAATGTCTCCATGTCTTCAACGCATGCACTATGGCTGCTAACTCCAAATCGTGTGTAGCATAATTCAACTCATGGGGTTTAAGCTGTCGTGAGGCATATGAAACAACTCTTCCCTCCTGCATAAGCACTGCTCCAAGTCCTCAATGAGAAGCGTCGCAATACACTTGATAATCCTTGCGTTGATCTGGAAGAATCAACACTGGGGCTGTAACCAAACCTTTCTTCAACTCCTGAAAACTAGCCTCACATTCCTCAGTCCATTTAAACTTAGTGTCCTTCTTCAACAACTCCGGCATGGGCTTTTCTATCCTAGATAAATTCTCAATGAACCTCCGGTAGTATCATGCAAGTCTAAGAAAACTCCGGATCTCCCCAACTGTCATGGGCGCTTCCCAGTTTGTCACAGTGACAACCTTGGTGGGGTGTACTGCTATTCCTTATCCGAATATAACATGTCCGAGGAATCCAACTTCCTTCAACCAAAACTCCCACTTGCTGAACTTGGCACATAACTGATGTTCTATGAGCTTCCCAAGTACCAAACACAAATGATCCTTATGCTCCTCTTCATTTTTCGAGCAGACCAATATGTCATCAATGAACACCACAATGAACTTATCTAAAAACTCCATAAACACCTTGTTCACCATGTTCATGAAATATGCAAGTGTGTTAGTCAGACCAAATGACATAACGGTATACTCATATAGCCCGTACCTTGTGGTTAAAGCTGTCTTAGGTATATCCTGCTCTCGAATCTTCAACTGGTGGTATCCTGATCGCAGATCGATCTTGGAAAATACTTTAGCTCCTTGCAACTGGTCGAACAAATCATTGATCATCGGCAGTGCGTACTTGTTCTTGATTGTTACTTCATTCAATCCTCGATAATCGACAACCATCCTCAACGATCCATCCTTCTTCTCCACTAGAGGCACTGGTGATCCCCAAGGTGATGAACTTGGGAGAATATAGCCTTTATCCAGTAACTCCTTAATCTGCTTCTTAATTTCCTCCAAATCCTTTGCGGGCATCCTGTACGGTCTCTTAGATATTGGCCCTGTGCCTGGCAAAAGCTCAATCAAAAGCTCAATGTCTCTATCTGGTGGCATGCTTGGCAACTCTTCTGGGAATACACCAGGGAAATCCTTCACCACTGGTACTTCCTCCTGTACAACTCCTGATAAGGAATTCACTTGAGTCCTCTTTGGCACATGCCGGGATACATACTTAATCCTCCTTCCTTCTGGGGTGGTGAGCATAATCGACTTACTGACGCAATCGATGTTCCCTCCATACATCGATAGCCAATCCATACCCAAAATCACATCCAAACCTTGCAACTCCAGAATTATCAGGTCTGAGGGGAAAACATGCCTACCTATGGTCAATGGCATCTGAAAACATCCTTGGCTTGCCATATGTTCTGCTCCCGGCGAGCTTATTAACATCGGTGTTCTAAGAACTTTGGTGGGCAACTTATACTTATCCACAAATCCCCTTGATATGTATGAATGCGATGCACCAGTATAAAAAAGAACGATTGCTGTAAATGACTTAACCAAAAACTTACCTATTACTGCATCTGGTTGCGCTTCAACCTCCTCCATGCTAACGTGGTTTACTTGTCCCCTATTGAAAGGGTTGGGCTTCTTCCCAGAGCTTCCGTTGCCATTTCATTCTTAGCTTCAGAACACTCTGTGGCGTAATGTCCATTCTTCTTGCACTTGAAACAAGTCATGTGACTTAGATCCTTCTTGGCGTGTGTTGCTGGGTTGGAACGGTTCTGGCCGTTGCTTCCTCCATTCCCATTCCCATTCTTGGGGCCACTATGGTTATGAGAACTCCCTGCATTGGAATTGTGACCTCCATGGTTATGGTGAATGTGTCCTCCCGAGTTCGGGGTAAAATGGGGCCTCTGCTGAGCTCCTGAATTGTACTTTCCTTGTCCATACTTCCTCCTGCGATTGTCTATCTGCTGCTGCTTCCCTTCAATCATGAGAGCTCTATATACCAACTCCTGGTAGTTGTTGAAGGTTGCCACCATCAACTGCATGCTCAGCTCATCATTCAGTCCTTCCAGAAACTTCTCCTGCTTAGCTGCATCCGTAGCAACGTCATTCGGGGCATAACGTGCTAACTTACTAAAATCATCCACATACTGGCCCACTGTGTGTCCTCCTTGGCACAAGTTGTGAAACTCGCGCTTCTTCATGGCCATAGCTCCCAGTGAAACATGGGTAGTGCGAAAAGCCTGCTGAAACTGGTCCGATGTGATAGTGTCGATGGGGTAAGTGGATGTGAAATTCTCCCACCATGATGCTACGGGTCTATCCAGCTGATGTGCCGCAAAACACACTCTCTCCGCATCTGTGCATCCTGCAGTGGTCAACTCCCTTCCAATCTTGCAGAGCCAATCATTTGCAACTATCGGCTCGGTGCTACTAGAAAACACTGGCGGATTCAGCTTTAGAAAACGGGCTAAGTGATCAACAGGTGGTGGTGGTGGTGGGTTGTTGTTGTTGTTCCCTTGGTTTTGATTCTGGACTAGTAACTGCATTAGGGTGTTCTGCTACTGGATCAACTGAGTGAGCTCCGGTGGGAAAGAAAATCCATTGTCACGTCTCGGAGGCATCTGATGGGTTTAGAAAAGATGAGAAAACAGAATAGAATGAGATCTAGAGGGAAAACACTACCCATATGCACATGTGACAAACACAAACATATCACTTCAATCAACTCAAACAAGGGCATACAATCGGTCTAACCATCGTTACAAAAGTGCTCAGACTATACTATATACATGGGGAAATACTACTACTGATATGGTGGTTGACTAGAAAATTTGATCGGTGGAAGACTCCATGATATCTGCTCCAGCTTCATAAACATAGTCATCATTGCTATCGTCGGGGTTTGAGTCGGTGTCGTCGATGATGATGTAGTTCTCCGGACAAGTGGAATCGTCGTCTTCTCCTCCTGGCGCGGGGTCTCCCATGAATACTCCTAGCTTCCTTGTCAAATCGTCATTCTTCTCCACGAGTATCTTCATTTCCTCCTCATATCCAGCGCGTTTAGACTTGAGTTCTTCCTCCAGTTCCATGATCCTGGTCATTGCCTTCTTCAGATCTATCATGCCTACGCACATCTGGTTTTCCTGGCGACGAATGTGCTGGTTTAACTCCTGGATGAAAGCTGCAATGGATCTATCCCTCCTGGTGCTGATCATCTCCCATTGCTCATCTCGACGCCCACAAATCTGATAGATAGTATCCTTGAGATCCTTGTGGTAAACTTCTCCAATGCGTCCCATGGTGATGTGGGCTCCTATGCTCTTTCCTAGACTCCAGGTTGCTGCATCAAAGGAAAATTCTATGGGCTCAGTGACTGGCATAAACGTCCTTCCTGGAACTTGAACTCGAATCATCCAATGCTCCTCTTCTGGTAAAGTGGCGATGTAGGTCCCGGTGAAGCTTGGTATTCCGATGTTCAGGTATCTAATAACTTCCTTCAAGTGTCGTCCAAAAGGTATATCTTCATCCGGTTGTGTGAACTTGTTCCTTGCATCCGCCATCCTATAGAGTAGAAAAGAGAGAGGAGTCAGAAATGAGAAGAGAGTAGTGATCTAGGGATGTAGCTTAGTGGTCGTGTCCTATAGTCAGCGTGTGCTCTTATACCATCTTGTAGCGACCAGACCTCAAATAGTCTGATCTCTGTGCATCAGTGTCATCCTTGGATCGGTAATGCTAACACGCACAGTACTCGAGGATTTATTAACAGAGTAGCAGTCACACACTTATTACATCGAATGTCTCAAAAGAGAACTTATTACAATAATATGGCTTAAGGCCATCTAAAATCGACAGCGGAAGGCTTAGAAGATAAAGTGAGTCCATCAACTCCAACGGCATAGCTGAGTGAAAGACAATGGCCTATGGCACCTTACTCGTCGTCTGAAAAGTCTGCAACATGAAACGTTGCAGCCCGAAACAGGTCAACACATGGAATATGCTGGCAATGTAACACATAGAGTAATGAGCAGAATAAATGCTATCACTACATGCATATATGGCTGGTAGAAAGCTCTATGGTTACAGTTTTGCATAAAGCCAATTTTTCCCTACAACAAAGGAATAAATTTTATTTAACTATCATGGTGGTTGTTAAACATTGAGAAGGTTCCTCCAACTCAATCCCAATTAAGCATCATCATTAAACCCAATCAAATTATATTTAGAGTGACGAGATCAACATGATAATCCAAGAACCAGATACTCAAAACGTCCATAACCGGGGACACGACTAACCATGATTAGTTTCTAGACTCTGCAGAGGTTTGCGCACTTTTCCCCACAAGACTCGAATACATCCATGGTCAGAGATTCGAGACACAGTCTTTCTGAAACAATAACTCTTTACTCTGGTTGGACAGTTACACCTACTTTCCCCTACATCTGCTAGCCCACCACTGAAAGAGGTCATGCAACATACACAACTATGCTAGAGCCCATAATAGCTTGTGGCTACACACGAAGTTTCTAGCATGAATAATCTTATGATCCCTTCGAGCCTGGGTGACAGACCATAGGATGATCACACGGGTACTCTGAGATATCCTAGGATAACACTGGATTCTCCAGGTGCCGTGACAACCACTGGGTACCCCAAGGTGCCTCAAACAATCCACCCAGATGTGTATTTAAAGTAGCCTCCTTAAGTTAACCATTAATTAGCAATACTCACATCTGTCATGGATACACTCACCCAAACCACGTCTACGAGCATAGCATAGCAATATAAACACAACATAGAAGTAACTCCCAAGGTTTGATAATAAACAGGGCAATAGGTTCTACCTCATCATCTACTTCCCAAAACCCACTTATTAATCAGATCCTAACCATGCAATGTTCGAGGGTTGATCTAATGCAATAAAACTGGGTAGTAAAGATGTATGATCAAAGTGTTACTTGCCTTGCTGATGATCCGTGAAACCTAGAGACTAGTAGTAGCATGCTTCGCACTCCGGGTACTCTATCACAAACAAACAGGTACATACATAAGCACTCAACTAGAAGTACGGGTAAAACTCAAATAAGAGATCTAACCAGAAAGTTCAACTTAAGAACTCTGGTTTGCAAAAAGAATCAAATCAAACGAAGCAACGAAACTCAAACTATGAAAGAAACAAGATCCGTTTACTAATCTAGACTAAAGTCAAATTTTACATTACCAAAACCTTGTTCAAGTTGTTTAAACAGAAAGAGGGATTCGAGACGAAGATCTAGGTGTTTGAATCGCCTGATTCTGATAAACGAGCGAAAAGATAAACTAAAACGAAAAACAGGGCAGAAGTCGCGATAAAAAATAATCGCGGAAAAACCCTGGAAAAAAGAAAAACTGACAAACAGACCAATGAATGAACATTCGCTGTCTGCGGCTAACGGGTGAACACCGTTCGTTAAAACAAACATACGGACGAACGTTCCCTATTTAACTAAACCGAGAAAACCGAACCGAAACTAGAAAAAAAAACTAGATCTAGGTTTTTTTTAAAACCGGGATTTTACCAAAACCCAAAAAAACCGGTGGGCGAGATCCGGCAAACGGCGGCGGTGGCTCCGGCGGCTTGCGACGGTTCCGGCGAGGCGAGGCAGGGCGGGGCGGCAGCGTGCGGCGCGCGGGCATCGGCAGAGCGGCGCGAGGCGACGCGGGCAGCGGCGGGGCGCAGGCAGCGGCGCTGACGGCGTGCGGCAGCGCTTGGGAGGTGGCGACGAGGCGAGGCAGGCGGAGGAAGGGGGGTGGGAAGGTGGCGGCTTGGGGGAGGGGCGACGGGGACGAAGGCGATGGCGGCGACGGAGTGGGCCGGCTGGGCTTTCGGCCCAGTCGGTCCGAAGCAAAAAAAATTTAAATAGATTTCACCGAATAGAACAAATCCTAGAAAAATAAAATAAACATCTAAAAATACCAAAATAATTTTCCATCGTCTAAATAAAATATTTAGAACAAGATGAACATTTTTTTAGCCTAAAAATACAATTTTGAAAATGTGCAATTTTTCTAATTCAAATAAAATTGCAATAAAATCCAAATAAAACTATTTATTTGATTTTAATATTTTTCCTCAAATATTTCATTTATTTTGGAGAAGTCATATTATCTCCTCTCATATATTTTTAATATGAAATATTTCTGAAGAGAAAAATTAATTAACACCAAAATGATCCTTGTTTTGATATTTGAGAAAAATTCAAATATGAAAATGATGAAATCCCCAACTCCCCCCGTGGGTCCTTGAGTTGCTTAGAATTTTGAGGATCGTGAAACAAAATGCAATAAAATATGATATGCATGAATGATCTAAGTATAACATTCCAAATTGAAAATTTGGGATGTTACAATTATCAAGACCTTTTTCTGGCACCGTTGTCGGGGAGTTATAGCGTGGGGTGAATATTCTCATGTGTGCTTGTTTGCTTTATCACTAAATAGTTTTTATTTTGTGCTCTTGTTTTTTATCTTTAGTTATGGGTAGGAAACGCAAGATACCAAAAAAATTAGTTGTACCTACTACACCAATGGTTGAAGAACCACTCAAAATCTATCACACTGCTGAAGCTTTTTTTACTTGGATCATCTTCGATCCCTATGTGCTCGTGCTGAAACCCCAACTAGCTTAGTTGAGAGCAAATATTTAGATGAGCATGCTTGTTATGTGCGACACCGCTTATCTCAAAAAGGGAAACTTTTACTGGATCAAATTCATCGTTTGCAATGCTATGCTTGGAATTTATGTGAAATATATGATTTTACTTGTTGTTCCGAAGACCCTAAGAAACACCTTCCCTACCAATGTGAGTTTAGTGATAATGGAATCGTATCTTCGTATGCTAAGGGTGTTTATAATTACTATGATGTTCAACAAATTGAAGAATTTGTTGCTTTTAAGGGAGCTTATAAAATTTCTTATTTGATTGGAAAGTATGATGCTACTCTTTACAAATCTGAAAATTTTGCCATACTGAAATATTGTTATGATAATTATGCTTCTAATGCCTATGTTAAAACATATGTTGAGGACTCCTCCACTGTCCAAGAAGAGACTAATATTTTGCAGGAGTCTATGGAAGAAGAAATTGATGAAACTGTTAGCTCATTGGATGAAAAAGATGATGAGGAGAGCGAAGAACAAAAGGAGGAAGAGCGGATTAGCTACCCGTGCCCACCTAATAATGAGAGTAACCCTCCAACTCATACATTGTTTAATTCCCCTTCGTGCTTACCGAAGGATGATTGCTATGATGATTGTTATGATCCCGTTGATTCTCTTGAAATACCCCTTTTTGATGATGCTTGCTATACTTGTGGCCATGATGCCAATATGAATGATGCTTATGGAGATGAACTTGCTATAGTTCCTTATTGTCGGTGTACAGAAGTAAGGGCACTACTTTGTACCCCTTTACCTGTGCACGGGCAGCCAGAGCCACGCCTGCGGCCGCACTTAAGCGGGACAGGGGCAAGGAATCAAAGCCACAAGGCGGTCAAAGCAACGCCAAGACAAAGACACGAAGAGCAAGAGGGCGAGGTGGGTTCCCTTGGCAAGACCCTTGCCGGGGCGGACCTTGCCAGGATAGCCTGACCAACCCCAACGGAGCGCGCCACCCTCAAGCCTAAGGTTTCATACAACCACATTGGAACCAAGGCTCGGGAGGCACCTCCATGATGGCATGCAGATCTTTGTGAAGACAAGAAGCACACAGAGTAGGATGAGGATTAGAAGACGACGAGCCTCGGCAAAACCCTTGTCAAGGGCATCCACGAGACCTCTGGCAAGATCCTTGCCGGGGACGACCACGGTGCCGCGGCAAGGCCCTTGCCGAGGACATTCGCGGAGCCACAACCAGGCCCACACCTGCCAAGGTTCCATCGCCACTCCCATGCAGCTGCTAGCCCACCAGCTAGGCAGGCATCTGCGTGTCGACATGAGGCTTCCAGGCCAACTCAGCGCGTGCCTACGTGGTGGCATGCAAATCTTCGTGAAGGCCCTACCATCGCGCCACCTCAGCAGCTTGCCAGCCTACATGGCACCATGCGCACAGCTGGCCTGGACACATGTCGGAGTAAGGTGGGGTGGCGGCGGACAGGACGGGGGCTGGTTTCCATCCCCGATAAAGTGAGAGGGACACCTAAGGGGCGCATTAAATGCGTCTTGTCCTGTAATGGCTAAGCAATAAGCTTAGCCACTGTACACCGATGCCACCTCCAGTGTGCCACTGTGGCGATCACCTTGACTATAAAAGGAGGCCCAAGGCATCAAGGAGAAGGATTCGGACCCTGGGGCAAGTTACACTCATCGTAGCTATCTCAAGAACTCCAAGAACACTCAAATAGACACAAAAGCAGGACTAGGGTATTACGCATCCTCGCGGCCTGAACCTGGGTAAACGACCCGTGTGCTTGTGCTGATTGCTGATCCCACTCTTCTCACGACCCCACGCCCCGCAACCGTAGTAGGGATTCCCATGATCCCATAGGTGTCGTTCCCACCGACCTCTTTGGCGCGCCAGGTAGGGGGCGCAATCGTGATAATCTGGTTTAGCAGCTAATCGAACAGCTCTTCATCACCATGGCTCCCAAGAGGAAGACGACCATGGAGATTGGTTCATCCGGAGCTGGACTTCCTGTACCGGTGCAGGCCAGTAGCGGGCCAATCGCGGAAAGAACCCGTGGCGCAACCCGCAAACACCCACATCACCCTGGCAGTCCAGACCTGGCGAGTGGCGTCGTTCGTGTGCTAGGCGATGGGCCGCACGCCGTGAACTCCAGAGACGGAGTTAGGTCCCCCGCAGGCGGCGTGGGGCCCTCCAGGGGCATCGCCATGCCACCCGACGGTGGCACGGCGGCCTCCAAGACACCAACACCAGCGCCCATGGCGCGCTCTTCCCAAGTCGTGCGTGATGAGCATCACCACCAAGTTGGTGACCCTGGGCGCCGCCCTGGGAAGAGTCCCGCGCGTCCTTCATGGGACGAGGAAGGCTAGCATGCACGCCGAGGTGCTGGTGAAAATGGCGGACAGCCGCAGGGCCGTGATAGAGCTCCTTCTAACATAGTTAGAAGTCAAAGCGCGTGACGATCCACGCAGCTTTCGCCGCCGCCCACAGCAGCAGAAGCTCTGGCACGCGCGCAGCTGCTCCTTGACTTTCCTCCTGCGGCGGAGAGGCTCGACGAGTGGAGAGCCACTGTCCGGAGCCTCGTCGGCATCGCCAACAAAGATGAGCTGTGACCAGCAGGGCCCGTAGGCCGTCGCTCCGTCGACCCACCGCATGCCAATGGTGGAAGGGCCGGGGGCGATGCAGCCATGGTGCACTCTCCTCCCCCACACCAGCCATCGTGGGTGTTGATCCGTCGTGATGACGCTTGCGGTAATATCTCCATAGCATCGTCCTGATCCGCGGACCCACCGTGACCAGCGTCAAGTTCTTCGGGAGCGAGCCCTTGAAGACGCTCGAAGCACCATCGAGTGCCGGCGTGATGCACGCCACCAATCAGATAGGCGGGCAGGACCCACTATGGACCACCCGACACCGGGAGGCTACGGTGGCCTACCCTACGAGGTGGGTTGTCCAGCCTTCACCCGTGAGCTGCGGCAGTTCCAGTGGCCCTCCCATCGCACGTTCAAGCCTGACGTTGGCGAGAAGTACAACGGCAAGACTCACCTGTCAGAGTTCCTCAGCATCTACACCATCGCGATGCAAGCTGCTGGAGCCCGCGATGGTAAGGTGCTTACCAATTACTTCCCTTTGGCGCTCAAGCCCAATGTCATGTCATGGTTGATGCACTTGTCGGTGGACTCCATTTCCTCTTGGTCGGATCTGTGCCATGAGTTCGTTGGCGCCTTCACTGGAGGCCATCAAGCTCATGGCCAGGCAAGCGACCTGCATATTATCCCCCAGAAGGAAGGAGAAAACCTGCGCACATACATCCAAAGGTTCAGTCGAGTGCAGTATAACATCCCAGACGTTCATCCCGCCGCCGTGATCAGCGCATTCCATCAGAATGTGCGTAACCGCAAGATGCGTGGGGAGATGGCAATGAACAAGGTCAGGGATGTGGCCGAACTTTATGTTCCGGCCGATAGGTGCGCTCGGGCGGAAGAGGGGAGGAAGTACCCCAGCCAGGACGCCGGCACGGAAACCGACTCCACGGATGATGACACCGCTGCCCCGATGAAGAAGGGCCGGCGCCATAACAATAAGCGCAAAGGCAAGACTATACTTGCTGTCGAGGGGTCCAACGACACTGACACCGCCAAGAAGGCCAAGGCGAGCGACCCCGGCAAGGAAGTTGCCGGGTGTGCCACTTGCCGGGCCTTGGCGGCAGCCGACAAGCCAGGAAGCTCCGACAAGCAGTATTGCAAGGTCCACCGCACCAAGGGCCACGACCTCCAAAACTGCCGGCAAGTTGAGCTGCTTGCCGAGAAGCAAAAAGCTGAATATGAGAGGCGGGACAAGGAGAAAGGCCAGGAAGGTGCCGAAGGATACGTCAAGAAGTGTGGCGGCTAGGGAGGCTGCCGCGGCAAGGATAACCAGCAAGAGAGACCGCCCGGGGCCGCGATAAGAAGCAGGAAGATGATGATCATGCCGAGGACAACGAGTCCGGCGACCACGAGTTTCAGAAAGCTACAGAGGCCATGTGCGTCGATGGTGGTGCCTCGCTGCACACCTCTCACCGCCAACTCAAGTAGTGGGCGCGTGAGATCACAGCGGTGGAGCCATCACTCGATGCACCGAAGCCACTGAAGTGGTCCAGCACGCCTACCATCTTTGACACCGAGGAGCACCCTGATCACACAACTGCGGTCGGGTGTTTGCCATTGTTGGTTTCACCAACAATCCGCAACCTTAGAGTGACGAAGATGCTAGTTGACGGCGGGGCCAGTCTGAATTTGATCTCGCCGATCATGGTCAAAAGGCTGCAGATTCCTGATGGAGACCTCGAAAAGACGGTCACGTTTCAAGGGGTCAATCTGAGGAGAAGCCAGCCAAAGGGTAAGGTCACGCTGCCCGTGACGTTTGGGGGAGAGCTGAACTACATGACAGAGAGGATTGTCTTTGATGTGGCCAAGATCCCCTTGCCCTACAACGGGATCCTCGGCCGCCCGACACTCGCCAAGTTCATGGCGGCGTCACGTTACGCCTACAACACACTGAAGATGCCGGGGCCGATGAACATCATCACCGTCCCCTCCAACAAGAAGGACACGCTGATCCGCGCCGACCAGCTCTATCGGGAAGTAGTTGCAGCAGCTGCCGCTAAGGCACTTGCTCCTGCCGCTGGAGTCCCGGGAGGGAAGAAGACCAGCGAGACCTCTCACACCCACTCCGGCAAGCGCACCTCTCCGGAGTGCTATGCTCCCGTCAAGGATGTGCTAGAGAGCTTCGCTGGCAAGAGCAAGAAGTCCAGAGCTGCACCACCAGAGACCAAGAAGGTGTCCGTCAGAGAGGACGGCACGGGAGGGGCTTTCACCATAAGCTCCACCCTCGACAACAAATAGGAAGGCAAGCTCGTAACTTTCCTGCGGGCGAATGTCAATGTGTTTGCGTGGCAAGCATCCGACATTCCCGGCCTTCCCAGGGAAGTGATTGAGCACCATCTTGTTGTCTGTCCTCATGCGTGGCCCGTCAAGCAGAAGGTCAGGAAGCAAGCTCTAGAGAGGCAGGAGTTCATCACGGAAGAGATCAGGAAGCTAGAGGCAGCAGGCTTGGTAAGAGGGGTACTCCATCCAACGTGGTTGGCCAATCCGGTGATGGTGCGCAAGGCAAACGGGAAGTGGAGGTTGTGTATTGATTACACAGATATCACTAAGGCTTGTCCGAAAGATCCTTTCCGTTGCCGCGCATCGACCAGATTGTTGACTCCACAGCCAGGTGTGACCTGTTATCATTCCTTGACGCCTACTCAGGCTACCACCAATTTTTCATGACAAGAGAAGATGAGGAGAAGACAACATTCATCACCCCATGTGGTACGTGTTGCTTTTTATGGATGCCTTTTGGGTTGAAGAGTGCTGGCTCGACCTTTGCAAGAGCAGTCCAAATTGGTTTTGAGCCCCAGCTACATAGAAATATGGAAGCTTATATGGATGACATAGTGGTCAAAATCAAGGACAAGGCAACACTTGTGCAAGATTTGGAAGAGATGTTTGCAAATTTGTGCAAGATCAACCTCAAGTTGAACCCTGAGAAGTGTGTCTTTGGTGTCCCGTCCGGCAAGCTTCTCGGGTTCTTTGTGTCGCAGCCTGGGATTGAGGCAAACCCAGACAAGATCAAGGCCATCGAGCAGATTGAGGCACCTAAGCGGATCAAGGATGTGCGTTGGCTCACTGGCTGCGTCGCTGCCATGAGCAGATTCATCTCCAAGTCCGCTCAGTGTGCCCTTCCCTTTTTCAAGATCTTGAAGAAGGCGGGACCAATGGAGTGGACCCCGGAGGCCGAGGCGGCGCTGCAGGATTTGAAGAAATACCTCTCCTCCACCCCGGTGATGGTTGCGCCCAAACCACAAGAACCATTGCTGATGTATCTAGCAGCAATGAATCAAGTGGTTAGCGCCGCACTGGTGGCACAGAGGGATGTCGATGAAGAGGCAGCGACAACGGTAGAGTTAATGGATGGCGAGCCAGAACTCTCCCCGGCAAGGCCTGGTCCCGGCAAGACTGGGCCCCTGGCAAGATCTGACACCAGTGCAACAGGGCCCACACAACTAGGTGAAGTGGTGCAGAAGAATAAGATGATGCAACACCCGGTTTATTTTGTCAACTCCCTCTTGCAGGGGGCTAGGTCGAGGTACTCTGGTGTGCAAAAATTGCTCTTCGGCCTCCTTATGGCCTTGAGGAAGCTGCATCATTACTTCCAAGCGCACGAGATTAGCGTCGTCACCCGCCTCCCATTGCAACAGATACTGCATAACCCAGATGCAACGGGGAGGATTGTGGAATGGGCCTTGGAGCAGTCAAGTTTTGGTTTGAAGTTCGAAAGCACCTCGACGATTTAGAGAAGAATCTTGGCGGATTTCATTGCCGAATGGACCTCGACGCCCGACGAAGAAATCCAGGAGACCACTCTCCCCAGCAAGGAAACAAGTCGCAACTGGATTATGTACTTTGATGGGGCTTTTTTGCTACAAGGTGCCAGTGCTGGTGTGCTTCTCATCGCACCCACCGGAGAGCACCTCAAGTACGTGATCCAGATGCACTTTCCTAGGGAGATGTCGAGGAACAACACTGCTGAATACGAGGGATTGCTTGCCGGTCTCAGGATCGCGGCAGACCTCGAGGTTAAGAAGCTCATCGTCAGGGGTGATTCACAGCTTGTCATCAGACAGATCAACAAGGATTATCAAAGCCCATTGATGGAAGCCTACGTGGATGAAGTGAGGAAACTGGAGGAGCGCTTTGACGGTATACAGGCGGAGCATGTCCCCCGAGTGGAGAACGACATCGCCGACAACCTGTCGAAGTGCGCTGCCCTCAAGCTACCTGTGGAACCAGGTACTTTTGTGCTTCGGTTAACTCAACCATCCGTCGAACCATCGACAGAGCAGAACAAGCGGAGAAAGTCAGGCCCCGGCAAGTACTTCCCCACCGAGCTCCCTGGGGCCGCTGGCGAAGATGTTGCCGTGGATGTCGAGCTTGTTGTAGGATAACTGACTCCGGCGGGGCGCCAAGCCCTTGCCGTGGAGGCAACCATTACGACGGTAGAGGAAGTGCCTTTGGTCCTTGCCGTCGAGCCACAGGCTCCAGCATGGGCGCAGCATACCGTCCGATTCCTCCAAACAGGGGAGCTTCCTGAGGAGCAGGAAGAACCAGAGAAAGTAGCCCGCCGGTCTGCCCTCTACCAGTTTGTTGACAATGTTCTGTATAGAAAAAGACCAAATGGAATTAAATTGAAGTGCATCCCCCGAGAGGAAGGACTGGAGCTGTCGGCGGAGATACATGGAGGCATATGTGTCTCCCACATAGGGTCGAGGGCCCTTGCCGGCAAGGCTTTCCGGCAAGGTTTCTTCTGGCCCACTACCCTCCAGGATGCGACGACACTAGTAACCAAGTGTGAAGCATGCCAGTTCCATTCAAAGAAGCTTCATCAGCCATCTCAAGCCTTGCAGACAATCCCTCTCTCCTGTCCATTCTCGGTCTGGGGGCTCGACATACTGGGCCCTTTTCCCCATGCCATCGGGGGCTTTGAGTACTTGTACGTTGCAATCGACAAGTTCACAAAGTGGCCGGAGGTGGAAGCAGTGATGAAGGTGACCGCATAGTCAACCGTCAAATTCTTTAAGGGGCTAGTTTGCCGCTTTGGTGTGCCAAACAGAGTCACCACTGACAACGGCACACAGTTCACAAGCCACACCTTCATGCAATACATTGGAGACCTCGGCAGCAAGGTCTATTTTGCTTCCGTGGCACACCCACGCAACAACGGCCAAGAAGAGAGGGCAAATGCTGAAGTGCTGCGTGGCCTGAGGACGAAGACTTTTGACAGGCTGCACAAGAGCGGAAGGCGCTGGATTGATGAGTTGCCGGCAGTTCTTTGGTCGATCAGAACGACGCCAAATCGAGCCACCGACCAGAAACCCTTTGCCCTGGTATACAGGGCAGAAGCAGTTCTCCCCATGGAACTCATATACGGGTCACCTTGAGTGCTCGCTTATGATGAGCTTGAGCAAGAGCGGTTGTGGCAAGATGACGTGATGCTCCTCGAGGAAGATCGTCTTCGGGCGGCTGTGAGAGCAGCACGCTACCAGCAAGCCTTGCGCCGCTACCATAGCCGCAAGGTTCATGCCCGAAGCTTTCAGGAAGGTGACCTTGTTCTTCGGCGCGTTCAGTCGGTCAAGAATTCCAACAAGTTGACGCCAAAGTGGGAAGGCCCTTATCGAGTAACACGAGTCACCAGGCCCGGTGCAGTTCGCCTGGAGATCGAAGATGCCATTCCAGTGAGCAACTTCTGGAACATCGAGCATCTTCGCAAGTTTTACCCATAAGGCGCGGCTGCCCCCCCAGCAAGCCACCTTTTGTACAAGCCTGGCCGACAAGGCATGTAACCTCTATACAAAGCCAGGCGCAGACCCTGAGCATAAATAAACGAAACACTGGCGCCCTAAGTTATAGCATGCATGCTAGGTTGAGTCTCTCCCTCGGTTAGGGTTGATAGTGCTTAGCGGCAACTAACCCCTAGCATAGAGCTCGAGTCTGCGTCTCTCTGTTTCTTTTCCATTTCCTCTGGTTCACAAGAAACATGAGCACTCCCGCCAAGCTGGATGGGTGAAAAAGAATGGGCCGGTGCCCCAGCCCTGGCAAGCCAAGCTTACCGAGGGCTGAAGATACAAGGGTCCGCTCCCGGCAAGCTGAGGTTGCCGGGGGCTACAGATTCAGATAAGTTTTTCCTTCCCCTGTTTTACATTTCCGTGTGGATTGGGACATGTGAAACCTCGTTTTGCTCCTAAGTCACCGTGCTCCCCCCTGCCCGTACCCGAGAATTATTTCTTGGGTCGGGGTCTGGTTGTAGCCGCGGTGGCGAGGAAGCAAGCGTAGGGCTTAACCCTACTTCACCCATGTCTTCGCCAAGAGCGCGAGTATGGTTGAATGAAGAAAGGGAGCGGCAAGGCCTGTTGTCGGGCGATAATATTTACGTTAAAAGTAACAAGTATTCGTTCCTTGGTATGGGCTTCGCTCACGCACAAAGAACCCGGCAAACACCCTTTTCATTAATACACCCCACACAGGTACAGTTCGTATGGAATGTAAACATGAGCAGGGGGATTACAAGTTTTAAATCTAACTAAGGCCCGTAGGCTTACAAGCTAAAAAAAGATAAGGTGCCCGCAATCCCATTCTTGTCCTCTCCTCAGGAAGCGGAACAAGAAGCCAAGAGGGCAGGAGGAGTGCCTAGGCGAGGTATGAGCAGCAGAAGACGCCAAGAGAACATGTCGGCAGCCGTCTAGGGGAGGGCTGGTGATGATGGTGCTGGGAGGAGAGCTCGAAGATGAGGCAGCGGTCTGTCAATACGCTATGAAGGCGTCGGTGCCATCGTACTCTGACTTGACGGCCCGCCACCCGCCTTCTTCGCCTTCTCCGGCCTTCCCACGCCAGCCGCCCAAGGAGGCGACCCCGAGAAGTTCAAGGAGACGGCTCCACCGGGAGAAGGGGCCTGGTGCAGATGCTGTTGCTGCCGGCACCGTCCCCTCCCCCTTCCCCTCACAGTCGGCTCCGCCGCCACGGGCTCTTGGGGAGGAGGGGTGCGTTGTCGAGCAGAGACCCTCGCCGCCACCGTCGAAGCATCAGCACGTCCTCTTGCCATGGCAGAAAGGAGGAAGAGTAAAGATGAGGGGAGGCGAATGGCTAAAGGTTGAGGGGGGCCATCCCTCCCGCTCCCCTCCTTATAAAGGGGCGGGGTCAGGGCTTGGCCGCCCCTCTCAGCCAACCCAGCTCATTAAGATGGCAGCAGGCGAGGCCATCGACCGTCCTCCTCGCCCAATTAAAGGCGCGTGGGTATCGACGTGCGCGCGCATGCGCGTCTTCCCATATTCCACCGCGCCTGTCGCCTGCCCCGCGCCGTGCATGCAGCGTACATGGCGCAAGGAACGAGCATAGTGGTACGCGTGGAACGACGGTTCCCAGGCGGGGAGAGTAAATGAGCAGCGACCCTGTGGTCTGATACGTCTCCAACGTATCTATAATTTTTGATTGTTCCATGCTATTATATTACCGTTTTGGATGTTTATGGGCTTTACTTTACACATTTATATTATTTTTGGGACTAACCTACTAACCGGAGGCCCAGCCCATATTGCTACTTTCTTGCCTATTTCGGTGTTTCGAAGAAAAGGAATATCAAACGGAGTCCAAACAGAATGAAACCTTCGGGAGCGTGATTTTTGGAACGAACATGATCCGGGAGACTTGGAGTACAAGCCTGGGAAGCTTCGAGGAGGCCAGGAGATAGGAGGGCACGCCCACCCCCTAGGCGCGCCCCTGTCTCGTGGGCCCCCTGTGGCTCCCCCGACCGACTTCTTTCGCCTATATATTCCCATATACCCTAAAACCGTCGAAATAGAAGATAGATCGAGAGTCCCGCCGCAGCAAGCCTCTGTAGCCACCAAAAACCTCTCGGGAGCCTGTTCCGGCACCCTGCCGGAGGGGGAATCCATCACCGGTGGCCATCTTCATCATCCCGGCGCTATCCATGACGAGGGAGGGAGTAGTTCACCCTCGGGGCTGAGGGTATGTACCAGTAGCTATGTGTTTGATCTCTCTCTCCCTCGTTGTTCTCTCTATGGCACGATCTTGATGTATCGCGAGCTTTGCTATTATAGTTGGATCTTATGATGTTTCTCCCCCTCTACTCTCTTGTGATGAATTGAGTTTTCGTCTTGAAGTTATCTTATCGGATTGAGTCTTTAATGATTTGAGAACACTTGATGTATGTCTTGCCGTGCTTATCTGTGGTGACAATGGGATATCACGTGATCCACTTAATGTATGTTCTGGTGATCAACTTACGGGTTCCGCCCATGAACCTATGCATAGGGGTTGGCACTGGTTTTCGTCTTGACTCTCCAGTAGAAACTATAGGGCACTCTTTGAAGTACTTTGTGTTGGTTGAATAGATGAATCCGACATTGTGTGATGTATATATAGTATAATCATGCCCACAGATACTTGAGGTGACAATGGAGTGTCTAGGTGACATTAGGGTTTTGGTTGATTTGTGTCTTAAGGTGTTATTCTAGTATGAACTCTATGATTGATTGAACGGAAAGAATAGCTTCGTGTTATTTTACTACGGACTCTTGAATAGATCGAGCAAAAATAATAACTTTGAGGTGGTTTCGTACCCTACCATAATCTCTTCGTTTGTTCTCCGCTATTAGTGGCTTTGGAGTGACTCTTTGTTGCATGTTGAGGGATAGTTATATGATCCAATTATGTTATTATTGTTGAGAGAACTTGCACTAGTGAAAGTATGAACCCTATGCCTTGTTTCCTACCATTGCAATACCGTTTACGCTCACTTTTATCATTAGTTACCTTGCTGTTTTTATATTTTCAGATTACAAAAACCTATATCGACCATCCATATTGCACTTGTATCACCATCTCTTTGCCGAACTAGTGCACCTATACAATTTACCATTGTATTGGGTGTGTTGGGGACACAAGGGACTCTTTGTTATTTGGTTGCAGGGTTGTTTGAGAGAGACCGTCTTCATCCTACGCCTCCCACGGATTGATAAACCTTAGGTCATCCACTTGAGGGAAATTTGCTACTGTCCTACAAACCTCTGCACTTGGAGGCCCAACAACGTCTACAAGAAGAAGGTTGTGTAGTAGACATCAAGCTCTTTTCTGGCGCCGTTGCTGTGGAGGTGAGTGCTTGAAGGTATATATTTAGATCTTGCAATCGAATCTTTTTGTTTCTTGTTTTATCACTAGTTTAGTTTATAAAAGAAAACTACAAAAAAATGGAGTTGAGTTTGTCTCATACGCTTCGTCTTTTTAATATCTTTCGTGAGTATGATGAACAGGAAAATTGTGCTCAAGTGCTAGAAGAAGAAATCTATAAAATGCTTGATACTAAATCTTTGAATGATGAGCATGATTGCAATGTTGTTAGTGTGAACTCTTTGAATATCCATAGTACTAATGATGATTGCGCTAGTAATGATGAAAATATCTCTTATAAGCATGTCGATTTTTGTGGAGAGCATTGGGTTTGCATAGATACACCAAATAGATAAGATAGGTATTGGAAGAGGTATAAGCATGTAGAAACTAAATTATTGCAAGAAAGTCTAAGGGTGAGTGCTGAAAAATTATATTTCCTTGGCCGTACTTGTGAACTTTGCAATGAAAGTGGTCATTTACATCTCCAATGCAAGTTGTTTCATGATCGAATCGTGTCCAAAAATTGTGATGATTTGATTTCCCTTGCACATTATAATGAACTTAGTTTGCTTATGGGTTATGAAGAAATGAAACGTTTAACTAAATTTCTTCCAGAATTTGCCCGTTATAACCTTCTTGATTTCGATCTAGAGACGATTTATATGTTTTGTGCGGTGAATTGCATTGGAAATCCTTATATTGCCAATGACCTAAAGAAAAGAAAGCAAATAGAAGATGAAGAGAATACTAACGAAAGGGAAGAGACTTCCCAATCTCCTCCTATTATTTCTTATGATGAATAAGGTAATGAGGAGGAGCTTTCTATTCAACCAATCTCATCAATAAGGAGCTCAAATAAGAAGGTTGAACCCACACATAATGTGAAGAAGAAAAAGAAAAGAAGGAGCAACAAAGGTAAAAAAGTATCCCCCCAAATGATGTTCCTCCTACTACTCACTGTGATGATGATAATTGCTATACTATTGGTGCTATCCATACTATTAATGATGAGAGTGATTATGCTTATGATATGAAAAGGACCAAGCTCGGGGAAGCTATGTTTGATGAGGATGAAATATTTGAGAATATATTTGCTCCAATTAATGTTTGTCCCAAGCTTGGGGATGCTATGTTTAATGAAGATGATATTTTTAGCATCCCAAGTTTTGATATGCAAAGTTGTTATGATGATAGCATGCCTCTTACCTATGATGATTATATTGATGAAAGTGGGTTTGAAAGAGTGTCAACTTTAGGAAGTAGTGATCCCACTATTTTGGAGGATGTTGAATCTTATTGTGATTAATATGAAAGTGGATTTGGAAGAGTGTCAACTTTATTTAGTGATGATTCCACTATCTTGGAAGAGGTTTCAATCGATTATGATGAGAACGAAGTTTCTACTTATGATGATTATTGTGATGTAACTTATGCTATAAAAAGTAGTGATGATTATATTTATAAAACTTGTCATTATTATGATTACCCTTTTTCTGAACATTACTCTTTTACTGTGGAAACAATTTATAGTATTCAAGTCTCTTATGATACTCCCATTATTCCGAATGAGAAGAATTTTGCTTACGTGGAGAGTAGTAAAAATTCTATGCTTGTAGATCATGAAAAGAATGCTTTAGGTGCTGGTTGTATTGTTGAATTTATTCATTATGCTACTAAATATTATTATGAGGGAGGAGCATATGCTTGTAGGAATTGCAATGATATCAAGTTTCCTCTCTTTGTGCTTAAAATCTTGAAGCTATGCTTGTGTTACCTTCCTATGCTAGTTGATTATTGTTCCCATAAGTTGTTTGCTCACAAAATCCCTATGCATAGGAAGAGGGTTAGACTTAAATGTGCTAGTCATATGCTTCATGATGCTCCCATTATGTTTCAATTCTTATCTTTTATGTGAGCATCATTGTCATCATCATGCCTAGCTAGAAAGGCATTAAAGAAAAGTGCTTCTTGGGAGACAACCCAATACTTATCCTTACTGTTTTATGTTTCCACATGATTATTCTACTGTAGTAATCATGTTTTATAGCTTTTGTTTCAATAAAGTGCCAAGTAAGACCTTTAGGATAGCTTACGGTGATAGTTGTGTTGATCCTGCTGAGATTCAGAAACTTTTGTATCCAGTAAATTAGTTTTGTTAATTCACATAAACGTGATTCTGATCTAATTCGTTTTGCTCGGGATTGGTACACAAATTTCTTAGGACTTCCTAATTTGGTAGGAGTTTTGGAGTTCCAGAAGTATACGTTTGATATAGGTTACTACAGACTGTTCTGTTTTTAACAAATCCTGTTTTCTATGTGTTGTTTGTTTATTTTGATGAATCTATGAGTAGTATCAGAGGGTATGAACCATAGATAAGTTGGAGTACAGTAGATATTAAACAAATATGAATTTAGAATGAGTTCATTATAGTACCTAAGTGGTGGTTTTATTTTCTTATACTAATGGAGCTTACGAGTTTTCTGTTGAGTTTTGTGTTGTGAAGTTTTCAAGTTTTGGGTAAAGATTTGATAGACTATGGAATAAGGAGTGGCAAGAGCCTAAGATTTGGGATTCTCAAGGCACCCCAAGGTAATATTCAAGGACAACCAAGAGCCTAAGCTTGGGGATTCTGAGGGAAGGCATCCCCTCTTTCGTCTTCGTTCATTGCTAACTTTACTTGGAGCTATATTTTTATTCGCCACATGATATGTGTTTTGCTTGGAGTGTCGTGTATGATATTAGTATTTGCTTTTTAGTTTATCACAATCATCCTTGCTGTACACACCTTCTAGGGGAAGCCTACTTGATTGAAATTTATTAGAATACTCTATGTGCTTCACTTATATCTTTTGAGCTAGATAGTTTTTGCTCTAGTGCTTCACTTATATCTTTTAGAGCACGGCGGTGGCTTAATTTTGTAGAAATTTCTAGTCTCTCATGCTTCACTTATATTATTTTGAGAGTCTTTTAGAACAGCATGGTATTTGCTATGGTTATAAAATTGGTCCTAGAATGGTAGGCATCCAAGTTGGGTATAATAAAAACTATCATAGGAAGTGAATTGGATGCTATGATCAATTTGATACTTGATAATTGTTTTGAGATATGGAGATAGTGATATTAAAGTCATGCTAGTTGGGTGATTATGAATTTGAAGAATACTTGTGTTGAAGTTAGCAAGTCCCGTAGCATGCACGTATGGTTAAAGTTGTGTAACAAATTTGAAACATGAAGTGTCCTTGGATTGTGCATCCTTATGAGTGGCGGTCAGGGACGAGCGATGGTCTTTTCCTACCAATCTATACCTCTAGGAGCATGCATGTAGTACTTGATTTTTGATGACTTCTAAATTTTTGCAATAAGTATATGAGTTCTTTTGACTAATGTTGAGTCCATGGATTATACGCACTCTCACCTTTCTGCCTTTGCTAGCCTCTTCGGTACCGTGCATTGCCCTTTCTCACCTTGAGGGTTGGTGCAAACTTCGTCGGTGCATCCAAACCCCGTGATACGATACACTCTATCACACATAAACCTCCTTATATCTTCCTCAAAACAGCCACCATACCTACCTATTATGGCATTTCCATAGCCATTCCAAGATATATTGCCATGCAACTTTCCACCGTTCCGTTTATCATCATGACACACATTACTTTTGTCATATTGCCATTGCATGATCATGTAGTTGACATCGTATTTGTGGCAAAGCCACCATGCATAATTTTTCATACATGTCACTCTTGATTCATTGCACCATCCCGGTACACCGTCAGAGGCATTCATATAGAGTCATATCTTGTTCTAGTTTCGAGTTGTAATTCATGTGTTCTAATCAACAAAAGTGTGATGATCATCATTATTAGAGCATTGTCCCCAAAAAGAAAAAAAAAGAAAAAGAAAAAAGGGGAAGAAAGGCAAAAAAAGAAAGGCCCAAAAAAGGAAAAAAAGGAAAAAAAAAGAAAAAAGTAAATAAATAAAAAGGGGCAATGTTACTATCTCTTTTTCCACACTTGTGCTTCAAAGTAGCACCATGTTCTTCATATAGCGAGTCTCATATATTGTGCTTCAAAGTAGCACCATGTTCTTCATATAGAGAGTCTCATATGTTGTCACTTTCATATACTAGTGGGAATTCATTATAGAACTTGGCTTATATATTCCTATGATGGGCTTCCACAAATGCCCTAGGTCTTCGTGAGCAAGCAGGTTGGATGCACACCCACTAGTTTCCTTTTGTTGAGCTTTCATTCATTTATAGCTCTAGTGCATCCGTTGCATGGCAATCCCTACTCCTCATGTTGACATCAATTGATGGGCATCTCCATAGCCCGTTGATTATCCTCATCAATGTGAGACTTTCTCTTTTTTTGGTCTTCTCCACACAATCCCCATCATCATATTCTATTCCACCCATAGTGCTATATCCATGGCTCACGCTCATGTATTGCGTGAAAGTTGAAAAAGTTTGAGATTATTTAAGTACGAAACAATTGCTTGGCTTGTCATCGGGGGTGTAGAATTTGGGAACATTTTTGTGTGACGAAAATGAAGCATAGCCTAACTATATGATTTTGTAGGGATGAACTTTCTTTAGCCATGTTATTTTGAGAAGACATGATTGCTTTGATTAGTATGCTTGAAGTATTACTATTTCTTATGTCAATACGAACTTTTATTTTGAATCATTTGGATCTGAACATTCATGCCACAATAAAGAAAATTACATTGAGAATTATGCTAGGTAGCATTCCACATCAAAAACTCTATTTTTATCATTTACCTACTCGAGGACGAGCAGGAATTAAGCTTGGGGATGCTTGATACATCTCCAACGTATCTATAATTTTTGATTGTTCCATGCTATTATATTACCCATTTTGGATGTTTATGGGCTTTACTTTACACATCTATACCATTTTTGGGACTAACCTACTAACCGGAGGCCCAACCCATATTGCTGTTTTCTTGCCTATTTTAGTGTTTCAAAGAAACAGAATATTAAACAGAGTCCAAACGGAATGAAACCTTCGGGAGCGTGATTTTTTGGAACGAACATGATCTGGGAGACTTGGAGTACAAGCCTGGGAAGCTTCGAGGAGGCCAGGAGATAGGAGGGCGCGCCCACCTGTCTTGTGGGCCCCTCGTGGCTCCCCCGACCGACTTCTTTCGCCTATATATTCCCATATACCCTCAAACCATCAAAACAGAAGATAGATCGGGAGTTCCGCCGCCGCAAGCCTCTGTAGCCACCAAAAACCTCTCGGGAGCCCGTTCCGGCACCCTGCCGGAGGGGGAATCCGTCACCAGTGGCCATCTTCATCATCTCGGCGCTATCCATGATGAGGAGGGAGTAGTTCACCCTTGGGGCTGAGGGTATGTACCAGTAGCTATGTGTTTGATCTCTCTCTCTCTCGTGTTCTCTCTATGGCACGATCTTGATGTATCGCGAGCTTTGCTATTATAGTTGGATCTTATGATGTTTCTCCCCCTCTACTCTCTTGTGATGAATTGAGTTTTCCTCTTGAAGTTATCTTATGGGATTGAGTCTTTAATGATTTGAGAACACTTTATGTATGTCTTGCCGTGCTTATCTGTGGTTACAATGGGATATCACATGATCCACTTGATGTATGTTTTGGTGATCAACTTGCGGGTTCCGCCCATGAACCTATGCATAGGGGTTGGCACACGTTTTTGTCTTGACTCTCCGGTAGAAACTATGGGGCACTCTTTGAAGTACTTTGTGTTGGTTGAATAGATGAACCCGAGATTGTGTGATGCATATCGTATAATCATGCCCACGGATACTTGAGGTGACAATGGAGTATCTAGGTGACATTAGGGTTTTGGTTGATTTGTGTCTTAAGGTGTTATTCTAGTATGAACTCTATGATAGATTGAATGGAAAGAATAGCTTCGTGTTATTTTACTACAGACTCTTGAATAGATCGAGCAGAAAGAATAACTTTGAGGTGGTTTCATACCCTACCATAATCTCTTCGTTTGTTCTCCGCTATTAGTGGCTTTGGAGTGACTCTTTGTTGCATGTTGAGGGATAGTTATATGATTCAATTATGTTATTATTGTTGAGAGAACTTGCACTAGTGAAAGTATGAACCCTATGCCTTGTTTCCTACCATTGCAATACCGTTTACGCTCACTTTTATCACTAGATGATACCCCGCACGTTGCTGCGGGAGATCTTAGTCATATGCACACGATAATACATAAATCGAATAACTTTGTTCGCATAATGGGTATCTGATCTGAAGATGAAAAAAATGTAATGGATATAGTACTTCAGACTATAATTATGAAGATTTTAATTTATTGATGTATGTAAACACACTAAGAGCAGAGTTCCAAAATGGATACACTATGAATGGTAATCCACATTTTGTCATCTTGAGATACTATGTGTCATGTGTGACTCCGGATGTAAATCAGTCTTCATATACGCATATTTATGATTCTATAAAGAATAAAAAGTGAACACAAAATTTGGCCATTGTAGTAGCTTGCTTTGCTCGATATTTAATGATGGAGCTCCAGTATCAACAATAAGAACTAAACCAATCATGATCATCGAAGCAAAAGAGTATCAATTTTTTTCTTTTATTGCTGAAGTGAGTTTCAATTCCTTTCACTTTGAGGGTGAAATGTGTTCGCTGCGAAGAAATCACACATGAAAATGTATAAGCTACATTAAGCAAATGAAAGAAAAGAGGGACAATTCTTTTGTCCAGGGCTCAGACAAAAGGCATATCTTGAATTTTTCTTTCAGCGATTGAAAACTGGACACAAACAACATGGAGTCCTGCAACCAGATACTACAAACCGCTCATTTGAGTTGTGGCACTTAACTTCTAATCTATTTGTATGATCGTCATTATGATCCTTCATTGGTATATGAAAGCAAGCTTATCCCTACAATATAGTAGGGTAATATAATACTAACTAATTACCAAAGGAGACATATCTATGTAAGTGTGGCAGCAAAAGTATGTACCAAAAATAACACCATATATGGATTAATAACCAAGATTTAAGCAAAAGAGTATAGGTCGGTCTACAATCCAGCAAGGCTTAGTGAATGGAGATGAGTGGCAACTCCAAAAATATATAAAACTAAAGGGCTGTAAGTAAACTGAGTATATACCATAGTATAGAAAATGCATGCATGTTGGTGATGATATGTTCAAATATATCTACCTTGCTCAAGAAAGCAACAAAATACTTTGTTTCAACATCTAAAGAACCACTTTGAATATGTTATGCATACTGCAAGGTGCAACATAAAAAAGGTCATGCTAAACAATGTGAAGTCCATCGTAATTAAGTATTTTTCTTAAACCTTCCTTCCGTCCTCACAGTTCCGTATAACTGAACATTGCATTCCATATTTCTTTGTTAATCTTCACAGTTCCTGAGATGCGCAAAAAATGATAGCAGATGGTCAGAGATGATGCATTTTCATATTTCAGAATGCAAAAAAGACATTATATGATGAAAATAAACATAAGAGATCCTCACTTTTGAAGAAAATCTAGGGAAAATTTTTATCAAAAATAGAAGCGTACAGCCCTACAGTATGTACACTTTCGAAGTAAACTAGTTAAACTGTGACCAGCCCATTGGACCGTGCCTATATGTTATATCTACTAATCACACCATTTGATATCGGATCAATTTGTGGCCTCGCAGAACTTACTTGGTGGCATAATCCACTTGGTCATCCTCAAACGGATGGATGCGTAGGCGTCACAGCAACCGATTCCACCTCCTTCCCGTGTACTCCTCCATAAGGGCTACATAGCAAGTCAACTTGTCTGTGCTTTGAGTTGTTGGCAGATCTGGTCTGAAGAGACTCTGCCAGCCATCAGAGTGCCCACGGTAGTGGCCTTCCCCTGAAAACAGCTGAGGCGATCGGTGCAAGTGAAAGGACGCAGAGTTAGCCAGCGGGGTTACCGGACATGCATCGTGGTAAGGTTGTTGCCAAGTGGCTCGCCGAGGTCACACCCGGAGGCGCCGATGGGGATACAGGGTAGCGGGGTCAGGGCAACGTCGCCGGGATCATGAGCCGGCTCACCGGGGGTGGCACCATATGCCGTGCCCGGCTCGCCGGCGGTCGCTCGGCAGCGTCGTTGGTCCTCACCGGATCACTCTGGAGGAGGGTTGGCGTACTTGACGCACATGGACCGGGGGTGGATATTTAGATTTGATGCGTCGGTTACGAAGGGGCATAGGAAGCGAAAAAGGGGGAAGTGGAATCGGAAGGACCGATTTGTTGGGAGCGTCTGGCTGGCGACCGTTGGCTCGCTAGCGGTAGCGAGCGGCCGGCCAGAAAAAGAAAATTCCTGTCCCCTCGTTCCGAGAAAGGAAGGCCTCCTTCCGTCCCACAAAATTCATTGGCTCGGTAGCGCTCGTGAGCGGCCGCCAGCCAGATGAGTCCACCAAACAGAAAACAAAGCCCAGTCACTATCGGTGACCCCATTACTCTCTAGAAAAAGCCTCCCACGCCCCCTCGTCCACATTTCCTCCTTCACGGGTATCCTTCTTCTCCACTTTCCCTTCACCTTCTTCACTTTCCCTTCACCTTGCCTATGAATCTGCCACCGGTCTTCTCCATAGTTGGAGGGAGTAGCAAAATAGGAAGCCAAAAAAAGGAGAAAATATGATCTTCGTGTAATTAAACACCACTGTGTGCAACTATACCCTGTAGTAAAACCAACTTTTGCCTAGATGTGTGCAAATAGACACAAGGAAGTAACCAAAAAAGAGAAATTTTGATCTCTATTTAATTAAACACCACTCTGTGCAACTAGACCCAGTAGTAAAACCAACTTTTGCCTGGATGTGTGCAAATAGACACAATGGAGTAGTTTTGCAGATAGCCTAAACTAGAAACATGGACTGGGTTCCTGTTTGTGCAACTAATCACAATTCCAACAATGTCAACCTTTTGCGCAATGTGTGCAACCAAACAGCCAAATACCAGAAAATATGGACTGGATGTACTGTTTGTGCAGAAAGAAGCACATATTTGCACAACTAAAAAAGAGTGGGTTCCAAAAGAAACCTTTTTATTCCATGTGTGCAAATAGAAGCCTATATTTCTGCCAACTAAAACATGGATCTAAAACCAATTTTTCCTGCTATGTGTGCAACCAAACAACCAAGACTAGAAAAAGAGATGTGCAAACTAATCATGGATGCAAAAGCCAACTTTTGTTGTAACTGTGTGCAACCAACACACACAGACATGGATGTGTGTTGTCTGTGCAAAAATAAACATATATTTGTGCAACTAAACATGAATCCAAAGCCAACTTTTGCTGTAAACGTGTGCAACTAAAACATGAATCCAGACCAGAAAGTATCAGGCATCACCAACAAGGGTGAAAAAGAGGTGATCATTTCCTCCTCCTGTTCAGATCCTCCCTCCTTGACTTTCCCTTTCCCCCTCACCAAGTTTCTCTTTGAAAAAATAGCTTCTCCATAGTTGAAGAGACGATAAACAGAAATAATAAAAGGGAGATCTGGTACCTGTGCAATTTTAAGTGATTTTCGTGCTACTACATCATGGGACAAGCCAACTTTTACAACAATGTCTGCAACAAAATGCAGAAAATGTGCAAATATATAGGAGAGAGCACATAGAGTCTTATTTCACACATAATGTAGAAAGAACGAATGTCTATGTAGCAAAAAAAGAAAAGAGAAGAAAAGTATATTGTAGGTACTACGAAAACATAACTACCAACTAGACAAGAATCTGGTTTGCATCTTTTTTTTCTTTGATCTTTCAACACAGTAGTATGTGACTTTGTAGCTTAGAATTGTGTGCACAAATCTATAGCAGCTCATCCACCCCCATAACCTGTAAAACCTGCACATGAGGCAAAAAAAGAAGCCTAAGAAAAAATGAACTAGCTCTAGCTTGAATTTAGCCTGTCTAAACACACGAAATGAAAAAATAGTGATTTTTAAAAGATTATAATCTTTTAAATAAGTAGTGCAACTACATTCGAGTGCATCTGCAAACCTAGAAAAATCAGATGCATGTGAGCACATGAGGATGCCAACTATTAAATTGTTCTTGTGCAACTAAAGAAGTTGAAGATACCAACTCATGTGGCATTGTTGTGCAACTATTAAAACAAGTTGGGGATGCCAACTCGTGATTGGTTCTTGCGCAGCTAAAATAGATGTGGATGCCAACTCATGTGATATTGCTGTGGGACTATTTAAAAAGTTGAGACTGCCAACTCCCAAATGGCTCGGGTGCAACTATGGAAGTCGAGGATGCCAACTCGTATGATACTGTTGTGCAACTATTTGAAAAGTTGAGGATACCAACTCCTAATTGATTCTTATGCAATTATAAAAGTTCAGGATGCCAACACCTAGCTGGTTCTCATGCAACTGTGTAAAAAATCATGTGTTTTACACAGAGATGTAATGAAGCTCTACAGAGAGATCATGTTTAACGAGACAATTATAGTTTTGGGAATAGTAGATGGATCAAAAATAGGATCCTGAACCATACCAATAGTGACAAAATTAGAACAGCTAGCCGTGAAAATCCAACTAAAACCTAGTTGTAGCTGCGTGATGCAGGGCAGTGTACCATTTAGATATCATGGCAAAAAAAGGCCTGCCAACTAAATGATCTAGAGCGTGGAACTATCCTGGAAATGCAGCCAACGGACGTATGAGCGTGTGCAACTAAAAAGTGAAATTTAAAAACAGACTACCGACCGTCCTTTGTGCTATAATCCAACTACGTTTGCCTCCCTGTGCAATGTTTACAACTAGCTAGCCAGCTATGCAGTGTACCATTTAGATATCATCTAAAATATGCCCTCCCAATTATAATTTCTAGAGCATGCAACTACCATGTAGATGCAGCCAACTGGCATGAGAGGTTGTGCAACTATAAAATGAAAAAATGTCCTGCCAACTAAATGATCTAGAGCATGCAACTATCATGCAGATGTAGCCAATTGACATATGAGCGTGTGCAACTGGAAAATGAAATTGAAAAACACACTCCTGATCGTCCTTCGTCCTGTAATCCAACTATGTTTCCATCCCTGTGCAAATTTTACAACTAGCTAGCCAACTATTTCTTCCTCCGTTTGCAACTTACTAGAAAAAACAATAAAAAACATGGGTGAACCCGGATGCAAAAAGAGATGTACAACAACCTACACTATCCCATTATCTACTCGCTTTGGTTGAAACTCAAATCTCACATAATCCCCACGCCTCTCTAGTTCGAAAGCAGCACGAGAGCTATGCTCATGACGCCAACGCCACCATGGTCGTAACTGTGTGAAGCGGATGCGGTTAACCACCGCTATGGGCTTCCCGACAAACTCGTCCCCCGCCGTCGCACCCTCTCCGCGCTAGCCTCCCTCGTCCGATGAATACGAGCAATACCAGCAGCCCCTAGGCAGGACCTATGCGGGGTAATTGATAGGAGATACGGATAGAACCGAGGACAGAAGAAAATCCATGGGTAGGACCTTACCTGCGCTGGCGACGAGCAGTGAATCCCCCACGCAAACATGGCAAATATTGAGAGAGAGAGAGAGGAGAGAGGCCGCTGGGAGCACCTACATGTCCTCCAATAGCCGAGTATAGGGGGAGGTGGTGGTGGTGCACGGCCGTCCGTGTGGACGTCGTCAATCATGGAGGAGGCAGCCGGGTTCACGTGGTGATGGCGTGACACGGCGGCCCGATCTAGATGAGGCGGGTCTAGGACCTCATGCCCGGAGCTCGTGGGGGTGGCGAGTGATTGGGCCTCGTCTCTGCCGTGGTACAGGGGGTGGAAGGACGAGCAGGGAGGGCCATGGCCTAGATCCATGGCTGCACGATGGCCTGGACCACACCATCGCCGGGGAGGAGCCGGGTGGGGGATCTCGGGGTCGAGCCAGAGGAGGAGGCCAGCATGTGGATGTGATCATGCGGATCCGGTGAGGCCCGCGCACGGAGGAGGCGCTCGGAGGAGCTGACGGCGACGGCAACGGCGACGGCGACGACGCCTCGATCCAGAAGAATTGGGGGAACTGCGAGAGACAGCAGGGGGGATGGTGGGCTCGGCCGGCTTGGTGGGTGGGGTGACGGGTGGGTGGGCTGCCGACCAGATGACACCTAAAGTGAGGACGCACACGCGTGATTGAAATCATGCGGTTCCCAGCCGGCCGCTCGGTTACGCAAAAAAGTGCGCGTTCACTCTCGATGTTTTGCTGACGTTGCCGGACTGCTGAGTTGGACAGGCTATATATGTTGAAAAAATAGAAGTAGTGGGTGATGTTGCTGATGTGGCACATGTGATGAGGTGGATAGGCTGCATGTCAAGAGAAATAGTTTGTGGGGATGAGCTATTTAGGTATTATAGATTAGTTACCTTGCTGTTTTTATATTTTCATATTACAAAAACCTATATCTACCATCCATATTGCACTTGTATCACCATCTTTTCGCCGAACTAGTGCACATATACAATTTACCATTGTATTGGGTGTGTTGGGGACACAAGAGACTCTTTGTTATTTGGTTGCAGGGTTATTTGAGAGAGACCATCTTCATCCTACGCCTCCCACGGATTGATAAACCCTAGGTCATCCACTTGAGGGAAATTTGCTACTGTCCTACAAACCTCTGCACTTGGAGGCCCAACAACGTCTACAAGAAGAAGTTTGTGTAGTAGACATCACGGTCTCGAAGGGACACGCAAGCCACCTCTTTACTGTTCACCGCAAGATGACGCAAGCATGCTTCGATCACCCCCACACACGATCCCCACGTCATGCATTCAACGCGGATCGTGGGGAAGCACAACGGGCAGAAAAATCACCACAATAAAATCAACCCCGCCTGCTCATGCACCGTTTTGGGCCTGGCCCAACAACGTGTTGCGCTTATGTGTGCCCAGACTCGGGGGCTCCTGTCGGTGTACAGAAGTAAGGGCACTACTTTGTACCCCTTTACCTATGCACGAGCAGTGAGAGCCACGCCTGCGGCCACACTTAAGCAGGGCAGGGGCAGGGAATCAAAGCCACAAGGCGGTCAAAACAATGCCAAGACAGAGACACGAAGAGCAAGAGGGCGAGGTGGGTTCCCCTGGCAAGACCCTTGCCAGGGCGGCCTCCACGGCCCCGGCAAGGACCTTGCCGGGACAGCCTGCCCAACCCCAACGGAGCGCACCACCCTCGAGCCCAAGGTTTCCGACCACCACATTGGAACCAAGGCTCGGGAGGCACCTCCATGATGGCATGCAGATCTTTGTGAAGACAAGAAGCACATAGAGTTGGATGAGGATTAGAAGACGACGAGCCTCGGCAAAACCCTTGTCGAGGGCATACATGAGACCTCCGGCAAGATCCTTGCCGGGGACGACCATGATGCCGCGGCAAGGCCCTTGCCGAGGATATCAGCGGAGCCACAGTCAGGCCCACACCCGCCAAGGTTCCACCGCCACTCCCATGCGGCTGCTAGCCCACCAGCTAGGCAGGCATCTACGTGTCGACATGAGGCTTCCAGGCCAACTCAGCGCGTGCCTACATGGTGGCATGCAAATCTTTGTGAAGGCCCTACCACCACGCCACCTCAGCAGCTTGCCAGCCTCATGGCACCATGCGCACCGCTGGCCTGGACGCGTGTCGGAGCGAGGTGGGGCAGCGGCGGACGGGACGGGGGCTGGTTTCTGTCCCCGATAAAGTGAGAGGGACACCTAAGGGGCGCATTAAATGTGTCTTGTCCCGTAATGGCTAAGCGATAAGCTTAGCAACTGTACACCGATGCCACCTCCTATGTGCCACTGTGGCGATCCCCTTGACTATAAAAGGAGGCTCGAGGCATCCAAGAGAAGGATTCAGACCATGGGGCAAGTTACACTCATCGTAGCTTGTCAGGATCGGATTTTTGGGATATCATTTCCCAGAAAATGGCCCTTGTGCTCACCAGCCCCAGGATTACTGTTAGCTGATGAGGCACCAACTTGATTCAAAAACTCCAAGCAAAAATACAAAATATGTAGTACAAGACCATTCTGGCCTATGAGTACAACAATAGGTGTCTAGTGGCTGATGGCGGAAGCGGTTGGGGTCTTTCAGCGTCTATGGGACTCCATTTCCCACAGGAACAGCTGACCTGGATAACTCCTATCTTCGCGAGGCTGCTATCACCATTGCTTAGGTTCCGGGGCTGTCATCGCAACGCTCCTCTCCAAGCAAGAAATCTGGCCAAGACAATAGCCAGGGACAAGCCAGTGAGTACTTTTGAATGTACTCGCAAACATTATGAACACGGGTATAATATAACAACCGATAATCATGCTCTGAAATATTTGATGATCACAATGTCAGTCATCAAAATAAAATCCCTGATGCATGCCAGCAGGTTATTCATATACAACATGAATATGCAATAACATAGTAGTAAAATACACCGATCGGGTGTCTGAAGCAACGCCTCAAAAGGATAGTAAATAATGAGCATGCCTCAGTCGGGCGTCTGAGCGACACCACATAAAGGGCTTATAAAGTAAATAAATAACAGCATGCCACAGTCGGGCGTCTGAGCGAGACCACATAAAGGGCTTATAAAGTAAATAAATAACAGCATGCCACAGTCAGGCGTTTGAGCGACACCACATAAAGGGCTTATAAGTCAGACGAGTAACAAACATGCCACAGTCGGGCGTCTGTGCGACACCACATAAAGGGCTTATAAGAAAACAATCACAATGAATATCCAGGAGGTAGAACCGTCCCAGGGGTACTCAATAATTCAAATAATATAAAGGGTTAGTCCATAATAATAATAACCATAATCATCATAAGTCACAAGTCATGATCCATGTTCTGGTTTAGCAGTTTCTCCTCCGAAGACCGACACTAAGACCGACACTTGACCCATCCCAGACTTTAGTCCTTAACCATGGACACGGCTATTCGAATATATGTAATCTCTGCAGAGGATGTACTCTTTACCCACGAGTAACGGATTCCTTTAGTCCATCGGGACTAATTCTGTCTACGATATTTTAATTGAAAACACACCAGACCCGCACACACCAGCTTAACTTACCGATATCTGGAATCACCCACGACACCTGTCAAGCAAAAATCTAAGTGGGGAGGCTACAACCTCGATTAGCATGGGATCAAATTTATACCGCGTGCTACTAAGGGGTGCCCCCCTCTCGGTCCCAACCAGAAACACCCATGCCCCCGGACCAGGTGGAATGCCTACCGGCTGCAGTCGGTATCTTCCACCATGGCCTCTCTGTACGGTGTGTGCTAGAAAGGGGTTGACAACTTACTGAACCGTACCCTACCTGCTGCAGGGACAAGTGGTAGTACAAAAAAAGTATGGGGGTTACTGGAACAAGACTCGATCTATGGTCGACTCAAGAGGTTTAAGTATTCCCTGCATGACTAGCATAACAAATATATTTCATCCAACCGACAGAATCACCACTCATCACACCCCGTCTTGCCATACTAGACACACTCGTCTCGACGAGGAACTAGGGACAAGCTCGGGTCTACCCAAGACAGAGACTTTACCGGCTTCCTTCCAGTAGGCACGAAAGGTATACGAGGATGATCACTATCACAAGCATGTCCATTTTCAGCAGCAAATACTCTTCTTTATGCACTCATGAGTATGATTTAATCATCGCATAAAATATCGTGTGCTCCATGTCGAAGTGGTGTGGCAACCGTATCAAACAACACACGAAAATTTTATGCCAGGGTTCAGAATGCTTGCCTTCAAGAGTATGCAAGTGGGGGTGCATTTTTGAAAGTTGCCTTCTTCTTCAAAATCCTATTTATATTCGAATTAATCCATAGTTTCAAAACAGTACAAAAAGTTGCCTGAATTTTTTTCAAATAAATATGAAAATAAACTAGACAAAATTTGAGGGAGGTAGGAAAAAGAATCAACTCATTTGGAGTTTTATTTTAAAAGATATGCCCAGTCAAAGTTTAGTCAAAGTTCTGATTTTAAATAAAACAGAAAAAAAGAAAACGTTTCGAAATGAATACACGTCGAAGGTGTACTCTGGGATTACGCCTCCACTTACGCCAGCGTGGACCGGCGCTGGGTCACTGACAGTGGGTCCAGGGGGGCCACTGGTCAGGTTTGACCAGTCGCCCCCGCCTCCTTCCTCCTCTGGCCGAACACAGCCGGGGCTCCGGCGATCAACGCCGGTGAACGGTGGCTCACCGTGGGCTCCCGAGGGCAGTGATGGATCCGCGGGTCCAAGGCGGTCCTCCCGGTGGTTGTTAGGTAGGTGGGGACGAAGGGAGTTACCGGCGGCGAGCTCCACGGCGGACGACAGCTACGGGTGGATTGGGGGTTTGGGCTACGGTGGCTCCCCGACGGAGTTGAGTGGTTGGGCGGCTCCGCAAGGTCGAGATGGGTCGAACGACGGTGCTGGAAGGGGAGGGGAGGCTCTGGGTGCGATGCAATGGACCGAAGAGTGGCGGCGGCCGAATCGACTGGAGACGAGGGAGAAGGCTTCCTGCCGTCGATGGTTGGTCATGGGGGCTCTGGAGGAGTGGCCTGAGGTTGCCTGAGGACTCGGTTGAGCTCGGGGGTCCTTTTATAGTCGCCCAGGGTCGGCTCCGCGGCTGCCGTGGATAAGCTCGACGGCGAACCGCCATTTTGTTGCTGCAGGGGGACGTGGCGGCGACGAGCGCTTGCAGACGAGCTTGTGGATGAGCTCGGACTGCTCCAGAGGGCAGCTGGCGCACGCATGTGGCTCGGGCGGCGCCGTCCATGGCAGGGGCTGCTGCGGCCGGCCGCTAGTGGCCACGGCCGACCTGACGGCGGCGCTGTGGAGCTCCAGGGGCGGGTCTGCGGCGAGGGAGGGGACGGGTGTGTTGGCTACGAGCGGGAAGGGGCCAGGACGGGCGCGGGGAGGCGGCAGTGAGACGCGCCGGCTCGGTGCACGCGCGTGCAAAACGTGCGCTCTGGGTGCGCCCAGAGCACGCACGCTACGTGTTCGGCAAAACTTCCACTAGGCAAAGTAAGTAGGTCCAATGTACAAACCAGAAACTATGTCAAAACTGACCATGCACATAAGGTGTTTGACAAAATGCCAAGGGCATCTAGGCATTTCTTGGGGTGGCCAAACTCTCCAGATCATAGTCTATTTAGATGATAGAGAGGGTGGCAATGTTAGTTTGGCAAAAACAGAAACTTGCTAGTGGAAGTTTTTGAGAAAACCATTTCTGGACAGAAAGTAAAAGGCATAGTTTCATGGACCAAAAATACTCCAATAGGTCTATTCTCCTGGACTTAAGGGTTTTGCAGGGTGGTTGATAAGCAGGAGAAAGATCATGGGCATTAGAGCAACAAAAATTAGAGTTGCTGTAGAAAAAGCCAAACTGGACCAGAGAGCAAAAGAGGATGTTTTGCTCAATTTTTCAAATAACACCAGTGGATTTTTGCACAAAGATGAATAATATACTCCTACTAACATCCTCTAATTTCGGTGAAAGTTTTAAAGAAATATTTAAACAGGTTGTAGTGCAAAAGTGCAACTGGACCAGATTTAAAAGCTTGTGGTAAAACTCAAAATCTCCAAATGACTAAGGAATATTTTTGCACAAAAGTGATTTAGGGACATCACATGTCATCCCCAAATTTTGGTGGTATTTTTAAATGAATTTATCAAAGGGTTGTAGTGAAAATGGGACCCTAAAACTTAAGAAAAATCATTTTTGAAGATATAGAGCTCAGGGAAATAATTCTATAAATAATTCCACTGATAAAGGAAATGTTTTATTGAGAGAGTATATAAGCCCAACAATACTTTTGAAAAGTTTTTACTTGGGGGGGGGGACTCCACAACATCAAAGAAAAGAGAGGTTCTGGAATCAAACAAGAATCCAAAAAAAAATTCCTGGCAAAATTTTAAAAAACAAATCATGGTTAAATTTTTGGGGTGTTACAACACTACACCCCTTAAGAAAAATCTCGCCCTCGAGATTTGCTAAGAGTTGTTTTAAAAAAAAATATTATTCCTATTAGCTGAAATCAAAAACTTTACTCATAGCACAAACTTCGTGTCGTCGGGGTTGGTAGCTACGCTCGGGTTAAAAATGCAATCATACACCAACATACTTATGCATGGCTACTATTTAAAATAGGGGCGCACGAGCAAACAATACTTAATTACGGCGATACAGGATCACTCATTCACAGGGCATGGACATACTAAGACTCGGTACTACTCGAGTGACTTAGTCTACCTCGTTCATATCTAAGAGGGTGTGCCTTGTGGACGTCGAGGCTTCTCCACGGGTTTCACCATCGGGGTTAGATGGAGGGGGTTGAGGAACTGCCGGGTCAGTGTAGCGATGATGACCATCACGGGGATTGTTGGCCACAATCCCGTTGGAGCGTGTTCCAAAAAGGCGACGAAGCACTTCTAGGGACACCAACGCATTTTGGTCGATGGCTGGGGTTGTCCTCAAGGACTCGATCGTTTGTCCGAACAACACGACTGGGTTGTCAGTGTCAGGCTCATCTTCTCTTCTTGCCGGGGCTCGGCCAACCAGTTCTCCACGAGGTGCGATCAGATCAAGGGTGATTTGATCGAATAGTTCCTCTAGTGCACCTACATAGCGCACTAGATGCAACAAAGCAGGATCCATCTCGTGATCTCCGTTGGAAACTTGGGGTGGCCTACCATACCCGTCACGGCTGGGGTAGTAGTAGAACGAGCGGCAGTTAACTCTGGGCGACAAGTGCCGGAGTTGAACTATAGCCTCTCGAGCAGCTAGTTGGATGGCTTGTGGCTCAAAGGACGTTGTCCTTCCGGTGAACCTGTAGGGGCGTTCTGGCGATATACCCCTACCATAGATGTGCACAGTGGCCCAGAATTGACGGCTCTCACCGCTCATGGGCCCTTGGTACACAACATATTCTGGGGGCTCCTCTAATGCAAAGGCATGGCGGGTGAGGTTTGCTAGCACGGTCACGAAACCTCCAAGGTTGTTTGTCGTGGTCTCATTGTGCACGACGGGGCCAGGCATTATAGCTCGGTTTTGGGGAAGAGGTTGTGTTGTGCTGTGTTGAGGCTAGCATGCTCTTTTTATAGAAAAGGGAACGGAGTCTTCCTTCGCACGCTTGCGAATGAGACAATTTAGGTGTCGGCCGCTGGCGCGTGATCGACAGGCTAGGCTGATAGGTTGGGCACCGACTCCCAAAAGGTGTCGGGTCACTATGTGGCTATCTTGCACGAGAAGCTTGGCCGGGGCTAGGTTAAGGTCTGGTGGGTTGGTTAATCTAGGTTTATCGACCTGGCTAAGATAGGATTAGCCAAAGGTCAACCTGGCTCTGATACCAAGTTTGTCAGGACCGGATTTTCGGGATATCATTTCCCAGAAAATGGCCCTTGTGCTCACCAACCCCAGGATTATTGTTAGCTGATGAGGCACCAACTTGATACAGAAACTCCAAGCAAAAATACAAAATATGTAGTACAAGACCATTCTGGCCTATGAGTACAACAATAGGTGTCTAGTGGCTGATGGCGGAAGCGGTTGGGGTCTTTCAGCGTCTATGGGACTCCATTTCCCACAGGAACAGCTAACCTGGATAACTCCTATCTTCGCGAGGCTGCTATCACCATTGCTTAGGTTTCAGGGCTGTCATCGCAACGCTCCTCTCCAAGCAAGAAATCTGGCCAAGACAATAGCCAGGACAAGCTAGTGAGTACTTTTGAATGTACTCGCAAACATTATGAACACAGGTATAATATAACAACCGATAATCATGCTCTGAAAAATTTGATGATCACAACGTCAGTCATCAAAATAAAATCCCTGATGCATGCCAGCAGGTTATTCATATACAACATGAATATGCAATAACAGAGTAGTAGTAAAATGCACCCATCGGGTGTCTAAAGCGACGCCTCGAAAGGATAGTAAATAACGAGCATGCCTACGTCGGGCGTCTGAGCGACACCACATAAAGGGCTTATAAAGTAAATAAATAACAGCATGCCACAGTCGGGCGTTTGAGTGACACCACATAAAGGGCTTATAAAGTAAATAAATAACAGCATGCCACAGTCGGGCGTCTGAGCGATACCACATAAAGGGCTGATAAGTGATACGAGTAACGAACATGCCACAGTCGGGCGTCTGTGCGACACCACATAAAGGGCTTATAAGAAAACAATCATAGTGAATATCCAGGAGGTAGAACCGTCCCAGGGGTACTCAATAATTCAAATAATATAAAGGGTTAGTCCATAATAATAATCATAATCATCATAAGTCACAAGTCATGATCCATGTTCTGGTTTAGCAGTTTCTCCTCCGAAGACCGACACTAAGACCGACAGTTGACCCATCCCAGACTGTAGTCCTTAACCATGGACACGGCTATTCGAATAGATGTAATCTCTGCAGAGGGTGTACTCTTTACCCACGAGTAACGGGTTCCTTTAGTCCATCGGGACTAATTCCGTCTACGGTCTTTTAATTGAAAACACACCTGACCCGCACACACCAGCTTAACTTACCGGTCTCTGGAATCACCCACGACACCTGTCAAGCAAAACTCTAAGTGGGGAGGCTACAACCTCAATTAGCATGGGATCAAATTTATACCGCGCGCTACTAAGGGGTGCCCCCTCTCGGTCCCAACCGGAAACACCCATGCCCCCGGACCAGGTGGCATGCCTACCGGCTGCAGTCGGTATCTTCCACCATGGCCTCTCTGTACAATGTGTGCTAGAAAGGGGTTGACAACTTACTGAACCGTACCCTACCTGCTGCAGGGACAAGTGGTAGTACGAAACAAGTGTGGGGGTTACTGGAACAAGACTCGATCTATGGTCGACTCAGGAGGTTTAATTATTCCTTGCATGACTAGCATAACAAATATATTTCATCCAACCGATAGAATCACCACTCATCACACCCCATCATGCCATACAGGACACACTCGTCTCGACGAGGAACTAGGGACAAGCTCGGGTCTACCCAAGACAGAGACTTTCCCGGCTTCCTTCTGGTAGGCACGAAAGGTATACGAGGATGATCACTATCACAAGCATGTCCATTTTCAGCAGCAAAGACTCTTCTTTATGCAATCATGCGTATGATTGAATCATCGCATAAAATATCGGTTGCTCCATGTCGAAGTGGTGTGGCAACCGTATCAAACAACACACGAAAATTTTATGCCAGGGTTCAGAATGCTTGCCTTCAAGAGTATGCAAGTGGGGGTGCATTTTTGAAAGTTGCCTTCTTCTTTAAAATCCTATTTTTGAAAATATTCGAATTAATCCATAGTTTCAAAGCAGTACAAAAAAGTTGTCTGAATTTTTTTCAAATAAATATGAAAATAAACTAGACAAAATTTGAGGGAGGTAGGAAAAAGAATCAACTCATTTGGAGTTTTATTTTAAAAGATATGTCCAGTCAAAGTTTGGTCAAAGTTCTGATTTTAAATAAAACAGAAAAAAAAAAGAAAACGTTTCGAAATGAATACACGTCGAAGGCGTACTCTGGGATTACGCCTCCACTTACACCAGCGTGGACCGGCGCTAGGTCACTGACAGTGGGTCCAGGGGGCCCACTGGTCAGGTTTGACCACTCGCCCCCGCCTCCTTCCTCCTCTGGCCGAACAGAGGCGGGGCTCCGGCGATCAACACCGGCGAACGGCGGCTCCCTGCAAGCTCCTGAGGGCAGGGATGGATCCGCGGGTCCAGCGCGGTCCTCCCAGTGGTCGTTAGGTAGGTGGGGACGAAGGGAGTTACCGACGGCGAGCTCCGCGGCGGATGGCAGCTACGGGTGGATTGGGGGTTTGGGCTACGGTGGCTCCCCGACGGACTTGAGTGGTTGGGCGGCTCCGCAAGGTCGAGACAGGTCGAACGGCGGTGCTGGAAGGGGAGGGGAGGCTCTGGGTGCGATGCAATGGACCGGAGAGTGGCGGCGGCCGAATCGGCCGGAGATGAGGGAGAAGGCTTCCCGCCGTTGATGGTTGGTCATGGGGGCTCTGGAGGAGTGGCCTGAGGTTGCCTGAGGACTCGGTTGAGCTCGGGGGTCCTTTTATAGGCGGCAAGGGTCGGCTCCGCGGCTGCCGTGGATAAGCTCGATGGCGAACCATTGTTCTGTTGCTGCAGGGGGACGTGGCGGCGACGAGCGCTTGCAGACAAGCTTGTGGATGAGCTCGGACTGCTCCAGAGGGCAGCTGGCGCACGCGTGTGGCTCGGGCGGCGCTGTCAATGGCAGGGGCTGCTGCGGCCGACCGCTAGTAGCCACGGCCGACCTGACGACGGTGCTGTGGAGCTCCAGGGGCGGGTCTGCGGTGAGGAAGGGGGCGGGTGTGTTGGCTGCGAGCGGGAAGGGGCCAGGACGGGCGCGGGGCGGCGGCAGTGAGACGCGGCGGCTCAGTGCGCGCGCGTGCAAAACGTGCGCTTTGGGCGCGCCCAGAGCATGCACGCTGCATGTTCGGCAAAATGCCACGGCATGCCAGAGGGCTCCAAATCACATGAGCTTAATCAGGTTGGGTCTATAGACTATGGTAGAGCCATTAGACATGCTGGTTAGGCAAAGTAAGCAGGTCCAATGTACAAACCAGAAACTATGTCAAAACTGACCATGCACATAAGGTGTTTGACAAAATGCCAAGGGCATCTAGGCATTTCTTGGGGTGGCCAAACTCTCCCGATCATAGTCTCTTTAGATGATAGAGAGGGTGGCAATGTTAGTTTGGCAAAAACAGAAACTTGCTAGTGGAAGTTTTTGAGAAAACCATTTCTGGACGGAAAGTAAAAGGCATAGTTTCATGGACCAAAAATACTCCAATAGGTCCATTCTCCTGGACTTAAGGGTTTTGCAGGGTGGTTGATAAGCAGGAGAAAGATCATGGGCATTAGAGCAACAAAAAATAGAGTTGCTGTAGAAAAAGCCAAACTGGACCAGAGAGCAAAATAGTATGTTTTGCTCAAAATTTTCAAATAACACCAGTGGATTTTTGCACAAAGATGAATAATATACTCCTACTAACATCCTCTAATTTTGGTGGAAGTTTTAAAGAAATATTTAAATAGGTTGTAGTGCAAAAGTGCAACTGGACCAGATTTAAAAGCTTGTGGTAAAACTCAAAATCTCCAAATGACTAAGGAATATTTTTGCACAAAAGTGATTTAGGGACATCACATGTCATCCCCAAATTTTGGTGGGATTTTTAAATTAATTTATCAAAGGGTTGTAGTGCAAATGGGACCCTAAAACTTAAGAAAAGTGATTTATGAAGATATAGAGCTCAGGGAAATAATTTCTATAAATAATTCCACTGATAAAGGAAATGTTTTATTGAGAGAGTATATAAGCCCAACAATACTTTTGAAAAG
>NC_041383.1:157999110-158011000 GCF_002162155.2 Triticum dicoccoides | reverse complement strand
AGAGGTTTTGGAATCAAACAAGAATCCAAAAAAATTTAAATTCCTGGCAAGATTTTAACAAACAAATCATGGTTAAATTTTTGGAGTGTTACATAGCTAGCTCAAGAACTCCAAGAACACTCAAATAGACACAAAAGCAGGACTAGGGTATTACACATCCTCACGGCCCGAACCTGGGTAAATGACCCGTGTGCTTGTGCTGATTGCTGATCCCGCTCTTCTCACAACCCCGCGCCCCGCAACCATAGTAGGGATTCCCGTGATCCCATAGGTGTCGTTCCCACCGACACTTATGTTAAACATGAAATTGTTGCTATTGCACCCACGCATAATAGTCCTATTATCTTTTTGAATTCTCCAAACTACACTATATTGGAGAAGTTTGCTCTTATTAAGGATTATGTTGATGGGTTGCATTTTACCGTTGCACATGATGATTTTGATACATATAATATGCATGTGCTTTCTGCTCCAACTTGCAATTATTATGAGAGAGGAACTACATCTCTGCCTCTTTATGTTTCCAACACGATAGAATTGCAAGAAACTGCTTATACTATGCATTGGCCTTTAGTTGGTGTGGATGAATTGTTCTTTTATGACATGCCAATGCATATGAAGAGAGTTAGACTTCGTTGTTTCTTGATATATGTTACTTTGTTCTCACTACTAAATCACAACTCATTGTTAATTAAAATTCGCTTTGATATACCTTGGGATCCGGGTGGATCCATTACTTGAGCACTATATGCCTAGCTTAATGGGTTTAAAGAAAGCGCTGCCAGGGAGACAACCCGAAAGTTTTAGAGAGTCATTTATTTCTGTTGTGTGCTTTTATAAAGTTTAAAAATAAAAATAATGTGCCAAGGTTTGCCTTTAGGATGTTTACAATGCTTGTTGGTTTGTCTGGTGCAGGACAGAAACTTTGGCTGTAGTGCGCGATTTTACATTTTTTACTGGAACGTCAAACGTTTCTAAAACTTTTTGCACTGTCTTTATATACAATTTTTTTATGTTTCCTAATTTCTTAAGAATTTTTGGGGTACCAGAAATATGGTGAATGTTCAGATTACTACAGACTGTCCTGTTTAAGACAGATTCAGTTTTTGATGCATAGTTTGCTTGTTTTGATGAAACTATAAATTTCTATCAGTGGATTAAGCCATGGAAAAGTTATATTACAGTAGCTACAATGCAAAAACAAAATATGAATTGGTTTGCAACAATACTTAGAGTAGTGATTTGCTTTATTATACTAACGGATCTTACCGAGTTTTCTGTTGAAGTTTTGTGTGGATGAAGTGTTCGAAGATCGAGAAGGTCTCGATATGAGGAAAAGGAGGAGAGGAAAGAGCTCAAGCTTGGGGATTCCCAAGGCACCCCAAGTAAATATTCAAGGAGACTCAAGCGTCTAAGCTTGGGGATGCCCCGGAAGGCATCCCATCTTTCTTCAACAAGTATCGGTATGTTTTCGAATTCGTTTCATTTATGCGATATGTGCAAATCTTGGAGCGTCTTTTGCATTTAGTTTTCACTTTTGTTTTATGCACCATGCTGTTATGAGATAGTCCATGGTTGAATTATAGAATTCTCATTGCACTTCACTTATATCTTTTGAGTATGGCTTTATAGAATGCTTCATGTGCTTCACTTATATTATTTGAAGTTTGGATTGTCTGTTTCTCTTTACATAGAAAACTGCCATTTGTAGAATGCTCTTTTGCTTCACTTAAATTTGTTAGAGCATGGGAATATCTTTTGTAGAAAGAATTAAACTCTCTTGCTTCACTTATATCTATTTAGAGAGATGACATGAACTGGTCATTCACATGGTTAGTCATAAAATCCTACATAAAACTTGTAGATCAATGAATATGATATGTTTGATTCCTTGCAATAGTTTTGCGATATAGAGATGATAATATGTGGGAGATTCTAGTAAATGGTTGTGTTTAGTAAGAATATTAGTGTTAAGGTTTGTGATTCCCGAAGCATGCACATATGGTCTCCTAACTATGTAACCAAATTGGCGCGCATTGTATTTTGATTGTTTATCTTTGCGTGAAGGTCGGGGGCGCGCGATGGTTAACTCCTACCAACCTCCCCCCCTAGGAGCATGCGTAGTAGTACTTTGCTTCGAGGGCCAATAAATTTTTGCAATAAGTATATGAGTTCTTTATGACTAATGTGAGTCCATGGATTATACGCACTCTCACCCTTCCATCATTGCTAGCCTCTTCGGTACCGTGCATTGCCCTTTCTCACCTCGAGAGTTGGTGCAAACTTCGTCGGTGCATCCAAACCCCGTGATACGATACGCTCTATCACACATAAGCCTCCTTATATCTTCCTCAAAACAGCCACCATACCTACCTATCATGGCATTTCCATAGCCATTCCGAGATATATTGCCATGTAACTTCCATCATCATCATATACATGACTTGAGCATTCATTGTCATATTGCTTTGGGTGATCATAAGATAGCTAGCATGATCTTTTCATGGCTTGTCCGTTTTTTTATATCATTGCTACGCTAGATCATTGCACATCCCGGTACACCGCTGGAGGCATTCATATAGAGTCATATCTTTGTTCTAGTATCGAGTTGTAATATTGAGTTGTAAGTAAATAAAAGTGTGATGATCATCATTATTAGAGCATTGCCCCAGTGAGGAAAGGATGATGGAGACTATGATTCCCCCACAAGTCGGGATGAGACTCCGGACTTTATGAAAAATAAAAGAGGCCAAAGAAGCCCAAATAAAAAAAAAAGAGGCCAAAGAAGCCCACCAAAAAAGAAAGAAGGAAAATAAAAAAATGAGAGAAAAAGAGAGAAGGACAATGTTACTATATTTTTACCACACTTGTGCTTCAGAATAGCACCATGTTCTTCATATAGAGAGTCTCTTGAGTTATCACTTTCATATACTAGTGGGAATTTTCATTATAGAACTTGGCTTGTATATTCTGATGATGGGCTTCCTCAAATGCCTGAGGTCTTCATGAGCAAGCAAGTTGGATGCACACCCACTTAGTTTCAGTTTGAGCTTTCATACACTTATAGCTCCAGTGCATCCGTTGCATGGCAATCCCTACTCCTCGCATTGACATCAATTGATGGGCATCTCCATAGCCCATTGATTAGCCGCGTCGATGTGAGACTTTCTCCCTTTTTGTCTTCTCCACACAACCTCCACCATCATACTCTATTCCACCTGTAGTGCTATATCCATGGCTTGCGCTCATGTATGGCGTGAGGGTTGAAAAAGCTGAAGCGCGTTAAAAAGTATGAACCAATTGCTTGGCTGACACCGGGATGGGCATGAGGGGTACCTTGTGTTAAGAAAAGGGAGCATACAAGACTATATGATTTTGTAGGGATAGCGTTCTTTAGCAGTGATATTTTGAAAGACATGAGTGCTTGTTGGGATGCCCGAGTATTAAATTCTTTTATGTCAAATGATAGACTATTGCTTTGAATCACTCGTGCCTTAATATTCATGCCATGATTAGATTTCATGATCAAGATTATGCTAGGTAGCATTCCACATCAAAAATTATCTTTTTTATCATTTAGCTACTCGAGGACGAGCAGGAATTAAGCTTGGGGATGCTGATACGTCTCCGTCGTATCTATAATTTTTGATTGTTCCATGCCAATATTCTACAACTCTTACATACTTTTGGCAACTTTTTTATACTATTTTTGGGACTAACATATTGATCCAGTGCCCAGTGCCAGTTCCTGTTTGTTGCATGTTTTTTGTTTCACAGAAAATCCATATCAAACAGAGTCCAAACGGGATAAAAATGGACAGAGAATATTTTTGGAATATTTATGAATTTTGGGAAGAAGAATCAACAGATATGATGCTCGAGGGGCCCATGAGGCAGGGGGGCGCGCCCCTGACCCTTGCGGACACCCCGTAAGGCGGTTGCTGCCCTTCTTTCGCTGCAAGAAAGCTAATCCGGAAACAAATCGTGTTCAAAGTTTCAATCCAATCGGAGTTACAGATCTCCGTGAATATAGGAAACGGTGAAAGGGCAGAATCTGAGAACGCAGAAACAGAGAGAGACAGAGAGACAGATCCAATCTCGGAGGGGCTCTCGCCCCTCCCACGCCATGGAGACCGTGGACCAGAGGGGAAACCCTTCTCCCATCTAGGTAGAAGGTCAAGGAAGAAGAAGAAGAAGGGGGGCTCTCTCCCCCCTCTCCCGGTGGCGCCGGAACGCCGCCGGGGCCATCATCATCACCGTGATCTACACCAACACCCCTGTCATCTTCACCAACATCTCCATCTTCCCCCATCTATATTCAGCGGTCCACTCTCCCTCAACCCGCTGTACCCTCTACTTGAACATGGTGCTTTATGCTTCATATTATTATCCAATGATGTGTTGCCATCCTATGATGTCTGAGTAGATTTTCGTTGTCCTATCGGTAATTGGTGAATTGCTATGATTGGTTTAATTTGCTTGTGGTTATGTTGCTGTCCTTTGGTGCCCATCATATGAGCGCGCGTGTGGATCACACCATAGGGTTAGTTGTATGTTGATAGGACTACGTATTGGAGGGCAAGAGTGACAGAAGCTTCAACCTAGCATAGAAATTGATGCACACAGGATTGAAGGGAGACCAATATATCTTAATGCTATGGTTGGGTTTTACCTTAATGAACGTTAGTAGTGGCAGATGCTTGCTAATATTTCCAATCATAAGTGCATAGAATTCCAAGTCAGGGATGACATGCTAGCAGTGGCCTCTCCCACATAAAACTTTCTATTGGTCTAGTAAAGTAGTCAATTACTTAGGGACAATTTCGTAACTCCTACCACCACTTTTCCACACTCTCTATACTAACTTTATTGCTTGTTTATCTGAACATCCCCTAGTTTATATTTACGTGCTCTTTATATTCTTGCAAACCTATCGAACAATACCTACAAAGTACTTCTAGTTTCATACTTGTTCTAGGTAAAGCGAACGTTAAGCGTGCGTAGAGTTGTATCGGTGGTCGATAGAACTTGAGGGAATATTTGTTCTACCTTTAGCTCTTCGTTGGGTTCGACACTCTTACTTATCGAAAGAGGCTACAATTGATCCCCTATACTTGTGGGTTATCACCGCGCGCCTCCTCCCCCTCTGGTCCGAATTGGACTAGGGAAGGGGGGGGGGGCGGCGCCCCCCTTTCCTTATCCCTCTCCTCCTTCCTTTCCCCCTCCTAGTAGGAGTAGGAAAGGGGAGTCCTACTCCTACTAGGAGGAGGGCTCCTCTTCTGGCGCGCCACAAGGGCCAGCCGACCTCCCCCCTTGCTCCTTTATATATGGGGTAGGGGGCACCCCAGGATACACAAGTTGACATTGTTTAGCTGTGTGCGGTGCCCCCCTCCACAGTTACACACCTCAGTCATATCATCGTAGTGCTTAGGCAAAGCCCTGCTTCGGTAAGTTCATCATCACCGTCACCACACCGTCGTGCTGAAGAAACTCTCCCTCGGCCTCAACTGGATCCAGAGTATGAGGGACGTCCCCAAGATGAATGTGTGCTGATCGCGGAGGTGCCGTACGTTTGGTGCTAAGATCGGTCGGACCGTGAAGGCGTACGACTACATCAACTGCGTTGTCATATAGCTTCTGCTTTCGGTCTACGAGGGTACGTGGACACACTCTCCCTTCTCATTGCTATGCATCACCACGATCTTGCATGTGCGTAGGATTTTTTTTTTTTTGAACTTACTACATTCCCCAACAGTGGTATCAGAGCCAGGTTTATGCATAGATGTTATATGCACGAGTAGAACCCAAAGAGTTGTGGGCGATAATAGTCATACTGCTTACCAGCATGTCATACTTTGATTCGGCGGTATTGTTGGATGAAGCGGCTCAGACCGACATTACGCGTACGCTTACGCAAGACTGGTTCTACTGACGTGATTTGCACATAGGTGGCTAGTGAGTGTCTGTTTCTCCAACTTTAGTTGAATTGAGTGTGGCTACGCCCGGTCCTTGTTGAAGGTTAAAACTGCACACTTGACTAAAAATCGTTGTGGTTTTGATGCGTAGGTAAGAACGGTTCTTGCTAGAAGCCCGTAGTAGCCACGTAAAACTTGCAACAACAAAGTAGAGGACGTCTAACTTGTTTTTGCAGGGCTTGCTATGATGTGATATGGTCAAGCATGATGTGATATAAATTGTTGTATGAGATGATCATGTTTTGTAACAAAGTTATCGGCAACTCGCAGGAGCCATATGGTTGTCGCTTTATTGTATGCGATGCAATCACCATGTAATTGTTTTACTTTATCACTAAGCGGTAGCGATAGTCATAGTAACAATAGTTGGTGAGACGGCAATGTTGCTATGATGGAGATCAAGGTGTCGCGTCGGTGATGTTGGAGATCATGACGATGCTTCGGTGATGGAGATCATGAGCACAAGATGATGATGGCCATATCATGTCACATATTTTGATTGCATGTGATGTTTATCCTTTATGCATATTATTTTGCTTAGAACGTCGGTAGCATTATAAGATGATCCCTTATTAAATTTCAAGGTACAAGTGTTCTCCCTGAGTATGCACCATTGCTACAGTTCATCGTGCCGAGACACCATGTGATGATCGGGTGTGATAAGCTCTACGTTCACATACAACGGGTGCAAGCCAGCTTTGCACACGCATAATACTCGGGTTAAACTTGACGAACTTAGCATATGCAGATATGGCCTCAGAACACTGAGACCGAAAGGTCGAGCGTGAATCATATAGTAGATATGATCAACATAGTGATGGTCACCATTGAAAACTACTCCATATCACGTGATGATCATACATGGTTTAGTTGATTTGGATCCCATGATCACTTAGATGATTAGAGGGATGTCTATCTAAGTGGGAGTTCTTAAGTAATATGATTAATTGAACTTTAATTTATCATGAACTTAGTACCTGATAGTATTTTGCATGTCTATGTTGTTGTAGATCAATGGCCCGTGCTACCGTTCCTTTGAATTTTAATGCGTTCCTAGAGAAAGCTAAGTTGAAAGATGATGGCAGCAACTACACGGACTGGGTCCGTAACTTGAGGATTATCCTCATTGCTGCACAGAAGAATTACGTCCTAGAAGCACCGCTAGCTAGGTGCCAGGCCTGCTGCTGATGCTACTAATGATGTTAAGAACATTTGGCAGAGCAAAGCTGATGACTACTCGATAGTTCAGTGTGCCATGCTTTACGACTTGGAATATGGACTTCAATGACATTTTGAACGTCATGGAGCATATGAGATATTCCAAAAGTTGAAGTTAATATTTTAAGCAAATGCCCGGGTTGAGAGATATGAAGTCTCCAACAAGTTTTACAACTGCAAAATGGAGGAGAATAGTTCTGTCAGTGAACACATACTCAAAATGTCTGGGTATCATAATCACTTGACTCAGCTGGGAGTTGATCTTCCAGTTGATTGTGTCATTGACAGAGGTCTTCAATCACTGCCACCAAGCTATAAAGGCTTCGTGATGAACTATAATATGCAAGGGATGGACAAGACTATTCCCGAGCTCTTCGCGATGCTAAAGGCCGCGGAGGTAGAAATCAAAAGGAGCATCAAGTGTTGATGGTCAATAAGACCACTAGTTTCAAGAAAAAGGGCAAAGGGAAGAAATGGAACTTCAAGAAGAACGGCAAAAAGGTTGCTACTCAAGAGAAGAAACCTAAGTCTGGACCTAAGCCTGAAACGGAGTGCTTCTACTGCAAAGGGACTAGTCACTGGAAGCGGAACTGCCCCAAGTATTTGGCGGACAAGAAGGATGGCAAAGTGAAAGGTCTATTTGATATACATGTTATTGATGTGTACTTAACTAATGCTCGCAGTAGCACCTAGGTATTTGATACTGGTTTTGTTGCTCATATTTGTAACTCGAAACAGGGGCTACGGATTAAGCAAATATTGGCTAAGGACGAGGTGACGATGCGCATGGGGAATGGTTCCAAAGTCGATGTGATCGCGGTCGGCACATTACCTCTACATCTACCTTCGGGATTAGTTCTAGACCTGAATAATTATTATTTGGTGCCAGCATTGAGCATGAACATTATATCTGGATCTTGTTTGATGCGAGATGGTTATTCATTTAAATCAGAGAATAATGGTTGTTCTATTTATATGAGTAATATCTCTTATGGTCATGCACCCCTACTAAGTGGTCTATTTTTGTTGAATCTCGATGGTAGTGATACACATATTCATAGTGTTGAAGCCAAAAGATTGAAGTTTAATAATGATAGTGCAACATACTTGTGGCACTGCTGTTTGGGTCATATTGGTATAAAGCGCATGAAGAAACTCCATGCTGATGGACTTTTGGAATCACTTGATTATGAATCACTTGGTGCTTGCGAACCGTGCCTTATGGCAAGATGACTAAAACTCCGTTCTCTGGAACAATGGAATGAGCTACTGACTTATTGGAAATAATACATACCGATGTATGCGGTCCAATGAGTATTGATGCTCGTGGCGGGTATCGTTATTTTCTTACCTTCACAGATGGTTTGAGCAGATATGATTATATCTACTTAATGAAGCATAAGTCTGAAACATCTGAAAAGTTCAAAGAATTTCAGAGTGAAGTGGAAAATCATCGTAACAAGAATATAAAGTTTCTACGATCTGATCGTGGAGGAGAATATTTGAGTTATGACTTTGGTCTTCATTTGAAACAACATGGGATAGTTTCACAATTAACGCCACCTGGAACACCACAGCGAAATGGTGTGTCTGAATGTGGTAACCGTACTTTATTAGATATGGTGCGATTTATGATGTCCCTTACTGATTTACCGCTATCGTTTTGGGGTTATGCTTTAGAGATGGCTGCATTCACTTTAAATAGGGCACCATAAAAATCCGTTGAGACCGTGAACTGTGTTTTGGAAGAAACCAAAGTTGTCATTTCTTAACGTTTGGGGTTGCGATGCTTATGTGAAAAAGCTTCAACCTGATAAGCTCAAACCCAAATCGGAGAAGTGTGTCTTCATAGGATACCCAAAGGAAACTGTTGGGTACACCTTCTATCACAGATCTGAAGGCAAAATCTTTGTTGCTAAGAATGGATCCTTTCTAGAGAAGGAGTTTCTCTCGAAAGAAGTGAGTAGGAGGAAGGTAGAACGTGATGAGGTAACTGTACCTGCTCCCTTATTGGAAAGTAGTTCATCACAGAAATCAGTTCCTGTTATTCCTACACCAATTAGTGAGGAAGCTAATGATGATGATCATGAAGCTTCAGATCAAGTTACTACCGAACCTCGTAGGTCTTCTAGAGTAAGTTCCGCACCAGAGTGGTACAGTAATACTATTCTGGAAGTCATGTTACTAGACCATGATGAATCTACAAACTATGAGGAAGCAATGATGAGCCCAGATTCCGCAAAATGACTTGAGGCCATGAAATCTGAGATGGGGTCCATGTATGAGAACAAAGTGTGGACTTTGGTGGACTTGCCCGATGATCGACAAGTCATAGAAAATAAATGGATCTTTAAGAAGAAGACCGACGCAGACGGTAATGTTACTGTTTACAAAGCTCGACTTGTTGCAAAAGGTTTTCGACAAGTTCAAGGAGTTGACTACGATGAGACTTTCTCACCCGTAGCGATGCTTAAGTCTGTTCGAATCATGTTAGCGATTGCTGCATTTTATGATTATGAAATTTGGCAAATGGATGTCAAAACTGCATTCCTGAATGGATTTATGGAAGAAGAGTTGTATATGATGCAACTGGAAGGTTTTGTCGATCCAAAGGGTGCTAGCAAAGTGTGCAAGCTCCAGCGATCCATTTATGGACTGGTGCAAACCTCTCGGAGTTGGAATAAATGCTTTGATAGTGTGATCAAAGCATATGGTTTTATACAGACTTTTGGAGAAGCCTGTATTGAAAATAAAGTGAGTGGGAGCTCTGTAGAGTTTCTGATCTTATATGTAGATGACATATTGTTGATTGGAAATGATATAGAATTTCTGGATAGCATAAAGGGATACCTGAATAAGAGTTTTTCTATGAAAGACCTTGGAGAAGCTGCTTACATATTGGGCATCAAGATCTATAGAGATAGATCAAGACGCTTAATTAAACTTTCACAAAGCACATACCTTGGTAAAGTTTTGAAGAGTTCAAAATGGATCAGTCAAAGAAAGGGTTCTTGCCTGTGTTACAAGGTGTGAAGTTGAGTCAGACTCAAAGCCCGACCACCGCAGAAGATAGAGAGAAAATGAAAGTCATTCCCTATGCTTCAGCCATAGGTTCTATCATGTATGGTTTAATTAATTAGATGCTCTGGAGAGCTATATGTTGTTCAATGAGAACTATGTATGTACTTTGGTTTTAATGTGATGATGAACTTCTATTAATTTGGTCACTTAATTATCTATTCATGATGTTCTGTAATGGTTTTTGACACACTTAATTATATATAATGCTTGCAGATGAACCGACAATGGATGTACGGTGACAGACACCTCCGAGTACATTAAGGGCGTGCATAATTTTCTCGAAGTGGCTGAGACAAACAAGCAGAATGGTTTTATGTGTTGTCCATGCCCTATATGTGGGAATACGAAGTCTTACTCTGACTCGAAAACCATTCACACCCACCTGCTTTATAAGGGTTTCATGCCACACTATAATGTTTGGACCAAGCACAGAGAAATGTGGGTTATGATGGAAGACAACGACGAAGAAGAGGACGATGACAACTATGTGCCCCCTGAATACGTTGATGCTGCAACGGGGGAAGCTGTTGAAGATCAAGAGGAACCTGACGATGTGCCCGATTATGATCTCCGCCGGGTTATTGTTGATGCAAGGAGACAGTGCGAAAGTCAAAAGGAGAGAAGCTCAAACTCGGTACCGTACTGGAATTGCTGCATTGGAAGGCAGAGAATGGTGTGCCTGACAAAGGATTTGAGAAGCTACTGAAAATATTGAAGAAGAAGCTTCTAAAGGATAACGAATTGCCTGACAGTACATATGCAGCAAAGAAGGTTGTATGCCCTCTAGGATTGGAGGTGCAGAAGATACATGCATGCCCTAATGACTACATCCTGTACCTTGGTGCGTACGATGATTTGAACGCATGCCCGGTATGCGGTGCATTGCGGTATAAGATCAGAGGAGATGACCCTGGTGATGTTGACGACGAGTGCCCCAGGAAGAGGTTCCTGCCAAGGTGATATGGTATGCTCCTATAATACCATGGTTGAAACGCCTGTTCAGAAATAAAGAGCATGCCAAGTTGATGCGATGGCACAGAGAGGACCGTAAGAAAGACGGGAAGTTGAGAGCACCCGCTGACGGGTCACAGTGGAGAAAAATCGAGAGAAAGTATTGGGAGGAGTTTGCAGGTGATGCAAGGAACATATGGTTTGGTTTAAGCGCAGATGGAATTAATCCTTTTGGGTAGCAGAGCAGCAATCACAACACCTGGCCCGTGACTCTATGTATCTATAACCTTCCTCCTTGGCTGTGCATGAAGCGGAAGTTCATTATGATGCCAGTTCTCATCCAAGGCCCTAAGAAACCGTATTATCATCTCGCCCCGGGCCCCGAAAATCTCAGGACTGGCCCTGGGGAGAGGCCAAGGGGCTCCCCAAGTAGGACCGAATCCTACTTGGGCTCCTGCCCTTTGGCCGCACCCCCTGTCATGTTTGTCGGAGGGGGAAGGAAAGAGAGGGGGGGAGGGAAGGAAGTGGGAATCCTAATTCACACTTTCCCTTCCCTTCTCCCCTGTCCTTCCCCTCCTTAGGCCGGCCCATATGGGGGTGTACCATCCCCTTCTGGCTGGTGCATTTCCCCTCTTAGCCCACAAGGCCCATATCTTTTGTGTGTG
>NC_041383.1:157983448-157998773 GCF_002162155.2 Triticum dicoccoides | reverse complement strand
GTGCCCGAAACCCATTCCGGTGACCCAATATGTACCCGGTACCCTCCGAAACACTTTCGGTGTCCGAATACCACCGTCCTATATATCAATATTTACCTCTCGACCATTTCGAGACTCCTCGTCATGTTCGTGATCTCATCTGGGACTCCGAACAATATTCAGTCACCAAATTACATAACTCATATAATATTATATCATCATCAAACATTAAGCGTGCGACCCTACGGGTTCTAGAACTATGTATACATGACTGAGATACCTCTCTGGTCAATAACCAATAGCGGAACCTGGACGCCCATATTGGCTCCTACATATTCTACAAAGATCTTTATCAGTTGAACCGTTATGACAACATACGTAATTCCCTTTGTCCATCGGTATGTTACTTGCCCGAGATTCGATCGTCGGTATCTTCATACCTAGTTCAATCTCGTTACCGGCAAGTCTCTTTACTCGTTTCGTAATACATCACCTTGTGACTAACTCCTTAGTCGTTTGCTTGCAAGCTTGTGATGTCTATTACCGAGAGGGTCCAGAGATACCTCTCCGATACTCGGAGTGACAAATCCTAATCTCGATCTATGCCAACTCAATAAACACCTTCGGAGATACCTATAGAGCATCTTTATAATCACCCAGTTACGTTGTGACGTTTGATAACACACAAGGTATTCCTCCGGTATCCGGGAGTTGCATAATGTCATAGTCAAAGAAATATTTTTTGACATGAAGAAAGAAATAACAATAAAACTGAACGATCATTATGCGAAGCTAATGGGTGTGTCTTGTCCATCACATCATTCTCCTAATGACGTGATCCCGTTATCAAATGACAACACATGTCCATGGTTAGGAAACCTTAACCATCTTTGATCAACGAGCTAGTCTAGTGGAGGCTTACTAGGGACACGGTATTTGTTTATGTATTCATACATGTATTTAAGTTTCCGATCAATATAATTCTAGCATGAATAATAAACCTTTATCATGAATAAGAAAATATAAAATAACAATTTTATTATTGCCTCTAGGGCATATTTCCTTCACCCAGATCAAATGGTTGTGGAGGCAAAGATCCGTCGGCCGACGTGTAGCATCGTCCAACAATTTTTATGTTTTTATGGTTTACTTTCAACATCCTTGTACGCGTTGAACAACTTGATTTAGGGTTCTATGTAGAAAATATCTTGCAATAGTTTCTACACAACTTGATTTAGAGTTATCTGTAGAAAATGCTTGCAAAAGTTCCTAGATGATTACAATCATGTATGAAACCCCCCTAGCAGTACAAAATATGAAATCACGATATTGATTTGTAAAAGAACATTTAGAAATGTTAAATGCTGGATTGACGGTCCACTTGTCAAAACAAGCGCCACATCAATTGCCACATTGGCAAACCCGCATGCCAAACCCCTATAGGGTTTTAGTTCATGGAGCATATGTTCATTTTATAAGTATATACCAAAGAAAATCTAATTGTCCTTTTCCCGAGTAGGTTTCGCCTAGCGACACGGCCACACGCAAGAAAAGAGGCAACCTTTTTAGTCCACGAGCCCACATGTAACTGTAAGAAAAGGGTAAAATTATCCAAAAATTTTAATTTTAATTTTAGTTTTTGTTGCTATTTTTAACAAATTCACTATTCATCAGGAATAGATGAGCCCGGGCTCGGAGATAAATTATCGGGTCATATGTCACTTACAAATAAATTTGAAAAAACTATAAGTTCTGGCCTTGGTCTGGAAGTTCAAATATGCAGTTCAATAATAAACATCACCCGAAAAGAATATGCACAAAGGCAAATAGTTACAAAAAAAATCATCCAAAAACTCATGGCAGGTTCTATAGTGCACGGGGACACAGTTAGATTAAATCTGAACCGAGGTATTCGTTGCAACAGTGCCACGACATGCCAGTCTTCGGGTCAGGAATTAAACAGTGGAACCATGCATGCACATCCAACCATACAACGACTCGTAGCAAAGCTCAAAAAGTTTGATGATGCCGGTCAGATTCTACCGTCGCCGTGTGTGATGCATGACTCTAACCCATTGAATTCGAATCGGGGCACGGCTGGCTGGGCAGTAAACAATTGAATCGGTGCATGTTAAAATGTCTTGTGAGACTCAGAGCATCTCTAGCCGCGTTCCCAACAAGTCCTTTCAGGCGATTTTTCGGCCGCCGACGCCAAAAAATCGGCCCAGTCACGTCCCCAGGGGTCCATTTTTCGTCGGCTCGGATCGAAATTGGCGTCGGCGGGCCCAACTCGAACCCGGCGCGCTGGGGGCGCTCGGGAGCGCCGGGCGAATATTTTTTGGCGTGAAAGCGCCGTGGGCCAGCCGCGTCAGCGACTCGACTCGCTTCTCGCCGCTTCGTCGTCCTCATCGCCTCGTTTTCCGTGGCGAATCAATGCCAAAACTGCGGGCGCTGCCGCGCCGGTCAGCCTTCATTGATGCCTCACGGGCGGCGCAGTGAAGGCCGGGCGACGCGCGTCCACTCGCCCGCCACGCCTCCCGCCACGCGTAACGCGCCGAACAAGCCTACCGCGCGGCGCCTCCGGACAGCTCCAGCAGAAGCTGTAGCGCTAAAAGTTTTTGGACGTGCGCTAAAAAATGCCATCGCGCGCAGCATATTTTATACGCCGAATTGCGCGCGTCTCACAATTTACACTGTTTGCTTTTTGGGCGACTGCTAAAGTAAAGTTGGTCCCGACATATTAAAAGTGCTACAATGACACGCTATAATTTTTATTGGGCGCGGAATTTTTATACGGCCGTTGGAGATGCTCTTACCACCTAACCAGAGGCACACCGCGCGGGCAGGGGCAGGGCACAGACCGCCCGTCAACGCAATGGCGACCTCCGCGCTTTCCTGCTCCCCCGGCCTTCTCTTGACCCTCTTCCTCCTTGCCACGTCGGCGGCCTCGGAGGTGACCGTGCGCATCACGCACACCATGATCGGGTGCTACCCGGCGGCCACCAACGACAGCAGCTTCAACGCGACGGCGTTCCGAGCCAGCCTGCTCCCGCTCCTCGGCGCGCTCCCATCTGCCGCCGCGCCGACGGGCTTCGCGTCCCTGAGGTCCGACCGCGCGTTCGCCCGCGGGGTCTGCTTCGGCGACGCCGCGCCGTCCGGCTGCCTCGGGTGCCTGTCCGTGGCGGGCAAGAACCTGACCGACGGCTGCGGCGCCACCATCCGGCTTGCCGGCGTCTGGAACGACGGCTGTTTCGTGTCGTATGCCGACACCGCCGCCCCCTCGGGCACCACACTGGTCTCCACTGCGCTGGTGCCTCGCAGCGAACCCAGCGACCCCAGCGACCCCAACGGCTTCAGCAACCTTACTATCGGTGAGTTTCACTGATCTATTCTCGGAGACAACAATGGGCTGCAACCTTTGCTTACTTTTTCGTTGTTCCAGAACGAATGGTGCTTTTTTTTCGAAAAGGAGAACGAATAATGGTACTAATACAACATGTTCTGCTTTCCAACAGGTCTCTTCTACGCCCTTGTAGCCATGCAGTTCATCAACCTGATGCTGACAATCGCTAATGTTTTAAACTGACCGGTGAAGAGAAGAATGCAATGTACGTTAACATACTGTCTATTGTCTAGGTTCGAATTTCTTAGCGGCATGCATGTTCGTGATGTGCAGAGTAGAAAAAAGTTTTCTTCTGGTAAATATCACGCATCATTTTACTTCTGCTTGCTTATATATTTACATGCTTATGTTGGTTAAAACGATGGTGTGATGTTAGAAATGGAATAAAACAATACTCGATTTTTGTTTCCGTAATTATCTCTATGCAGTCAGCACGCACGTGACAGAGCAAACTGCAACAAACTACAACTCTGTGTGTGTGCCCGTGTGTGTGTGTTCGCGTGGTCACCATCGACGAGTTAGGTGCATGCCTAGTTCTGTTTTAGTTTCGTTCAGTTATGTGTGTGATGTGAGCATGTCGTGAGTTGTAGTCATTGATTAAGCAGACTTGCAAGAATGGCACTCCGGCCAGTTTGATCAACTGTTTACTTGCCTGCATGATATGATCGAGCCGTGTAGTTAATTAACTTGTAATGGGGACCCTGTTAATTTGCGGACGAACCTCTGTCCCAAACTAATTTTCATCATATATCAAACAAGGAAACCGGAATAAAATTTTATTTACCACGCCTACTCCCTGGATGAACTCCCTCGTGGGAATTCCCCTTCCCCTTCCCTTTGGTTACCAAACAGGTTGTGAGAGCCAGCATGTGAACGTGAGACACAACTGCTACTGCTAGTACTATATATATCGATCGTCTATCGACACGCAGCGCTTGCAGCTGCAGGCAAGGCACGTCATTACTCGCGCCGATCGAGCTACCACCGGTCGGACTTATGTACTAGTCTCGTATGTGTCGAAGACGGTGCGTCCGTGCGCGTACGCACACGCCGGGTCCAGGGGTGAAAGCAACGCCGACGGACCATGTATAGCAACAATGGCTCCTTCCTTTCTTTGCTCTCTTCTGTTTCTCCCTGGTTCTACCTGCCACCTATACTTAGATTATATCGGTTCATGCTCCGTGTCCATGACTTGATGAGGCGCCCAGAATAGCAAACTCAACTGGCACGCAGCACTTGCGGCATCACTTTCCAAGCACTCTCTTCTCTCTTTCTTCCTTTCTTTCGTTTCTTTCTTGTGTCCATTTCGCTGCATGCATGATGCACACAGCATGCATGGCAGGAGTAATTCGTTTCAGACGCCGCCGAATAAACGACGAGAAGAGGAGAGCAGCCACTCAGTACGACTCTCGCTAGGTTTTCTACACGATCTATCTCTGAGCGTCAACTAGTAGGCGTTGGATGGGTCAATTTCCATTCCATTCCAGATAGGGAAATGGTAGGTGGTGGTACGCTGCGCACCACTAGCACCATCAAAAATGCTAGACTTACTTAACCAGCTACGTAAAGCTACGTTCTTTCCGTAACACTAAATTAATCGCCCCCTGATTTTCACGGAGTGGGCCTCGGCCTATTTCCCCTCCAACCAAATCAGGCAATGTCACCTTTTATGTAGGTTACATAACAATCTCTACGTAGATGTAGCAAAACTCCTAGCACCACCATCATTTCTTCTCAGCAAAACCACCATCACCTTTTACCACCTACCAAGGCACGCCACGCGGGCAGGGCTCAGACTGCCCGGCAACGCAATGGCGACCTCCGCGCTTTCCCTGCTCCCCCGGCCTTCTCTTGACCCTCTTCCTCCTCGCCACGGCGGCAGCCTCGGCCTCGGAGGAGCCCGTGCGCGTCTTGCCCACCTTGATCGAGTGCTTCCCGGCGACCACCAATGGCAGCAGCGCTGCTAACGCGACGGCGTTCCGCGCCAACGTGTTGTCGCTCCTCGGCGCGCTCCCCTCCGCCGTCACGCCGACATGCCTCGGGTCCCTGCAGTCCGCCGGCCCCGACCGCGCGTTCGCCCGCGGGGTCTGCTTCGGCGACGCCGTGCCGCCCGACTGCCTGGAATGCCTGTCCGTCGCGGCCAAGAATACAGAAAACAGGAACTGACACTGTGCACTGGATCAATATGTTAGTCCAATAAATCATATAAAATGTTGTCAAAAATATGTGAAGTTGTATAATATTGACATAAAACAATAAAAATTATAGATACAACCGAGACGTATCATGTGTCTGCTTGTTTCTCTTTTAGAATGCGGACAAAAAAATTGACCGACGGTTGCGGCGCCACCACCCGACGCGCCCGCGTCTGGTCCAGCGGCTGCTCCGTGTCGTACGCCGACACCACCGACGTCTCCGGCCCGCTCGCTCGCACTTCCAAGTCCGACGCCGACAAGATGCTGGCCCCGCGGACGCGACAGCCGCGCCGGTGCCGACGAAGAGCAAAACGATCTCTAAGTTCTCCACATCCTTCATCGTCCTCGGCCTCATTTCATCTGTACGTGCATTGCTTCTACTAATTCGTGGATTAATCGTGTGAACTCCATTTGCGCGCGTGCATGCAGGGATGAAGATGAAGAGCCACCCGATCCTCTTAGCCGTGTTCATCCTCGCTGTCATTTGCATCGTACCCCTCTTGGCTTTCTTCATTTGTGTGTTGCTCTTATGTTGTTGTTAATTAAACCCATGGCGTAGGGTTGTAGTGAAGCAGACAGACAGAGTAGTATGTAGTACTATGTAGTAGTATATCTTTGGATCACCCTTAATTGCTAGGGATTAATTAGCTGGCCGCCTTAATTTTCGAGCTACTGCATGTACGACATACGTACGCGATCCATCTCTGAGTGTCAAAGTAGGCGTGCGTTGGGTCGATCTCCATGCTACTCCAGATAGGGAAATGGTGGGTGGTACGCACCACTGGCAGCCTCACAGATTAATCTCGACCCTGTCACACACGCCGGCACAGCTGCTCGCTGCTTCTGTTCGAACGCACATGCACTACATCTCAATCTTCGATTAATTACCTACTCTTCCCGCAATTTGTTCCATGATTGCTAAGTCTCAGTCGACGTCATATTCGTGGGATCTTACGTTAAGACCGTGCAAAAAATTTCTTTTAGCTTTGCTTTTTTTTCTTACATGTTATGTCATCCGACTTAGAATTGGTCAAGTCTCGGCCGACTATGACCTATCCACACCCAATTTTTTGTATACATCAATGCTAGTTAAAGCTATCTCTCTGCTTTCCATGTGTGTCGAGTACGGCGGCGCAGCCGTACCCGTCCCCACACGTCGTTCCTCTACAACCACACACTAGACGCGGAACCCATGGAGTTGGCAGTACAAGATCGGGCTCAGTCCACTAGCCTTGTATCTGAAATGCATAAAACAACGTTGGGAACAAAATTATATATGACGTTTTCTATAGCACTCATGCACTCAAAACAAATAAAAAATATAGGTATTGGTCTTATGTTTTGGTACTGGTCCCATCTGTGTTTGATACTTTTCAGTACTTCTGTTTTGGTAACTCCTATTTTTACTGGGTGTGGCTAAGTCTCAGTCGGTTGAGTCTTAACAACGTCTCAAATAAGTGACATAGCTTGTAAGAAGTAAAAAGAAAAAACTAACAGAAAATTGTGTGCGATTTTTCATGTAAGATCTCACGAAATATAACATTGACTGAGACATAACCAAGTCTTCAGATTTGGCAACACTGTTTTGCACCAATTGATTATAATTTTGTTTCGGTAACTCCTATTTGTTACGTGAGGATGAAGACTCTGTTTCAATTTTTTCACGGGACAAAACTAAAGTACTCCCTCCGTCTCATGTTTTTGCAAATTATGTTAGCTTGCAAAAACATTTTATATTATGGGATGGAGGGAGTAGTACTCATTGTAACAGTCGTACAGTATACATCGCATGTCGGTCGCGAAATAATAGTCGAACCATGCACACCAATCCAAGCGTACAACGACACGTAGTATGAGTGGCAAAGTTGAAAAGGTTTGTTCGCTGCCAGATCGAAGAAGCGAGCGACCCCATCAGTCGTGCAGTGCTGAATCGTTCATGGCAAAGGCTGGACCTAATCGGCCGAATTGGTGCAAAGAATTTGGTGGCCTTGTGCGGATGGGTGGGGTGCGGCAATATCCGGTGACAGTCACAGGTCGCTCGACGGTGGTAGCTGGCTAGCATCCATGCATATAGGAGTAGTAGCTAAGCTAGCTCTATTTACACAAAAAAGAAGAAGCGGAAGAAAAAGCTAAGCTAGCTCTCCATCCTTGCATCCACATGAGTCACATAACCACGCTCCGAGTACATGCGCGCTGGAGATGGACGGTGAGGTGATAATATCGACCATATACAGAAGAGACTAAGAATGCAACTGTAAAATAGCTCTGCTTGCTACTTATCGCCAGATTAAGAAGATCGACGGAGCCGGAGGTCGATTATTACAAGCATACTCCCTGCTGTCAACAACACATGCATGGCTAGAGAAACTCTAGATCGAGTACGTAGTAGTAGTAGTAGAGACCATGCAATGCCTGCTGCTAAAGCATACATAACATACCGTGCCAATTTTATTTTATTTTGGAACAAGATATACCGTATCAATATATACCATGTCTGCTGCGAATTAAGGTCTGATCGAATGACCAGACACACGCAACGCAAGACTTGATACTTAGGGCCCGTTCGGAAGCTCTCCAGCTTCCCAAACGGGCCAGCTTCTCGCGGGAGCTGGGCGAGCTGGCTTCTCGCGGGAGCTGGGCGAGCGTTCGGCTACCGACTTGGTCGGCTGTAGCGATAGGAAAACTGTTCGCTGAGAGAAAACGGTTCATGCAGGGCTTTAGCGATAGGAAAACGATTCGCTCGGTGGGCTGTAGCACTTCGGGATGGCATTACCACGTAATTTGGAGCAACTCTCGCTTCTCGTTTTCGTGAAGCTGGGCGATAGCTGCTCCACAAATTTGCACGCAGGTTCGCTCGTTCTCCAGAAGCTGGATTCCGGGAGCTGAACTGTTCGGCTGGCTTCTCGCGAGATTCTCTGGAATCTGGAAGTCAGACGAGATCCGAACGGGCCCTTAGCTTGCCCACCTCCAGCCAGGGAAGGATCTGGACCCGGCCGATCCCGACCTCAGACCGCCGCACCGCCTGCGCCTTCCTCTCCCTGCTCCAGGTCGCCGCCCATGCAAGCCCAGATCTTGTCGGCGATGATCTCCGTGATGAGGTCGAGGATCTGCGCCGTGCCCCGCATTGCGGGGATGGCCACCACGCCGAGCACAAAGCCCTCAAGGAAACTAACGTCGCATGGACTCATGGCTAGCTTAGCTTACGTGGTTGAGTTGGAAGAGGCCGCGGCTAGAGTGGAAGAAAGGAGCGAGACGGAGGGGTTACTTAGGCCCTGTTCGGCAGACGTCCACTCCCCGCTTTCCAACTCCAAGCTCCATCCAGAAGCGGAGCGCACGGAGCTGCACGTTTGCAACTCTGAAAAAGTGACCTACAAGCCGCTCCGCTCCGTTCTGAGAGAGGCATGGAGCCAGCGCGTTCGATGCCACTCCGCAGCTCCTCCAGCCGCTCCAGGAGTTGAGCTGCGGAGCGGAGGCCTGCCGAACAGGCACTTACTTGAGCAATACTACACGTATGGGTAATTACGGGTAAAGACGTGTTGCAAGCTGGCCTCCTCCTCCTCCTCCTTGTGCTGGTGAAATGCTCATTCTTCACCGTAATAAGCCCGTACGTAGGGGTAAAAAAATGAACGAGACGCAACCACCCCAAAATGGCACGTCAGCCACGCTCGGCACGCAGCGTTTTAAAGCGTCGTCTCCTCCGCAGCTGGTCCGGCCATCGCATCGTCTGTGTATCGTTTGTCACCACGTGTCCATGGCGACCTGTCCTCAACCCGGAGTACGAGTACATCGTTGCTGACTGTTTCAAAAAAAAAGTACATCGTTGCTGTTGGTGCGGTACTGCATGCAGTGCGTAAACTTTTCCTTTTCTTATTTCCAGTGTGAGTCGCGACGTGTGTAGACCTCACATGCACCAGCTTCGCTTTGTCCATGGTGAAGGATGTGCTCTCTTCTGGCAAGTGTGTACATGTTTTGGCTGGTTCTTGACTCCTCGTCGTGATTAACACCACACCACGTATATATGTATCTATCTGTAAACAACAGATTAAATCTGAGCTGAAGCAGCATTCGTTGTAACAGTGACACTAGTACCTGACAGCTTCAATAGTGTAACCACGTCCAACAGTACAATGACACGTACGTAGTAAGAATGGCAAAGCTCAAAATGAACCGATTCTAGCTCGTACGCAGTGCGATCGGGGGCCCTGTCGTGTGGTGTTGAATCGGGAATGACAGACAAACGCCGGCTCTGCTCGATCGAATTGATGGCCTTGTGCATATACACAGCACAGCAAACCTCCTTTTCTTGCATGTGAGAGGCTGCCCGGCTGGCCTCACGGTCACGGGCTGTAGATAATTGATGCGAGCATCCGTTCCTCGCTGGACGGTAGGACGTTGACGGGAACCTGATGAGCATCTACTAGCTAGCTAGCCCCACCTTGCTTGCCAAGCACAAAAAAGAAGGTGCAACGCTCCTTTCTTTTACGACCGAATTCCTATTCATTTTTTTTTTCAAGGATCGGACTCCCCGAAACATTTTTCTTTTCTTGGGACGATCGAATTTTCCCTCTCCCAACCGCCTCATCTCACACAGGCGGCCACAAACCCAACACACTACCGTCCCGTGTTGTAATAGTGACACTAGTACATGACAGCTTCGTCACGAATTTAATAGTGGAACCATGCACATGCATGCACATCCAACCATACAATGACAAATACTGTCTCTGTTCCTCGATACAAGTCAACATCTACAGCCGCGCATCCCAAACCCTTGCCAAACGCTCCAACGGGCCGCCCGATTACTGACGGGTCATGAAGTTCGAAGCAGCTAGGCGCCTAAAATGCACGGGCCGACCGATACCTCTCATATCCAGCCCAAATACGAGGAGGATATGGGGGCGCTCGGGCGCGCCCGCCACGTTGGACTGACATCTTGGTCCTACGCGGAATCGCCCGAAAACCCGACGGTCGGAAGCTCGTCTCCTCCATCGGGCCGATCTCGCCGCCCCAGCAGGCCGCATAGTGCCTAGCCAACACCAAAACCCTACCCCTCCACATTTCCTCCGTCAGTCCGCCGCTGCCGCCACTTTTCACTCCCTGTCCGCCACCACTAATAGCCATGCCCCCACGCCGCCGGATAAGAAGCCACCCATTTCGAACGCCAGAGTGTCGGCTGTAGCTCCTTGAGCAGATCCGGGCGAGGCGCGATGCCCGGATAACCGCAGGTCTACCTCCGGATGCAGTGGATCCGGAGGAGGAGTTGGAGGAGGAGGAGGAAGATGTGGGGGGCGCCAGGGATGCGGATCTGTAGGCGGAGCTGCAGGACACTACAATTTCCATCTGCTCGGAGTCGGATGCGGAGGCGAGACGCTGCCGCTGGCAGGAGATGGAGGCGCAACACGCCGCGGAGGAGTAGGAGATGTTCGCCTACATGGATGAGGTCGAGCAGGAGGAGGAGGAGGAGGAGGAGCGGAGCCCTTCTACGCGCCTGTCCACCCGGCGCCCGGCACCGACGTCGTGGACTTCTCCGACGACGAAGATTAGCTAGGATAGTACGTAGGATTTCTTTTGCATGCTTTGTATACATCAAGGGGTTGAAATAATGAGAGACTCAAATGCAGAGTAGCTAATTTGAAGCATGACCACACGCCGGGGCACGTGCGCGGGTGTTTTAGGGACCGAATTTTTAAAGTCCGACTATAGATGCTCTTAGAGATTCCTAGATACGAACCAAATTAACCAACGTACACTATAAAATATGTCCATATACATCCGTATATAGTCTGTATTAAAAATCTCTAAAAACTCAAATTAAGAAACAGAGAGCGTTCCTAAATACAAGTCTTTTAAGCGATTTTAATGCAGAGTACATACGAAGCAGAATAAGTGAATGTATACTCTAAAATATATTTATATACATCCGTATTTAATCTCTATTTAAACATTTGAAAAGACTTATATTTACGAACAGAGGAGTAGTAAGAGTGGCAAAGATCAAAGAGACCCGATTGTAGCTACATCAGTGCCATCGGCTGGCTCTATTCGGTCACCGTGTGTGTACAATGCCACTCCCCACTAGGTTAGTGATGCTGAATTTTCACCGGCTGACACCGTGTGTGTACAATGTAATTTCACCGCAAGTGTAACTAAGGGTAAACCATCACCGCGCGCGCCCATGCCACAGGCGCACAGGGACACGCACCGCATATACATAACCAAGGCCGGGCGCCCGAGCTCTCCACCCCCAAGTCACAAGTGCAAGCTTTATTTTTATTTTTTATATTTTTTGAACAGAAACTAGGTCCCGAAGGACCTAGAGAGCTTCATTGATTCCTGGTCATTACAGTACAAAGCTCAGATAAGGACTCAAAAGAAAGAGAAATTAGACACAGGTCCCTGACTTTAACAAGGAGGACCCCAGACTCTAAGATAGAACTGCAATTGGGTCCAACACAGCTTCCCCTCAGATCGAGCTTCGCCGTCACCGGGGACGGACCACTTGGGGCGACGAAGCCTTCATGGCTGCAGCAGCACGCCATGAACTCCGAGACGAAGGTGCAACTGCCTCCCATACGGCATCCTGGCCAGGAGGAAATAGTAGGCTGCCCTTCAACCAGAAAGGTCACTGGCGATGCGCGAGAACCAGGCCATCGACCGCTAAAAGCCGGCTCCAGAACAGGCCGACGGCCGCCACAGCCAAGCTTAGCAGGCGCCATCAGTCCGCACCATCCACCAGTGAGGATTTGCTCCAACCCAAATCGGCAAGATCTTGATGTCCACCTCATCCCCTCTTCCTTCCCACCACCACAATAGCAAGGGAAGAACAGAACGAGGCTCTGGCGATCCTCCAGATCAGGGACAACGACTGCGAGCTTATTGGGGAAGGAGCTCCGGCCAGCCTCAACCTCCGCCGCCGCCCTCCACGGACGTCGACAGGCAAGCGAGGTCTTCCACACCTCAGCACCGCTCACCGGCGCCGAGGACAAGCTCCAGAGCGGCATCACGCCATACGCCACATGGGCAAACACGAGACCACGCCCAGCTCTACATCTAAACCTACATCTACTGCTGTACAAGGGGAACCGGCATCCTAATCCAGCTCTACATCCACCAACGCGGGCGCCGGCGGCGAGAGGGACCGGATCCGGGCGATTGGTGGCGACTCTCAACGGGGGCGGTGGAGAGACTTCGGGAAAGGAAAAGAATCGCGACCAAGTGCAAGCTCAAAAACAACTGCCAACCCAACGCGAGCACGCGACAGGGACAACAATCAATGGCGCTTACAGCGATCGTCCTCTCCCTCGTCCTCGTCGCCACGGCGCCGGCCGTCGGCACCTCTAGTGAGGAGCTTGCTGCAGCGCTCCAGTGCCACCCGGCGCTGGCGCTCACGGACGCCACCGACGGCGCGGCTTTCCGCGCCAGCCTCCTCTTGCTCCTCGGCGCTCTCCCCTCCGCCGCCGCGCCGACGGGCTTCGCCTTCCTGCACTCCGACGGCGCGTTCGCCCGGGGGGTCTGCTTCGGCGACTCCACCACGCTGCCTTCAGGCTCCGAGTGCGCCCGGTGCATGTCCGACGCCGCCAGGAACCTCACCGCCGGATGCAGTGCCGCCAGCCGCCGAGCCGGCGTCTTGAGCCAACGCTGCTCGCTCTGGTACGCCGACACAAACTTTTCCTCGCCCGGCCAGGATGCCTTCCGAGCGCGCTTCCACCTCGCGCTCCCGAGCGACGCCGCCGCCCCTGCTTCTGACTCCGAGACCAGCGCCGGGGACCTCTACTCCGCGGGCCTGCACGACGAGCTCGTCGCTATGGCGCAGCTCATTGCGCAGCGCGCGGCCGGAAGGCTCTCCAGGCCGGCGATGCCGGCCACCACGCGCGTGGTTCACAAAACCATCGTGGGGAGAGGCTGCGGCCGCGACTACGCCGTCGTGAGCAGCACGGTCTACGTGCGGGCTCAGTGCGCCCGCGACCTCACGGCGGCGGACTGCGCCCGGTGTCTTCAGGAGTCGGCGCAGGCCATGGACTGGGACCTGGATGCTGCCCGCGGCGACGGTGGCGCGGCGGCCGCGGTGGTGGGCTTCAACTGCCACGGTCGGTTCGAGGTCTCCACCGCACTGGCGCCGCGCAGCGACCAGAGCGACGACCCCAGCGACCACAGCGGCAGTGAGTTCTCGATCTTATTAATGGCCGACGATCTTTCTTTCTTTTTTGTCCTTTCACTCAAAAACGAATGGCACTGACACACAACAAATTTTGGTTTCCATACAGTTCTGCGTGTAGGCCTTGTGGCTTTGATCATAGCGAACTTCATTCTGACAGTAGCCAACTACCGCACTTCTCGCCGGTGAAGAGAAGACGCAACGCCGGATGCGACACCGGCAGGTACTCTTTTTCTTTTTTGCCTTTGCTATATTTCTTTACTCATGTTATTTAGCACGATTGAAAAAATGCAATAAAATCATAGCATGCTCCAGTTTTCTCACATATATACTCATGCATGTTGGCCACTCTCGATTGCGCAGGGAGTATCTTCTTAATAATCTCCAGAGGTTCGGTGACAAAGATGATGAGAAGCGAGAACAGGCTACAGCAATCCGCAAAATAAGAACATCAAGAGTGTGGCGCTTCATGTTATTTTCGCCACCTTTTCCTTTTCTGTTCACTGGTTAATCAGTATTGTTGTTCGAGGCCAGTGTATGTGCGTGGTCCGTCAGTAGGTGCATGACTGCCTGCTCATGTGTTATTTTCGTCTAGCTATATATGCATGCCGTATTAAGTTGTGGTGTTAATTGAATAATAATGCGGAGAATGGCACCCCAGTTTGATCAAGTGACAACTTCTCATTTTTGAGTTGATGAAGTGGTAACTTGCTTGCACGTACAAGTACGATCGAGCTGTGTAGTACTCCCTCCGTCCCATAATATAAAACCGTTTTTAAACTAGTGTACTGTAAAAAAATGCTCTTATATTATGGGACGGAGGGAGTACGTACTAATAAGTTGGTGTGAGCAGCAGCATCCTCCGCAGGAGCTGCCCTGATTGGAGTCGACTGCAGTGCTTGTCCACGTGAACCGCCGCAAATGTACCGAGCAATCGTCAGCTTGGTAGACTTCGTGCGCAATCCCAATCATTACTGTAGTTCTTTCAACTAATAAAGGAAAACATCACTGTACCCCACATAAATTAACCTGCTCTCACCCCCTCGCCCTCCCGTCCTCTATCTCATGCATTTATATTTTGTTCACACTCCGCCAAACAGTCTTTATATATAAAGCACAAATGGTCAAATCGATACAAGGGCTATTCTGTTCAAACTTAGAAAGGGTATAATTTTGAACTGTTTCTACCATTGCATTTCTAGCATCGATATGTAACACTAGATACCGCATCGATAGGATTTAGTAAACATTTTCTATTTTACTTTTTATTGAACTTCTCTGCGTCGTATGTGTCATGTGTTGGAGCAACTGGCAGCGGACACTATGCTCATAATGCATTCGACGAATGTGCACTTTGACTTATCTTACCTATGAAAGAACCAAAGGTTCGACTAGGCGAGTGAATCTGCGACAACACATTTTTAATTTAAGGATTGCAAAATCGAAAGTTCTCTAAAATGTAACCAATTAAGTAGAATCAACCTATACAAGACCATTCCAATCTAGATTTAGGCTAAGCACAAACAACCGGAGAAGATGGAAATAACTAAAACAGAGAGCATTACCAGACAAAGTGGCTTATCCCTAAGCTCA
>NC_041383.1:157970422-157983181 GCF_002162155.2 Triticum dicoccoides | reverse complement strand
TTACCTTTTGATATTTGTCTCAAGTCTTTGGGAATGCTTAAGGTTTTTAGTTGGCATGAATCCCCACTCTTCGGCATTCGCCAAAGCCCCTATTAAGAATATGCTTTTATTAGGACATAAAGATATAAATGTAGGATGACATTTAAATATACTGTCTTTTTTAATTATCTTTTTTTCTTTGGGGTCTCCAACATCTTTATACTTCATTTCCTTGGGACTAGCTAATGACTTGTTAATATACTCAAGAATATTGTTTGTCTCTTAATCATGTGTCATCATCACCAAAACTTAGTTAGAGGCAAAGACATCGTTTCACCCTCTTCCATTCTCAATAACAGAGCAGCAGAGATACCAAGGTAATCGTAAAATCACTAGAAGGCGGAAGAAAAATATTTTTTATAACGTTAAATAATATTAGATTTCATGAGAGCCTCCCACTTCACGAAATTTGATGCCATTGAAGTGAAATTTTAGATGCATGTACACTTTGATAAGCACACGTACAAGCCAGCTATAACTCAAAAATAAAAAAATTCAAGTCATCCTCGCTCAAGGAAAAATTACCACGATAGATTACCTAAAACCACCCACGAAAATCATCTTGTCCCTTATGTCGATCCCTCTAGTGCATACACAATCCATTTAAACTCCTATTTGACATATCAATAATCGAAAATTTCATGTTTCCACTGCATACAATTAAACAACATTTCAAATTCATAATTTTTCAAATTTAAATTCGAACATAATATAGAGTTGAGATTAAACAACTACTGTAAGTAAATAAAACATGAAGTGACTGTTAGACTGTATTTACATATAGCTTCTGTATATGTCTTGTATATTATATCGTACACCTTGGTGTACCCCTTATATATATGAGATAGCCACATCCTTAACGGGTGTCGTGCAGTTTCCCAAAACCCTAAGTTTTACATGGTATCAACCCTAATCGATCCTATGTCTTCCGCTGCTGCTGCCGCCGCCGCCTCCGCCACCGCGATCGCGCCCAACTCCGTCGCCGCCGTCGCGCCGGCTTCTGTCACGGCGCCTGCGTCGCCGTTCCTCTCCTCGCGTCCCCTGGTTTCGGTCTACACCGGCCAATCTTCGATGGTAGGCGCCTCCTCGGATCAGCCACCGCCGTCGTCACCGGCCGCGCCTCCGCCGACCCTGGGGGATCCTTCGTACACCGGTCCGTGGATGGGATCGGCCACCTACGCCCCCCACGGGGCTGCTCCACTCCCGCCCGCAGGCCCCTACGGGGCGGTGCCCGTCCCCGCTGGATCGGCAGCCTACGGCCCGTACGGGGCTGCTCCACTCCCGCCCGCAGGCCCCTACGGGGCGGCGCCCGTCCCTGCCGGATCGGCGGCCTATGGCCCCTACGGGGCCGCTACTTCATCAACGGGCCACTACGGGGCGCCGCCCTACGCGCCCGCCGCGGCTGCATCTCCTGCCGCTGTTGCAGCGGCGCCCTACGCGCCCTACGCGCCTTCACCTGTCGCCGCGAACGCTGGGTCGGACAGGGCCCCGCCGCCGCCATTGCCCTACGGCGGCTACTACCCTCCGGCCATGGCTGCATCTGGTGGATCATCTCACATGACCTACTACACGGCGCCTCCTCCTGCTGATCATGCCGTGGCCAGCACGCCGTTCTACTTCGCGCATCTGATCCCAGTGAAGCTGACGACAGACAATTATCTGTCATGGCATGCACAGGTGTTGCCACTTCTCCGCAGTCGCTATCTGGAGGGCTACGTCGACGGTTCCTTGCCGTGTCCTCCACCACATCACCCGGCATACCATGCGTGGGTGGCTCAGGATCAGGCCATACTTTCGGCGATCCAGTCGTTGCTCACCGAGGCGGTGTCCTCCTTGGTTCTCTTCACTGCCACGTCCCAGGAGGCGTGGTCTGCCCTTCACACTAGCTTTGCATCTCAGCAGCAGGCTCGTGCTCACACTCTTCGTACGGAGCTGGGAGAGACCAAGCTTCTTGACCTCAGCATTACCGACTACTTCGGCAAGATGACGCGTCTCGCAGACACTCTAGCCTCCATTGGTCAACCGCTTCGCAAAGAGGACTTCACCACCTTCGTCATGAACTGTCTGGATGACGACTATGATAACCTTGCTGAGAACATCAATGGCCGTGATACTCCACTTGAACCCCGTGAGCTCTACGCCCGCCTCCTTGCCACGGAACAGCGCATCAAGTCCCGCCGTACCAATCCGAGTTTCATGGCTGCCAACGCTGCCACTCGTGGAAAAGGGAAGCCCTTCAAGTCAACTGCAGCGGGCAAAACATCACCATTGACTTTGCAGGCTCCGCGGTCGCCTGCCGCAGCTCCTTTCCCCACGACCGGGGGTGGTCGTTCGTGCGCCTGCTGCCCTTCTTGTGGCGTTCAGCTCCCTTGTCAACTGTGCAACATCCCAGGTCATGTTGCTTCCCGCTGTCATCGCCGCTTCAAGCAGGACTTCCTCGGCGTCGGCAACAATGGCAAAGGCAACGAGAAACAAGCTGCCTTGGCCACTCATGAGCCTGCTCGTCAAGCAGGCCACACTACATCATACCCCATTGATCCAACATGGTATATGGACACAGGCGTTACGAATCATTTGACGGGTGAGATGGGCAAACTCTTAGTTCAGGAGCCATACCGTGGTAATGATCAGGTTCACACCGCCAGTGGAGCAGGTATGCACATATCACATGTTGGTCAGGCCTCTCTTTTCACTCATAAACAGAAATCTCTCCATCTTCGTAATGTCCTTAGAGTTCCTTCTGCTACTCGTAGCCTATTGTCTGTTCCTCAGCTTACTCGTGATAACAATATTTTCACTGAGTTTCATCCTTTTTATTTTTTTATCAAGGATCGGGCCACGAGGGACGTTCTGCTTAGAGGTCGCCTGCGCGATGGATTATATGCACTTGATCTGCCTTCTGCCCCTCGAGCACTCACTGGTGTCCGTGTGTCGCCTACTCATTGGCATGCACGGCTCGGCCATCCTGCCACTCCCATAGTTCGTAGTGTTCTTCATCGTCATAGTCTTCCCGTTGTGTCCAATAAAGATGTTGCCACAGTCTGTGATACCTGTCAACAAGGCAAGAGTCATCAGCTTTCGTTTTCTGATTCGAGTCGTGTCGTCAAAACTCCACTTGAGCTTATTTATTCTGATGTATGGGGGCATGCCCAAACTTCTGTGAGCGGTCATAATTATTATGTCAGTTTTATTGATGCTTATAGTCGGTTCACTTGGCTTTATCTTATCAAACGTAAATCCGATGTGTTTGATGTGTTCCTGCAATTTCAAGCTCATGTTGAGCGTCTTCTTAAGCATAAGATTATTCATGTTCAGTCAGATTGGGGGGGGGGTGAATATCACAACCTCAATTCCTTTTTTAATAAGCTTGGGATTTCGCATCGCGTGTCTTGTCCTCATACACATCAGCAGAATGGCACGGCTGAACGTAAGCATCGTCACATTGTCGAAACCGGTCTCACCTTACTTGCTCATGCATCAGCACCTTTTCGTTTTTGGAGTGATGCTTTTTCTACTGCCTGTTTTCTCATAAATAGGCTTCCTACACGTCTCCTTGGGATGAAAACACCACTTGAACTATTGCTTAATGAGGTTCCAGATTATACTTTTCTCAAAGTTTTTGGTTGTGCATGCTGGCCTCATCTTCGTCCTTATAATAAGCACAAGCTCGAGTTTCGGTCCAAACTTTGTGTATTTCTTGGGTATAGCTCTCTTCACAAAGGGTACAAGTGTCTTCATATTCCATCCAACCGTGTCTACATCTCGCGTGATGTTGTGTTTGACGAGAGTGTATTCCCGTTCTCGTCTTTGTCCATAACTCCCACCCCTCCAGCCTCCTCCTTGCAATCCACCCCTCCACTGCCTGCTCAATTTGTTGATATTGCATATTCTCCTGCGTTGTTGCCTAATCATGCTGCAGGAACGGGTCGTAGAGTTCGCTTGGAGTTGCTGGAGGAGCCGGAGCCATCAACTGCACCCGACGTGGCGAATGGCCTTGTGCATGCGCCATGCATGCCTGGACTGGGCGCCTCAGCGTCGGCTCCGTCCGTGCCGGCCTCTTCTGAGGCTGGGTCGGTTCCGCCTGGGCCGGCCTTGCCTGGGCTAGTCTCCCCTGCGTCGGCCTCCCCCAAGCCGGTGATTCCATCTGGGCCGGCCTCCCCCGAGCTGGTGCTCCCATCTGGGCCGGCCTCGCCTGAGCCGGTGAGCTCGCCTGGGCTGGGCTGCCGCGCCTCGGTTGGCCTTGAGCCGACTGACTCGCCCATCCAGTCGAGTCTGTCGCCAGGGTCGGCCTCGCCTGGGTCGGCCTCGTCCTCGCCTGTCGCCGCTGCATCGTCACCGGCTGCGTCGGATACTTCTTCATCGCCGGGGCCGTTGCCACTAGTTGCACCACCTGCGGCCGTTCCTCTTCGACCACATACTCGCAGTCGATCCGGTATTGTGTGTCCCAAGCAACGCAAAGATGGGACGGTCGCCTGGCTTGCGGCATGTGTTGCTCATGTCAAGGAAGATCCTTCGGCTGAACCGCGTCACTTCCAGGTTGCTCTCGGGATTCCTCATTGGCGTCAAGCTATGGAGCAAGAGTATCAGGCATTGTTGACAAATGGTACTTGGCAGCTTGTTCCTCCGGTCTCTGGTGTCAATGTCATTGATTCCAAGTGGGTCTTCAAGGTTAAGAAGCATGCTGATGGTTCTATTGAACGCTATAAGGCACGGTTAGTGGCGAAAGGGTTCAAGCAAAGGTATGGTCTTGACTATGAGGATACGTTCAGTCCGGTGATCAAACCAACAACTATTCGACTTCTGTTGTCCTTGGCTGTTACTCGGGGCTGGTTTCTTCGTCAGCTGGATGTTCAGAATGCTTTTCTTCATGGTGTTCTGGATGAGGAGGTTTACATGCGTCAGCCCCCTGGTTTTGTTGATCCTGCTCGTCCTCATCATCTGTGTCACCTGGTCAAGGCGCTCTATGGGTTGAAGCAGACTCCTCGTGCTTGGCATGCCAGATTGGGCTCTATTCTTCGGTCACTTGGTTTTGTTCCCTCTACTGCTGACACCTCGCTCTTCCTTCTGCATCGACCTCAGGTGACGATGTATCTTCTGGTATATGTTGATGACATCATCCTCATTAGCTCCTCGGATGCTGCTGCTGACCGTCTGATATCTTCCTTGAGTGGAGATTTTGCGGTGAAGGATTTAGGAACGTTGCATTACTTCCTTGGGCTGGAAGTTTCACGTTCTTTTGCTGGCTTGACACTCACACAACATAAGTATTCGATGGACCTGTTGCGACGGGCAGGTATGCTTAAATGAAACATGTCATGACTCCTATGTCTGCTACTGATCGTCTGTCTGCGTTTGATGGAGATCCTCTCACCTCTGATGACGCCACTGAGTATCGTAGCGTTGTTGGTGGCCTGCAGTACTTAACTATCACTCGGCCAGATCTCTCATATGCAGTCAATCGTGTCTGCCAATTTCTTCATGCTCCTCGGACTTCTCATTGGACAGCGGTGAAGCGGATTCTTCATTATGTTTGCTTTACTGCCTCATATGGTTTGCTCCTTCAGCCAGCACCGTCTCCTACGCTTTCTGCTTTTTCCGATGCTGACTGGGCTGGTAATCCAGATGACAGGCGATCCACGGGGGGACATGCTGTCTTCTTTGGTCCTAACTTGATCGCCTGGGCTGCTCGCAAACAAGCTACAGTGTCCAGGAGTAGCACTGAAGCAGAATATAAAGCCGTTGCAAATGCTACAGCTGAGATCATATGGGTACAGTCCTTATTGAGAGAGTTGGGAGTTCCTCAAACTCAGCCGCCTGTCCTTTGGTGTGATAACATTGGAGCTACATATCTCTCATCTAATCCAGTGTTTCATGCTCGGACAAAGCACATAGAAGTTGACTATCATTTTGTACGGGAACGTGTTGCACAGAAGCTACTCCATATCAAGTTCATCTCCTCCAAAGATCAACTTGCTGACATTTTCACGAAGCCTCTTCCACAACCTCAGTTTGTAGGCTGCAGGCGCAATCTTAACATACTTTGTACTTCAGGGCATAGTTAAGATTGAGGGAGGGTGTTAGACTGTATTTACATATAGCTTCTGTATATGTCTTGTATATTGTATCGTACACCTTGGTGTACCCCTTATATATATGAGATAGCCACACCCTTAACGGGTGTCGTGCAGTTTCTCAAAACCCTAAGTTTTACAGTGACATGAGAGATTGTTGCCCATGGAACCACCACAAACGCTCAACTAGGCCATCTCGAAGTTGTTCATGTGCCATGCAGATGCGGTCGTTGATCTGTTGATGCCATTCAAGAAAATTATGTGCTACTACTTTTGTTTCGTGGGAAAAGACTGAAGTATTCATTCATTTGTAACAGTGAAACTAGGACATCGCATGACATCTTGGTCCCGAAATAAAGAGTGGAACCATACACGTCCAACCATACAACGACACGTAGTAAGATGGTCGGGGGGCTTCTAGCGAGCGACCCCGTACGTCGTGTCGTGTTGAATCATGCATGAAAAGGCGGGCAAGCTCTGATGATGGATCAAATTGGTGCAAGAATTGATGCTGATGGCCTTGTGCAGATGGGTGCAGCAATATAGCAAAGTTGCGTCTCCTTTTCTTGATAGATATAGCAGGGACAGGGACCGTGACGGGCTGTAAATAATTGATCCCAACATGAGTCGCTCTTGCTGGACGGTGGTGGCTAGGACGTTTAAAGGTTTCACCGGAAGGGAAAAAAGATGGCGCAGAGACCGCACATGCATGCATGCATGCTTGAGCCAGCCGGTCGATGGATGCACACAGCCACCGCGTCGTGCTCATGCTCCCTGCCGGAGGTACGTACCGTTCCTATGTTACGCGGTTGCGGTGGCGCAAAAGCTTGCTTGGTCACATCTCATCTGCAAACGGCGCCTTATTTGGAGCGATTTGGCATGGCTCTCCGCCTTCGTTGGCTCTGGTTAGAGCGAACGGTCCGTGCCAGGCCGTGGCTCGGGCTATCGGTGCCTTGCTCTCAGATGGAGCGCGCGCTATTCGCCGCCGCGACAAGGGTGCGCCTTGGGGACGGTAGAAACACGTCGTTCTGGTTTGACAGTTGGATGAATGGAGAGGCGCCCTGTTTGGTCGCTCCGGCAATCCTCTTGCTCTCTCGGCGTAAAATTAGGTCAGTGCGATCGACGCCACAACAGAACAGTTGGGTTCGGGATGTGCAGGGTCGCATTCCCGCGATGTTGTTACTGGAGTTCGTTAATCTTTGGAGCAAGGTGGCTACGGCGAATCAAGTCACTACTCGCCGTGACGAATTTACTTGGAAGCTCACGGAATCTGGGGAATTCACAACGGCGTCTGCATATCAGCTACAGTTTCTCGGATCCACGCGTTCGCCAATCATGGAGGTGGTATGGAAGGCATGGGCGCCGGCCAAGATCAAACTGTTGGCCTGGCTGCTGTCCTGCAACCGGCTGCTGACAACAGATCGGCTCATGGCCAGGCAATGGCCAAACTCCTACTTCTGTCAGCTATGTCGACGAAACTTGGAGACAAACGCTCATCTTTTTCAAGGAATGCCCGTGGGCTCGTGCTCTATGGGAGGCAGCGGCGCGGAGGAGCTTAGTCCTCGTCGTCAGAGACGAGGTCGACGTAAACCTCGTCCTAGTTCTTGGCTACGAGGCGCCATTCTTCCATGTTGGCCACGAACTCCTGCGCCGTCGCGATCCCTTACTCGAGGAAGATTCTGTCGATGTTGGCGTCCCGTCGATAGCGTTGTCCCGCATCTTCCTTCTCTCGCGCAGAGCGTGCGATGATGGCGGCCTCCATGGCATCCGCCTCCTCTGGCGCGATGACGCCCCGCCGCTCCGGCTCGGCCTCCTGTCCCCCTCTTCACCGCGTGGAGTGGCAGGAGCTCCTCCGGCTCTCTTTTGATCGGCCTGAGTGGCGTCCACGAGCTCGAGGCACTGGCGGAGGAGCTGCCCGCGGCGAAGGAGCCAGAGGACTGCCCGCGGTGGAGGAGCGCCAGCCTACGGTCGTACTCCTCCATCTTGCGGCAGAGGAGCGGCGGCGGCGGCGAGAGCCCGTTGTTGGTGTACCTACGGACGCTCCTTTTCCTCGCAGCGTCGGCGGTGCCGCACCGCCTCCGCTCGTGGTCGTCACCATGACTGGCGCCGCGGCCCGCTGACCACATTCCGCGCCACATCGAGAGGGGAGAGGGGGAATTGAAGTCGCCGGTGGCCATAAATCGAGAGGGGGATTAGGAATTGCGGCGGCACACGGATAGGGTTTCGACCCGTATTTCAGCCGCAAACCCTTACTTATACTGTGAGGGGGGTGTTGGTTGTGGGTGTCCGAATCGGATCGGAGGCGAGGCTTGTTCGCCAGATGCGGAGCATGGGGCGGCGACTGGGCTGGCGACGGGAGCTCCAAGGCTGGCACAGGGTTGCCCTGGCGCCAGCTACCATGGCCATGGAGTGGGGTCGTTGGCGCAACACGTGTGGCTATTGTTGCCGGGGTGGATGGAAAACAGAGGAGGAGGACCAGCTCTCGCGGCAAAATTTCATGTTTTGACCCTTTTTGTGTCTTATTTCGGGATCTGACCCACGTTTGAACTTTTTTTGAAATCCGACCCTTTGGCCCACCGCTAGGGGTTGTGGCGGTAGGTCCTACCGCCATTGGGTGTGGCGGTAGCTGATGAGACGGCGAATAACGACCGTGACATGGAAAAGGGCCCTACCGCCAGACCGCCTGGCGGTAGGCTTCTAACACCTACCGCTTGGGGCCCTGGTGGTAGGGTCCTGGGGTGGATAAGGTTGGGAGGGGGGACCTTTGGTCCCCCACACTCACTCATTCAACCCCCACACCTCACACCTCGCCTCTTCCCCGAGCTCAAGCCCCTCCCCTCTCTTTTTCTACCACAAGATCCTCTCAAATCTCTCTCATTTGGTTGACATTTGTCCGGTGGATTCATAGCACTTTCATCACATGGTACCTCTCGCACTTCCCCTCATTTTGGTTGGTTGAAATCTTGGTTTTTTGTGCATTAGCTCATTTTATTGCAAAGCCTAGTTGATCATTTTGGTGTGGTCAAATCAATTAGTATGATGCATTTAGGGTGACGTTTGTTATTTCCTTATGTATTATGTGCCGAGAATTGTTTGTAGAATTGTTTGTGCAGCTAGATCTAGTGCTATGATTAGTGGTCATCTTTGGGGTTATGGTTAGGCTTAAGAAAATAATGAAGATTTAGATCACCTTAATAGTAACCAAGTGTCGTGCTTCATTTGATTTATTTTGTTGATTTTCATTTTGAACCCGTATATTCATGTAGGATGGACATTGCAGCTATGAGTCTGATGGTAACGTATGAGAAGGTTTTAGAGGAGCGACAACGTGCTATGGCAAGGGAGCTTCAAGCATGGTTAAAGAGTAGTGATGATGCAAATGTGGCCATGAAGGATTTTAGAAAGTATTACATTATGGAGGAACCCTGTGATCCTAAGGAGAAAAAAGTTTACCGGAGGCTTGTGAAAGAAAAAAAATAAGATACTTCATGAGCTCCATGAGATGGAATATGTTTGTAGACACGCTTTGGCAATGGAGATTGGATTCTCTGTCAGCAAAGAAGAATTCCGGGAGCTGGACTTGAAAAAACCCGGGCAGGTCATTGGATAGGCAATCACACAAGGCTTGTCAGATTCCGGACCGCCGTGCTCGATGGGGCTGGTTCCCCGAAACTAATAGTGTGTTGGAGAATTGGGCGGGATCCTCTGATTTTCAACTGAAGCCTAATCATGATCGTGACGAACAAATTGAACGTCTTATACGTTTTAGAACTTTTTTCCAGTGTAGAAAATGTATTGCTCGAGCTTGAGCTTGTAGTTTGAACTCATGTTATTCGAATTGGTAGATGCTTTAAGGCATTTGAACAAGTGTCATTTGTGGATGTAATGACCTATGCTGAGTTATGTATGTCCTTGCTACTTGATCATTTCTGGATGTCTTTTGAATGTCTTTAGTTCATAGAAGTTTGTAAAAAAGGGTTGAAACAAGTCTATTTTGAGGGGTTGGCACCCTACTGCCAAGGGGTCTGGCGGTAAGTGATGACCCACAAGTATAGGGGATCAACCGTAGTCCTTTCGATAAGTAAGAGTGTCAAACTCAACGAGGAGCAAAAGGAAATGACAAGTAGTTTTCAGCAAGGTATTCTCTGCAAGCACTGAAATTATAAGTAACGAGTAGTTTGATAGCAAGATAATTTGTAACGAGCAAATAACGGTAATGGTAACAAAAGTGCAGCAAGGTAGCCCAATCCTTTTGAGGCAAAGGACAGGCCAAAATGGTCTCTTATGATAAGCAAAGTGTTCTTGAGGGTGCACGGGAATTTCATCTAGTCACTTTTATCATGTTGGTTTGGTTTGTGTTCGCTACTTTGATAATTTGATATGTGGGTGGACCGGTTCTTAGGTGTTGTTCTTACTTGAACAAACCTCCTAATTATGATCAACCTCCTCGCAAGCATCCGCAACTACGAGAAAGGTATTAAGAATAAATCTAACCATAGCATTAAACTTTTGGATCCAAATCAGTCCCTTACAGCGCATAAACTAGGGTTTAAGCTTCGGTCATTCTCGCAACCCATCATCTAATAACTACTCCACAATGCATTTTCTTAGGCCCAAATATGGTGAAGTGTCATGTAGTCGACGTTCACATGACACCACTAAGGGAATCACAACATACATACTATCAAAATATCGAACAAATATCAAGCTCACATGATTACTTGCAACAAGATTTCTCCTGAGACCTCAAGAACAAAAGTAACTACTCACAAATGATAATCATGCTCAATATCAGAGGGGTATGAAATAGCATAATGGATCTGAACATATAATCTTCCACCAAATAAACCATATAGTAATCAACTACAAGATGTAATCAACACTACTAGTCACCCACAAACACCAATCTATAGTTCCGGTACAAAGATTGAACTCAAGAGATGAACTAGGGTTTGAGAGGAGATGGTGTTGTTGAAGATGTTGATGGAGATTGCCCTCCCCAAGTTGGGAGAGTTGTTGGTGATGATGATGACGATGATTTCCCCCTCCGGGAGGGAAGTTCCCCTGGCGGAATCGCTTCGCCGGAGGGCAAAAGTGCTCCTGCCCAAGTTCCGCCTCGAGACGGCGGCGCTTCATCCCGAAACTCTTCTCCTTATTTTTTTTCTAGGTTAAAATGACTTATATACTAGAAGAGGGGCACCGGAGGTGGGCCGAGGAGAGTACAACCCACCGGAGCGCGCGTGGGCTCTCCCTAGCGCGCCCAAGTGGGTTGTGCCCACCCGGTGGCCCCCCTCTGGTAGTTATTTGCTCAATTAATTATTATTTATTCCATTAAAATTCCTCGTGAAGTTTCAGCTCATTTGGAGTTGTGCAGAATAGGTATCCTCACGTAGCTTTTTCAGGTCCAGATTTCCAGCTGCTGGAATTCTCCCTCTTTGTGTGAACCTTTGCATATTATGAGATAAAAGGCATTAGAATTACTCCAAAAAGCATTATTATGCATAAAACATTATAAATAACAGTAGGAAAACATGATGCAAAATGGACATATCAGTAAGGTGGCCAACCCTACCGCTGATACATCTCCATCGTACCTACTTTTCCAAACACTTTTGCCCTTGTTTTGGACTCTAACTTGCATGATTTGAATGGAACTAACCCGGACTGACGCTATTTTCAGCAGAATTGCCATGGTGTTATTTTTGTGCAGAAATAGAAGTTCTCGGAATGACCTGAAACTTCACAGAGAATATTTTTGGAATTAATAAAAAATACTGGCGAAAGAATCAAGGCCAAGGGTGTCACACCCTAGTTAGCTATGCATTAGAGTGTTGCATCATGTTTACTCTTTCATCAGAAACCTGAAATGGGGATGACAGAACCCCCAGTCCCCTCTGAAACCAATTAGGGTTTACTAAAAACTTTTTCAATGAACCTGAAATGCCCTTCTAAAATGCCCATCATTTTTGTCTTGGTTCAGAACCTCTGCCAAAAGTGATGCACATTTTCCTAGGCCATCTTAGGGTTTTTGAATTAAATCATAAATAATTGAATTTGGGCATTTAAAGTTATATAAAATATTTAAATTCTCAAATATCTCCAAACTAAAATGTTTCATGTTGGAAATAATCCAACTATGGACCAGGAGTAGTTTGGTGATTTTAGGAGTTGCCTAAGTATTTTATTTAATTCAACAAAGTTGCAGAAGTATTAAAAAAAACAGAAAACAGAAAGAAATGGAAAAACTTACCTGACGCCTGCTCCCGGCCCACCTGCCGGCCCAGCCCAGCGCCGCTCCAGCGAGCTGCTTGCCGGCCAGGCAGGCAGGCAGGTGCCCGACGGCGACCGCAGCGCGCGCCACGCACCTGCTCGCCGCCTCGCCGCTCCCCTCGCCCGGTGACGTCGTGGATCGGCCTCCCTCGCTCCCCCGAACCCCCCAGACACCCCCTCTCCTCTCCAGCTCCTCCCCCTCGCGCTCCCCCGCCATGACCGACGCCACCATCGCCGTGCCTTCGTCGTAGCCGTGCTCCCCGCCGCCCGTGCGTCCTCTCATCGTGTCCAGGAGCTCCGCCGCTGTCCACTCCATCGAGCAAGCCGAGCCCCGAGCGCTCGCAACGCCCGAGTCCACCGCAACGACCTCGCCCGAACC
>NC_041383.1:157947007-157970013 GCF_002162155.2 Triticum dicoccoides | reverse complement strand
CCTCGCGCTCCCCCGCCATGACCGACGCCACCATCGCCGTGCCTTCGTCGTAGCCGTGCTCCCCGCCGCCCGTGCGTCCTCTCATCGTGTCCAGGAGCTCCGCCACTGTCCACTCCATCGAGCAAGCCGAGCCCCGAGCGCTCGCAACGCCCGAGTCCACCGCAACGACCTCGCCCGAACCGCCGTCGCCGGAGATCCCCTTCAACGCCGTCGTCGCTCCGGTCCATCTCCGGCCGCACCAAGGGCTTCGTCGCACTCACTGTGAGCTTAGCCATCTTCCCCCCTCCTTTTCTTGCTCCCGAGCTGTGTAGCGACCTCCCGAAGCTCAACCGCACCCACCGCCGTGGAGCTCGTCGCCGACGTGCTCCCGGTCACCCTCCGACCACTCCACGATGTCCATCATGCTCACCGTGTCACGTTGCACCTAGCTAGCTACTCCCCGCGCCTCACCGACCCCTCTAGCGTCAAGTTCGTCTTCGGCCGAACCCCGGTGGCCGCCAAAGTTGTCGCCGGTGCCAACTCCGGCCACCCCGACCCCAACGAACTCCACCAAGAGCTGCGGCTCGACCTCAGCTCCTCTCTGGTGGCCTCCGCGGCTCGTTTGGTTGCCGAAACAGCCAAAACCACTTCCGCCGCCGCGTCGGGCTCGCCGGCGGCTAAACGCCAGTGCAGCCGACCCGGGTTTGACCACGGGTGGGCCCTGGTTGACTCCTCTAAGTCAATGACAGGTGGGGCCCAGCCCTGCTAATTAAACATGTTTAGTTTTAATTAAACTTTAATTAATCTAATCACACTGACACGCGGGACCCACTGTCAGGTTTGACCCGGACCGTGTCCCGTTGACCTGCTGATGTCACACTGACGTCAGGCTGACGCAGTAATTGATTTTCTGGATTTATTTTAATATAGGAAATTCCAGAATATAGTTTAAACTTCAAAAATTCATAACTTTTAATCTGTAACTCCAAATCAGACAAGTTATATATGAAAAATGATCAGAAAAATCCAATCTATCCATCTGTACTATTTTCATGCATGATTAAACAAGTTAACCTGATGTTTAATACAGAACAAGGAAAAACACTTCAAAGGGCCATGTTTGAGTTTGAAATTTGAATCTTTGATTCAAATTGGTTCAAACCCTTCTGGTCTTTAGTTGCATTAGCCCAACACACTCATATTGCTATGTTTCATGCATGCATCATATTGTTGCACATTGTTTGGTGATGGTTGTGTATCGGTGTTCTTTGCGGCAGGTTCTGCCTCCGAGGAGTACCGTGATTACCCTAACGAAGAACCGTATCAGTGCATCGAACCATCAGGCAAGCAACCAACCATTTGATCATATCGATACAATCCCATGTTCTCGCTCCTGCTCTTTTTTACTGCATTAAGACAACGCGTTTCAAACTGCCGTGTGCTACGGTAGTTGAACCCATTTCCTCTGCATGACCTGTCATTGCCACAGTAACTAGATGAAACCCACTAGCATGTGTAGGAGTTGATTGAGCCATATGTATGTGTTGTTCCTACCTTGCTATGCCTGCTATGCTTAGAGTCGTGTCAGGTCTGGTTCATCTGGGTGATGGGCTAGAGTGAAATGATTATGTCGGTAATGAGAGTGGTGTGGTGAACACGATTTGGTAAAGGTATCGATGAGAGGCCATGTAGGAGTACATGGTGGGTTGTTTCATTGAAGCCGACCTTAAGCACTGAGATCTGTATGTGTGATTTAAGATACAACTACTACCATGCATTGGGCCCTGAAATATGACCCCGCTCGACTTCTTATTCACCCTAGCTCTCTGTCCAGGAGTTGCAAGTAGTTTCTGGTGTTTGTAGCCTACTGGAGGCCGTGGACAGCGCTGACCGTAGGGGTGGGCTGTGATGCGGTAGGTACGTGGCCGGGTGTACCGAATACCCGTTAGGTATCTCGGGAACCCTGTTCACATCGTTCGGGGCCGTATGGGAAACCTCGGCCGGACTCCCTGCGGATGGAACCTGGATAGGCGATAAACCTGGACTAGAGGCTTAGGTGTTTAGGTAGGTCGTGGTCTACACCCACGTCGGCTTTCGCTTGAAGTCTGCCGAGCACATGTCGTGTGCAGACGCTAAGTGGTGGAAACATGTATGAAGGAGTACACCCCTGCAGGGCTATCATGATCTATTCGAATAGCCGCGTCCGCGGTAAAGGACTACTTGGTTGCCTATACAGTTCATAGACAAGTAAATGGAAACTACTAAAAGCCTCAAGATAAGTGTGAGTGCCGAGGATGGCTCTTCCGTAGGAAGACGGAGGTGGATCCTCGGTAGTGTATTGAAGTGGTGAGTAGTGGACTCGTGTGCGCAAAACCATTTCAAGTTGGAGTCTCGTAGGTTAGCCTAGCCAAGAGTCAAAGCTGGCTTGCTGCAACAACTCCACCAACCCTTCTTGATGATATGCATGTATGTAGGATCTGATGTAAGTCTTGCTGAGTACCTTTGTACTCATGTTGCTATAATTTACATTTTTTACAGAAGACGCTGCAACCCCTTCTGATGGGTTCTACGTAGACGTTGACATCAATGAGTAGGCTAAGACCCAGGTGGTGATCCTGAGCTTGTGAAGGACCACGTAGTATAGCTAGGCTTTCCAAGCCTCTTTTATTTTTCTAGTTGTCTGTACTCAGACAAGTTACTTCCGCTGCTGGCTTGTATGACTGTATGACTTGAATGCTGGGTCGTGTGACCCGTACCTGTGTGTATGATTATGTATGGCTCCCTGAGCCTTAAATAAAGTACTTGTGTCATAGAGTCATGTTGTGATGCCTTGTTGTATTTGCACATATCGAGCATATTGTGTGTATGATTGAAATGCTTGGTATGTGTGGGATCTGACTATCTAGTTGTTTATCCTTAGTAGCCTCTCTTACCGGGAAATGTCTCCTAGTGTTACCACTGAGCCATGGTAGCTTGATACTGCTCTGGAACACTTAGGCTGGCCGACATGTGTCCTTCTTCGTTCCTGTGTCTGTCCCTTCGGGGAAATGTCACGCATTGAGTACCGGAGTCCTGTTAGCCCGCTACAGCCCGGTTACCGGAGTCCTGCTAGCCCAGTGCTACAGCCCGGACCCACTTGCTGATGACCGACACGTTCGTTGCTGGGTCATGGATGCCTGTCCCTGTAAGCCTATGCCACTTTGGGTTTACGACTAGTCATGTCAGCCCGGGCTCTTTATCATATGGATGCTAGCGACACTATCATATACGTGAGCCAAAAGGCGCAAACGGTCCCGGGCAAAGGTAAGGCGACACCCGTGGGGATACCGTGCGTGAGGCCGCAAAGTGATATGAGGTGTTACAAGCTAGATCGATGTGACATCGAGTCGGGGTCCTGACAGCGTTGGCATCAGAGCCGGACTGCCTGTAGGTTCTCCAAGCCAAACTGGTCGATGTTGAGTCTAGAAATTCTTTAGTTATATGTAGGGGAATTGTTTGTGGGTGGAACGTAAGGCTCTTTTTACTCCTTTATCTTATGACATTCTGATCTGAGTCAGTCTATTCTTCCACCGGGGGTTAAGGAATTAGGATCTATTCTCTCTGTCAGGTTCACGTGTTACTAATCAGTAGTACCTTATAGGTTTGATGGATACAAGCCTAGTTCAGTTCTACTACCACCTTATGTTGTTAGGATGGACTCAGAACCTTGATATGATGATGTTGAGTGTGTATGAAATCCTTTGTCAAATGTCTCAAAATCCTTCTTGAGCATTTACAGCTGTTATGCTGCCGAAATTTTGCTAGAAATTCTAATGCATTTGCATTATGATTGTGTTTTCAGATGGCCACTCGCGACCTCAATCAAGTGGTTCGCCTGACTCGATGCCTAGATGTACCCGGCCATACTGCCATGTTGGTCAGGGTAATGACTGAGGCTGGATACCGTTGGTATCCCGAGTACACGGTCAAAGAGCAATTCCGAGACTTTAATCAAAGCCAGTATCTCTGCACTGTCAGGATATTTCCATCTTATCCTGGATCCACCGAGCCCCTTCACTGCTCCTATGGACTCAGGGTTACTATTGAGATGGCTGTGCAGGACGCCGCCTACTCTATGATGACCATCATGCGAGTCAGGTCTGGCCTATTTCGGGACTCTGATTTCCGGTATATGCCAGGATCACTTCCGAGAGCACAAGGGTATCTCCAGGCTATCTATGCTGACCCCACTCAGGAGGATTCACGGACTCGCACTACTGCTGAGATGCTCGAGGATAAGGACCGTGAAAATCGGGCCTTGAGGTTAGAGCTCTCCAATACCCGTGCTGACCATTGGGCCACATTGACTCGGTTTGCACCGGCGGTGCAAGCTGGATATTCGGATATGCGCGATCTCTATCCTGTGAGATCTGCTCTGCCAGACGTGATGGGTTGGCGTGATGTAGGAGGCATCACCCCACCTCGCGGTCCCCGCAGGCCACCGTTTGTTGGTCCAAGACCTCATCCTAGCCCCTATGGTCCACAAGCTCCGCGAGATCATCTGTTTCCGGATGATCATGTTGAGCTTCCAGGCTATGGAGGTGACTTCTACGAGGACTACTACGGATCGGTCTAAGTTAGTGGTAGTATCACTAGTTCGTGTTAGCTGTGTCGTCTATCGTCCTACGTGACTCGTGGGATATGACCTGGTTTGTATTGCCTTCCGGAGGTGTAGAAAAATAATGTATAGGAGCTTGGAATGCCTCCGATGAGATGTAATTCTCTTTTCACCGTAATAGTACCCTGTTTGGTCTTGTACTAAACCCTGTATGGTGTGTATGACGATGGAATAAAGAAGCAGTTTCTGTATCTATCATGTCATACGGATGATCATCTTGCATTCCGAGTTATTCCTTACATTCTGTATCCTATGTCGGAATTTTATCATTCTGACTAAATCATTGTCTTGTTTACCTAGGATGGTCAACACGCGCACTAACCCTGCTCCTCAAGAGCAGGCCGAAGGCAGTGAAGTCAGGAATGCAAATCTGCCTCATCCTCCTTCCCTAGCCGAGGTTATGATGGAAGCCGAAAGAAACAAGCGGGAGACCAACCGTTTGTTGGAGCGTATTGAACAGAACACAGCACACCATCAGAGGACTAACGTGGTGTCACTCAGTGATTTCATCAAGTTACATCCACCCACGTTCCACCACTCCGTCGAGCCTCTCGACGCTGATGACTGGCTTCGCAGTATTTCTCACAAACTGCGTTCCGCGCTGGTAGCTGAGGCTGACAAGGTCACCTTTGCTGCATATCATCTTGAAGGCCCCGCCAGTCTATGGTGGGAGAATTATGGAGCTATGCGCCCAGCAGGCCATGTCACTACTTGGGCTGAATTCAGCGAGGCTTTCCGTGAACATCACATTCCGGAGGGTCTCATGGACCGTAAACGTGAGGAATTTTGCAGTTTCACTCAGGGCCGACTCTCTGTGGATGCTTACAGCAGGGAGTTCGGTAACCTCGCATGATATGCAACTGAGGAAGTTTCTACTGATGCCAAGAAGCAAGCAAGGTTCCGTAAGGGACTTAGTCCTGAGCTTCGCCGCGACCTCCGTCTGCATGAGTGCACATCTTTTCAGAAGCTTGTTAACAAGGCCATCAGTGCTGAGACTGGTCAGACTGATTATGACGCAACACGCAAGCATGGCCGTGACATGGGTTCCTCATCCGGTGCTGGTCCTCAGAAGCGCCGCGTGTGGGTGCCCAACACTGCCCTGCCACCTAGGTTCACACCGAGGCCATCCTTCCAGGCGCCTCGCCCCGTTCAACAGTCTGCACCAGCCAAGCCCTATGGGGGTCCAACCAACAATGCTCCTCCACGTACCAGTTCCGTGACTTGTTTCAAGTGTGTGGAATCTGGCCCTATATGCGTGAGTGTCCCCAGACCAACCCCAATCAATCTGCTAAAGCTGTTGGCCGTGGCAAGCCGACAGGGAAAGTGTTCCACGCCAAGCCGGCCACCGTTACACGTGGCCATGTCAACTGTATCTCTGCCGAAGAAGCTCAAGAGGATCCCAACATCGTTCTCGGTACGCTCCTTGTTAATTGCCACCCGGCATCTGTTCTTTTCGATACAGGAGCCTCTCATTCATTTATATCCGAGAACTATGCTCGTTTGCATAACACCGCATTCTGTGACATGCCATCCACTATGGAAATTTCTACTCCCGGTTCTAGATGGCAAACCTCCAGGGTAAGTTATGGAAATGAAATCCAAGTCGACAGACTTGTTTTCCTTACATCTTTGATAGCTCTCAAATTTTCAGATATTAATATCATTTTGGGTATGGACTGGATGTCAGCTCATCATGCCAAAATCGATTGCTTCTCTAGGACTGTTCAACTCACTCATCCTTCGGGCAAGATAGTCAATGTCTTGACCCGGTTAGCCGAGCGACAATTATATTCCCTTAACGCCAGCCCTTTGCCAGACCTTGAGGACGTTCCGGTAGTCCGTGACTTCCCGGATGTCTTCCCAGAGGAATTGCCAGGTGTTCCACCTGACAGGGATGTTGAGTTCGTAATAGACCTCATTCCAGGAACCGTTCCGATTGCTAGGAGACCTTATAAGATGGCACCCCTAGAACTAGCCGAGCTTAAGAAACAACTCGATGAGTCCTTGAAAAAGGGTTTCATCCGACCTAGTTCATCTCCGTGGGCTTGCCCCGTCCTCTTCGTCAACAAGAAGGATGGTACGGACCGGATGGTTGTAGATTATCGACCTGTCAATTTGGTCACAATCAAGAACAAATATCCGCTCCCCAGGATCAACGACCTGTATGATCAGCTCGCTGGATCCTCAGTCTTCTCCAAAATGGATTTGAGGTTGGGCTACCATCAAATCAAAATCAGAAACGGGGACATCCCTAAAACGGCCTTTGTTACTCGTTATGGCCAATACGAGTACACCGTTATGTCCTTCGGATTAACCAACGCTCCAGCCACCTTTTCTCGGTTAATGAACTCAATCTTCATGGAGTATTTGGATAAATTCGTCGTGGTTTACCTCGATGATATACTCATCTACTCCAAGAATGAGGAAGAACATGCCGAACATCTAAGGCTAGTGTTGAAGAAACTTCGAGAGCATCGCCTTTATGCCAAGTTTTCTAAATGTGAATTTTGGTTGTCAGAAGTGACCTATCTGGGTCATGTAATATCTGGTAAAGGTATTGCTGTTAACCCTGAGCGAGTTCAAGCCGTCCTTAATTGGACTCCACCTGAATCGGTCAAGCAAGTTCGGAGTTTTCTGGGCTTAGCAAGCTATTGTCGTCGCTTTGTCGAGAACTTCTCCAAAGTTGCTAAACCTCTAACCGAACTCCTCAAGAAAGATAAAAAGTTCGAATGGACTCCACAATGTGAGCACAGCTTTCAGGAACTGAAAAGACGCCTGACTTCTGCTCCCGTACTGGTACCGCCAGACTTCTCTAAGGACTTTGTTATCTACTGCGACGCCTCGCGACAAGGACTAGGTTGCATTCTCATGCAAGATCGACACGTAATTGCTTACGCTTCACGGCAATTGCACCCACATGAGGATAATTATCCTACTCATGATCTAGAGCTTGCAGCCGTAGTCTATGCACTTAAAACCTGGCGACATTACCTCCTTGGTAATCACTGCGAAATATTCACTGATCACCAAAGTCTGAAGTACATCTTCACCCAACCGGATTTGAATCTTAGGCAAAGACGTTGGGTCGAGTTGATCACAGATTTCGACTTAGGAATAACTTACACCCCAGGGAAAGCCAACGTCATGGCTGATGCGCTAAGTCGCAAATCTTATTGTAACAACCTGATGTTGCGACAAAGTCAACCACTTCTCCATAAGGAATTTCGGAAGCTTAACCTTCACATTGTTCCTCAAGGATTTCTTTCCACCTTGGTAGCGAAACCTACCCTTACGGATCAAATCATCGCTGCCCAAAAGCGAGATAAGATAATATCTAAAATCAAAGAGAATATTGCTAGCAGAGGTGCTAGTTGTTTCTCCACAAATGATCATGGTGTTGTGTACTTTGAGAACCGTCTAGTGGTTCCCAAGAACCAGCATCTACAGCAGTTAATCCTTAAGGAGGCTCATGAATCCCCTCTCACCATTCATCCCGGTAGTACCAAGATGTATCAGGACCTACGCCAGAGGTTCTGGTGGACTAGGATGAAAAGATAAATTGCTCAGTATATTGCTAATTGCGATGTCTGTCGTCGTGTAAAAGTAGAGCATCAACGGCCTGCTGGCACCCTTCAACCCCTAGCTATTCCTGAATGGAAATGGGATAAAATTGGTATGGATTTCATTACCGGTTTTCCCAGGACCAAGAGAGGGAATAATGCTATCTTCGTCGTTGTCGATCGTCTTTCCAAAGTAGCCCATTTCTTACCTGTTCGTGAGAGTATAACCGCTAATAAATTGGCAGACTTATACATATCCCGGATAGTGTCTCTCCATGGTGTTCCTTTGGAAATTAACTCGGATCGAGGAAGTCTTTTCACCTCTCGATTTTGGGAAAGTTTCCAAAATGCTATGGGAACCCGTCTCTCCTTTAACACCACTTTCCACCCTCAGTCGAGTGGTCAAGTGGAACGCGTCAACCAGATTCTAGAAGACATGCTTCGAGCCTCTGTTATCTCTTTCGGAATGGAGTGGGAGAAATGCCTTCCATTTGCCGAATTTGCTTACAACAACAGCTATCAATCTAGCTTGGGTAAAGCCCCCTTTGAAGTTCTCTATGGACGACGGTGTCGAACACCCCTTAACTGGTCAGAGACCGGGGAAAGACAATTCTTTGGCCCGGATATGATTCAGGAAGCAGAAGAGCAAGTTCGCATCGTTCGTGAAAAGTTGAAAACGGCCCAATCTCGTCAAAAGAGTCAATATGACCGAAAACATAAGGCTATGACTTTGGAGGTTGACGAGAAGGCTTACCTTCGGGTTACTCCTCTGAAGGGAACCCATCGTTTCGGTATCAAAGGCAAATTGGCTCCTTGTTACATCGGACCTTTTCGCATTCTCGCTAAACGAGGAGAAGTTGCCTACCAGTTGGAACTACCTCCGCACCTCTCCAGAGTCCACGATGTCTTCCACGTTTCTCAACTCAGGCGTTGCTTCTCGGATCCTATCCGCGGAGTGGACCACGAACGCTTGATCTCCAAGATAATCTTACATATCGAGAGTACCCCATTCGTATCCTCGATCAGGCCGAGCGTACCACTCGACGTCATAATATCAAGTTTCTCAAAGTACAATGGTCGCACCATTCTGAGGATGAAGCAACTTGGGAAAGGGAGGATCGTCTTCGACTTGAGTATCCCGCCTTCTTTCCGGAGGAACCCAAATCTCGGGACGAGATTCTTTTGAGTGGGGGTGAGTTGTCACACCCTAGTTAACTATGCATTAGAGTGTTGCATCATGTTTACTATTTCATCAGAAACCTGAAATGGGGATGACAGAACCCCCAGTCCCCTCTGAAACCAATTAGGGTTTACTAAAAACTTTTTCAATGAACCTGAAATGCCCTTCTAAAATGCCCATCATTTTTGTCTTGGTTCAGAACCTCTGCCAAAAGTGATGCACATTTTCCTAGGCCATCTTAGGGTTTTTGAATTAAATCATAAATAATTGAATTTGGGCATTTAAAATTATATAAAATATTTAAATGCTCAAATATCTCCAAACTAAAATGTTTCATGTTGGAAATAATTCAACTATGGACCAGGAGTAGTTTGGTGATTTTAGGAGTTGCCTAAGTATTTTATTTAATTCAACAAAGTTGCAGAAGTATTAAAAAAACATAAAACAGAAAGAAATGGAAAAACTTACCTGACGCCTGCTCCCGGCCACCTGCCGGCCCAGCCCAGCGCCGCTCCAGCGAGCTGCTTGCCGGCCAGGCACGCAGGCAGGTGCCCGACGGCGACCGCAGCGCGCGCCACGCACCTGCTCGCCGCCTTGCCGCTCCCCTCGCCCGGTGACGTCGTGGATCGGCCTCCCTCGCTCCCCCGAACCCCCCAGACACCCCCTCTCCTCTCCAGCTCCTCCCCCTCGCGCTCCCCCGCCATGACCGACGCCACCATCGCCGTGCCTTCGTCGTAGCCGTGCTCCCCGCCGCCCGTGCGTCCTCTCATCGTGTCCAGGAGCTCTGCCGCTGTCCACTCCATCGAGCAAGCCGAGCCCCGAGCGCTCGCAACACCCGAGTCCACCGCAACGACCTCGCCCGAACCGCCGTCGCCGGAGATCCCCTTCAACGCCGTCGTCGCTCCGGTCCATCTCCGGCCGCACCAAGGGCTTCGTCGCACTCACTGTGAGCTTAGCCATCTTCCCCCCTCCTTTTCTTGCTCCCGAGCTGTGTAGCGACCTCCCGGAGCTCAACCGCACCCACCGCCGTGGAGCTCGTCGCCGACGTGCTCCCGGTCACCCTCCGACCACTCCACGGTGTCCATCATGCTCACCGTGTCATGTAGCACCTAGCTAGCTACTCCCCGAGCCTCACCGACCCCTCTAGCGTCAAGTTCGTCTTTGGCCGAACCCCGGTGGCCGCCAAAGTCGTCGCCGGCGCCAACTCCGGCCACCCCGACCCCAACGGACTCCACCAAGAGCTGCGGCTCGACCTCAGCTCCTCTCCGGTGGCCTCCGCGGCTCGTTTGGTTGCCGAAACAGCCAAAACCACTTCCGCCGCCGCGTCGGGCTCGCCGGCGGCTAAACGCCGGTGCAGCCGACCCGAGGTTGACCACGGGTGGGCCCTGGTTGACTCCCCTGAGTCAATGACAGGTGGGGCCCAGCCCTGCTAATTAAACAGGTTTAGTTTTAATTAAACTTTAATTAATCTAATCACACTGACACGCGGGACCCACTGTCAGGTTTGACCCGGACCGTGTCCCGTTGACCTGCTGATGTCACACTGACGTCAGGCTGACGCAGTAATTGATTTTCTGGATTTATTTTAATATAGGAAATTCCAGAATATAGTTTAAACTTCAAAAATTCATAACTTTTAATCTGTAACTCCAAATCAGACAAGTTATATATGAAAAATGATCAGAAAAATCCAATCTATCCATCTGTACTATTTTCATGCATGATTAAACAAGTTAACCTGATGTTTAATACAGAACAAGGAAAAACACTTCAAAGGGCCATGTTTGAGTTTGAAATTTGAATCTTTGATTCAAATTGGTTCAAACCCTTCTGGTCTTTAGTTGCATTAGCCCAACACACTCATATTGCTATGTTTCATGCATGCATCATATTGTTGCACATTGTTTGGTGATGGTTGTGTATCGGTGTTCTTTGCGGCAGGTTCTGCCTCCGAGGAGTACCGTGATTACCCTAACGAAGAACCGTATCAGTGCATCGAACCATCAGGCAAGCAACCAACCATTTGATCATATCGATACAATCCCATGTTCTCGCTCCTGCTCTTTTTTACTGCATTAAGACAACGCGTTTCAAACTGCCGTGTGCTACGGTAGTTGAACCCATTTCCTCTGCATGACCTGTCATTGCCACAGTAACTAGATGAAACCCACTAGCATGTGTAGGAGTTGATTGAGCCATATGTATGTGTTGTTCCTACCTTGCTATGCCTGCTATGCTTAGAGTCGTGTCAGGTCTGGTTCATCTGGGTGATGGGCTAGAGTGAAATGATTATGTCGGTAATGAGAGTGGTGTGGTGAACACGATTTGGTAAAGGTATCGATGAGAGGCCATGTAGGAGTACATGGTGGGTTGTTTCATTGAAGCCGACCTTAAGCACTGAGATCTGTATGTGTGATTTAAGATACAACTACTACCATGCATTGGGCCCTGAAATATGACCCCGCTCGACTTCTTATTCACCCTAGCTCTCTGTCCAGGAGTTGCAAGTAGTTTCTGGTGTTTGTAGCCTACTGGAGGCCGTGGACAGCGCTGACCGTAGGGGTGGGCTGTGATGCGGTAGGTACGTGGCCGGGTGTACCGAATACCCGTTAGGTATCTCGGGAACCCTGTTCACATCGTTCGGGGCCGTATGGGAAACCTCGGCCGGACTCCCTGCGGATGGAACCTGGATAGGCGATAAACCTGGACTAGAGGCTTAGGTGTTTAGGTAGGTCGTGGTCTACACCCACGTCGGCTTTCGCTTGAAGTCTGCCGAGCACATGTCGTGTGCAGACGCTAAGTGGTGGAAACATGTATGAAGGAGTACACCCCTGCAGGGCTATCATGATCTATTCGAATAGCCGCGTCCGCGGTAAAGGACTACTTGGTTGCCTATACAGTTCATAGACAAGTAAATGGAAACTACTAAAAGCCTCAAGATAAGTGTGAGTGCCGAGGATGGCTCTTCCGTAGGAAGACGGAGGTGGATCCTCGGTAGTGTATTGAAGTGGTGAGTAGTGGACTCGTGTGCGCAAAACCATTTCAAGTTGGAGTCTCGTAGGTTAGCCTAGCCAAGAGTCAAAGCTGGCTTGCTGCAACAACTCCACCAACCCTTCTTGATGATATGCATGTATGTAGGATCTGATGTAAGTCTTGCTGAGTACCTTTGTACTCATGTTGCTATAATTTACATTTTTTACAGAAGACGATGCAACCCCTTCTGATGGGTTCTACGTAGACGTTGACATCAATGAGTAGGCTAAGACCCAGGTGGTGATCCTGAGCTTGTGAAGGACCACGTAGTATAGCTAGGCTTTCCAAGCCTCTTTTATTTTTCTAGTTGTCTGTACTCAGACAAGTTACTTCCGCTGCTGGCTTGTATGACTGTATGACTTGAATGCTGGGTCGTGTGACCCGTACCTGTGTGTATGATTATGTATGGCTCCCTGAGCCTTAAATAAAGTACTTGTGTCATAGAGTCATGTTGTGATGCCTTGTTGTATTTGCACATATCGAGCATATTGTGTGTATGATTGAAATGCTTGGTATGTGTGGGATCTGACTATCTAGTTGTTTATCCTTAGTAGCCTCTCTTACCGGGAAATGTCTCCTAGTGTTACCACTGAGCCATGGTAGCTTGCTACTGCTCTGGAACACTTAGGCTGGCCGGCATGTGTCCTTCTTCGTTCCTGTGTCTGTCCCTTCGGGGAAATGTCACGCATTGAGTACCGGAATCCTGTTAGCCCGCTACAGCCCGGTTACCGGAATCCTGCTAGCCCAGTGCTACAGCCCGGACCCACTTGCTGATGACCGACACGTTCGTTGCTGGGTCATGGATGCCTGTCCCTATAAGCCTGTGCCACTTTGGGTTTACGACTAGTCATGTCAGCCCGGGCTCTTTATCATATGGATGCTAGCGACACTATCATATACGTGAGCCAAAAGGCGCAAACGGTCCCGGGCAAAGGTAAGGCGACACCCGTGGGGATACCCTGCGTGAGGCCGCAAAGTGATATGAGGTGTTACAAGCTAGATTGATGTGACATCGAGTCGGGGTCCTGACAAGGGGCCCACACCCTGTCCACGAGGGTGGGGGGCGCGCCCCTGCCTTGTGGCCCCCCTGGTGCTCCACCGACCTCAACTCCAACTCTATATATTCACGTTCGGGGAGAAAAAAATCAGAGAGAAGGATTCATCGCGTTTTATGATACATACTGCCGCCAAGCCCTAATCTCTCTCGGGAGGGCTGATTTGGAGTCTGTTCGGGGCTCCGGAGAGGGGAATCCGTCGCCGTCGTCATCATCAACCATCCTCCATCACCAATTTCATGATGCTCACCGCCGTGCGTGAGTAATTCCATCATAGGCTTGCTGGACGGTGATGGGTTGGATGAGATTTACTACGTAATCGAGTTAGTTTTGTTAGGGTTTGATCCCTAGTATCCATTATGTTCTAAGATTGATGTTGCTATGATTTTGCTATGCTTAATGCTTGTCACCAGGGCCCGAGTGCCATGATTTCAGATCTGATACTATTATGTTTTCATGAATATATGTGAGTTCTTGATCCTATCTTGCAAGTCAATAGTCACCTACTATGTGTTATGATCCGGCAACCCCGAAGTGACAATAATCGGAACCACTCCCGGTGATGATCGTAGTTTGAGGAGTTCATGTATTCACTAAGTGTTAATGCTTCGGTCCGGTACTCTATTAAAAGGAGGCCTTAATATTCCTTAGTTTCCAATAGGACCCCGCTACCATGGGGGGTAGGACAAAAGATGTCATGCAAGTTCTTTTCCATAAGCACGTATGACTATATTCGGAATACATGCCTACATTACATTGATGAACTGGAGCTGGTTCCGTGTCACCCTATGTTATAACTATTGCATGAGGAATCGCATCCGACATAATTATCCATCACTGATCCAGTGCCTACGAGCTTTTCACATATTGCTCTTTGCTTAGTTACTTTACCGTTGCCACTGTTACGATTACTACAAAACTGCTATTGTTACTTTTGCTACCGTTACCGTTACTTCCATATTACTTTGCTACTAAATACTTTGCTGCAGATATTAAGTTATCCAAGTGTGGTTGAATTGAAAACTCAACTGCTAATACTTGAGAATATTCTTTGGCTCCCCTTGTGTCGAATCAATAAATTTGGGTTGAATACTCTACCCTCGAAAATTGTTGCGATCCCCTATACTTGTGGGTTATCAAGACTATTTTATGGCGCCGTTGCCGGGGAGCATGGCTCTATTCTTTGAGTCACTTGGGATTTATATCTGCTGATCACTATGAGGAACTTGAAATACGAGAAAACCAAGAGTTATCCCTCAACTACGAGGGGAGGTAAGGAACTGCCATCTAGCTCTGCACTTGATTCTCCTTCTGTTTTCAGTAAACTTGTGATGCCTAAACCTGCTTCTGCTATTAATTCTGATATGTCGTATGTTATTGATGATGGCACTTCTGCTATGCATGATACTTATGATGAAACTACTTCTATGCTTGATAATACTGTGCCACTAGGTGAATTTCTTGATGAACAACTTGCTAGGGCTATAGAGAATGAAATTATTGAACCTGATAATACTGATGAAAGTGATGATGAAGATTCCTCCCCTAGATATGAATTGCCTGTTGTGCCTGAGGGTTATGTTATGGATGAAGAAACTGCTAGAGATTTTCTTGCTTGCAATGATAGATCTGATCTTAAGAAATTATTAGCTAAGCTGAAAGAAAAGTCTCTGAATGCTAGAATGAAATATGACCCTGCTTTTGCTACTTCACCTATCTGTATTACTGATAAGGATTATGATTTCTCTGTCCATCCTGAGATAATTACTTTGGTTGAATCTGATCCTTTTTATGGCTATGAATCTGAAACTGTTGTGGCACATCTTACTAAATTGAATGATATAGCTACCCTATTCACTCACGAGGAAAAAAATTCGTTACTACTATGTTCTTAAGTTATTTCCATTCTCATTAAAGGGTGATGCTAAAATATGGTTTAATTCTCTTGATCCTGGTTGTGTGCGTGGTCCCCAGGATATGATTTATTACTTCTATGCTAAATATTTCCCCGCTCATAAGAAACAAGCTGCCTTAAGGGAAATATATAATTTTGTGCAAATTGAAGAAGAGAGTCTCCCACAAGCTTGGGGGAGGCTTCTCCGATTACTTAATGCTTTGCCTGATCATCCTCTCAAGAAATAGGAAATACTTGATATATTTTATAATGGACTAACCGATGCTTCCAGAGACCACCTGGATTGTTGTGCTGGTTGTGTTTTCAGGGAAAGAACTGTTGATCAAGCTGAATTGTTATTGAATAATATGTTGACTAATGAAAACATGGACACTTCCTAAACCAACTCCTAAGCCAACTCCAAAGAAAAGGGGTATTCTATTTCTCAGTCCTGAAGATATGCAAGAGGCAAAGAAATCTATGAAAGAAAAGGGCACTGAAGCTTAAGATGTTAAGAATTTACCGCCTATTGAAGAAATACATGGTCTTGATAACCCGACACAGGTAGTAAAGGTAAATTCTCTCTATAGATTTGATGAAGGTGATATCCCTCGTAATAAGTCTGCTAGCCAATGCTTCGACGAGTTTGATAATTCTATTGTTAAACAAGAAAACTTCAATGGTGATGTTGGTAGACATTTGTAACGTAATGCTTATATGATTGAACACTTGAGTGATTATATGTCTAGAGTTAAAGGTGAACTTAAACTTATTAGTAAACATGCTTCTATGGTTACCACTCAAGTAGAACAAGTGCTTAAAGCTCAAAATGATTTGCTCAAAGAATTAAATGATAAGAAAAATGATAATGCTGTTAGAGTTGTGACTAGAGGTGGTAGAATGACTCAGGAACCTTTGTATCCTGAGGGCCACCCTAAGAGAATTCAGCAAGATTCTCAGAGAAATAATGTTGAAGCACCTAGTCCTTCTAAGAAGAAGAAGAAGAAAAATGATAGGACTCTGCATGCTTCTAGTGAACCTGTTGTTGACACACCTGAGAATCCCAATGATGTTTCTATTTCTGATACTGAATCACAATCTGGTAATGAACATGAACCCGATGATGATGTTCATGTTGATACTCAACCTAGCAATAATAATGATGTAGAGGTTGAACCTGATGTTGATCTTGGCAACCCACAATCAAAGAATCAACGTTATGATAAGAGAGACTTCGTTGCTAGGAAGCATGGTAAAGAAAGAGAACCATGGGTTCAGAAATCCATGCCTTTTCCTCCTAAACCATCCAAGAAAAAGGATGATGAGGATTTTGAGCACTTTGCTGAAATGATTAGACCTATCTTTTTGCATATGCGTTTGACTGATATGCTTAAAATGAATCCTTATGCTAAGTACATGAAAGATATTGTTACAAATAAAATATAGATACCGGAAGCTGAAATTTCCACCATGCTTGCTAATTATACTTTTAAGGGTGGAATACCAAAGAAACTAGGAGATCCAGGAGTACCAACTATACCATGCTCCATTAAAAGAAACTATGTTAAAACTGCTTTATGTGATCTTGGAGCCGGTGTTAGTGTTATGCCTCTCTCTTTATATCATAGACTTGAATTGAATAAGTTGACACCTACTAAAATATCTTTGCAAATGTCCGATAAATATACCGCTATACTTGTCGGTATTTGTGAGGATGTGCCTGTTGTGGTTGCAAACGTTACTATCTTAACGGACTTTGTTATTCTTGATATTCCCGAGGATGATAGTATGTCGATTATCCTTGGTAGACCCTTTTTGAATACTGCAGGGGCTGTTATTGATTGCAACAAAGGCAATGTCACTTTTCATGTTAATGGTAATGAGCATACGGTACACTTTCCGAGGAAACAACCTCAAGTCCACAGTATAAATTATATTGGAAAAATTCCAACTATTACTATTGGAGGTTTTGAATTTCCTCTCCCTACTGTCAAGAAGAAATATGATATTCTTATTGTTGGGGACATACATATTCCCGTTGAGGTAACCTAGTGCTATTCGAAAATTCTCCGGTTTCATGCGATTCGGAATGAGTTTGTTAACAAGACTTGATCAACCTTGTTAATGGATTCCTTTTGATGAGCATGAGATGGATGAAGTTAGAAAGCACAACTCTCTGTACACTCCTTTTACTTTCTGTTATTTAGATTAAATAAAGCAAAAATAATATTTTCTCTCTGTTTTCCGATTTATCCTTGCAATAAAAAAAATACCCCGAAAATAGAAGTTCTCCAAATTCCCTGAAAATGAAATATGATTTTTTCTAGAATATTTGAGAATATATGGCACTTAGAACACATCAGGGGGAGCCAGCACCTAGCCACGAGGGTCCAGGGCGCGCCCTCCCCCTGGGCGCACGCCCTGCCTCGTGGGTCTCTGGTGGCCCCCTCCACTTATTCCAGCACCCACACACTCCTTCTTCCTCCCCAAAAAATCACCAACCAGCTCAAGCACGAGTTCTAGCTCATCTTGCTGTCATTTTCGATCTCCTTGCTCAAAGCTCCACTCACAAAACTGCTTTGGGGGATTGTTCTTTGGTATGTGACTCCTCCAATGGTCCAATTAGTTTTTCTTCTAGTGCTTTATTCATTGCAAATTTTTACTGCCTAGGTAACCCTGTTCTTGAGTTTGCATGTCAAATTTATTTGGTCCCAAGTAGTTCTAATGCATGATATAGTCTCTAGGCACTTGTGGGAGTAGTTGCTATCAATTTTGTTGAGTTTGGTTCACTTTTATTTTGAGTTACTAAAATTTTTAGAAATTTTTCAGAGGAAGAACTATGTTTAGGAAAATGTACCAAGGTGGTTCTTCAAGGAAGCAAGGACCCAGGCCCGCAATACGTGAGCCGGACGATGAACCACCGAGGGAAGCTCAAGTGCAGCCTTGTGAATGGCTGTTAGAGGAGTTTATGGTCCAAGTAGGCATCAATGATTAATTTGATGCATATGTGCATAATGCTGATCTTGAGGACTTCATGTCAGATAAGTGCCTACAGTACTACCACCTTATCGATTCCTTTGTGAGAAGGGTTAAATTTACATCTTCGCGTAGTTCTCACACTGTTTTATTTGATCTTTATGATAAATCATATACCATGGACCTAGAAGATTTTAATACTGCTTGTAAACTCCCGTAGTGGGGCAATGTTAGTGAACCTCGTAAATCTGAATATAAAGACTTTCTTGCTAGTATCATTGTGGGTGAATCCAGAGAAATCACACAAGCTACCATAGGGAGCATTCATTTCCCCTCCATACATTATTTTGCTCTCTTTATAGGTAGATGGATTAATGGTAAAGATGAAGCTTGTCACATGTGCTTTTCTGATCTTAGTGTCCTCAAGAGTGTGGTATTAGGTGATAAACAATATAACTTGGGGGGCCATTGTTGCACGAAGGCTGCATCTTAATGGTACATGTGGAGATTTGTTTGGTGGGATCTATGCAACTCGTGTAGCTAATTATCTTGGTGTACCCATACATGGAAGTGACATGGAGTTGCCTCCTGCTTATCTAGATTATAGTGCCATGGTTAGCCATCAGTTTCTTGAGAGGAATGAACAGTTCCTCCAGTACCGACTAATCTTTGACAGACATCGTACTGTCCATGTTGCTCTCCCTACTCCCACTTTCTTTGACTTTCAGGCAAAAAGGAGATACTTTATAACCAGGGAGGAGGCAAACGAATATGAGAGGAGGATGGAGGCAGCTCGCCTCCAAGCTGCAGCTCGTCAGGAAGTAGCTGCTGCATCTCAGTACAACCCCGACTACGGTTTTGGATATCCTCCAGGCCAGCAGTGGCCATAGACCAACTTAGGCCAAAAGCCTAAGCTTGGGGGAGTACGTATTTCTCACCGACATTACATTCATGTTCACACACTCAGGCCAGTTGTCAGTGCTCATACTTTTTCATTGTAAGATCCATGCTAGTTTATTTTCTTTTTCTCGCTTTCTTCTTGTGTGTTTGAATAACCTTAAGAAAAACAAAAAAATATTAGTTATAGCTTTTAGCTAGTTTACTTTCCATGCTTCTAGTAGTAAATAGTTTTGCTTGTTGGGAGCTTTCCTGTGTAAATAGTTTTATTTCTTTTCTTTGGGGGTCGAGAGGAGAAGACCATGATGAAAATGTTGAGTGACTCTCATATGCATCATTGTTGAATTAACCAAGAGCCCATATTACCTTGTCTTCTCCTTTGTATTAAATGCTTGCAGATTCGAGCTTAGCCCAATGCACGTGCACTATTATTATTATCCACACCGTTCGGTCGTGCGAGTGAAAGGCAATAATGATGATAGATGATGGACTGATTGAGATGAGAGAAGCTGGTATGAACTCGACGTATCTTGTTTTTGTAAATATGATTAGTTCATCGTTCCTGATTCAGCCTATTATGAATGAAACATGTTCGCAATGACAATTAGAGATTATAGTTTCTCATGCCATGCTTAATTAGCTAGGAGTTTATAATAGTTTACCTTGCGTGCCAACATGCTATTAAAATGGTTCTGATGTGGTATGATAGGGTGGTATCCTCCTTTGAACGATTCGAGTGGCTTGACTTGGCACATGTTCACGCATGTAGTTGAAACAAAATCAACATAGCCTCCACAATATTTATGTTCATGGTGATTTATATCCTACTCATGCTTGCACTCAGTGTTGATTAATTTTAATGCATGTTCATGACTGTTGTCGCTCTCTAGTTGGTCGCTTCCCGGTTTTTTTCTAGCCTTCACTTGTACTAAACGGGAATACTGCTTGTGCATCCAAAATCCATAAACCCCAAAGTTATTCCATATGAGTCCACCATACCTTCCTATATGCGGTATCTACCTGCCGTTCCAAGTAAATTTGTATGTGCCAAACTCTAAACCTTCAAATGAAATTCTGTTTTGTATGCTCGAACAACTCATGTATCAACTAGGCTTACTATATCTTCCATGCTAGGTGGGTTATTCTCAAGAGGAGTGGACTCCCCTCCTCACTCACGAGAAAATGGCTGGTAACCGGGATGCCCAGTCCCATGCTCAAATCAAAAATAGTTGCAAACAAAACTCCCCTAGGATTGTTGTTAGTTGGAAGCACTCGTTGTTTCGGGCAAGCCGTGGATTGATGCTTGTTGGTGGTGGGGGAGTATAAACTTTACCATTCTGTTTGGGAACCGCCTATAATGTGTGTAGCATGGAACATATCGAGATTTCTTCGTTGTTATGTTGACAATGAAAGTATGCCACCCAAAATATTATTTATCTCTGTTTCCAAACTTGAGCTCTGGCACCTCTACAAATCCCTACTTCCCTCTGCAAAGGGCCTATCTATTTAATGGGGCCATTTGCATTTCTGCCCCTAACTCGAACCACCTACTCAGATTTGCCCCTAATTTCAAAGCATGCTCAAATTTGCCCCTTTGCCATTAAGTCAGTACTCAGAAATGCACTTCCGTCCAGTCAAAGGCCTTTGACCGTCAGAGGCCCATGTGTACTATAGCAGATGGAAAGTGCTACAATATTGGATGGAAAGTGCTACAGTACTGTACAAAAGGGCATTTCTGAGTAGTGACTTAACGACGGAGGGGCAAATTTGAGCATGCTTCAAAATTCGGGGTAAATCTGAGTAGTAGGTTCAAGTTAGGGGCACATATGTAAATGTGCCTTACTTTTATGTTGAGTCATCTTCGTCTTATTAAAAAGCACCAGTTGGAGAGCACCGCTGTCATTTGCATGCATTACTATTAATTTATATTGAGTATGATTATAACTGGACCTCCTTTACCATGAATTACAATGTCTAGTCAGTCCTTGATCTTCAAAGGCGCTCTGCATTTATGTTTTGTGGTCTCAGAAAGGGCTAGAGAGATACCATCTTGTTATGTCATATTATGATTGTTTTGATAAAGTGTTGTCATCTGAGATTTTTTATTATTGCTCGCTAGTTGATTATGCCATTGATATGAGTAAACATGAGACCTAAGTGTTATTTTGAATATGGCCAGTTCATAATCTTTGCTGAAAACTTGAATGCTGGCTTTACATATTTGCAACAACAAGAACAACAGAGTTTGTAAAAGTTTTTCTTTATCACTTTCAGTTTGTCAACTGAATTGCTTGAGGACAAGCAAAGGTTTAAGCTTGGGGGAGTTGATACGTCTCCATCGTATCTACTTTTCCAAACACTTTTGCCCTTGTTTTGGACTCTAACTTGCATGATTTGAATGGAACTAACCCGGACTAACGCTGTTTTCAGCAGAATTGCCATGGTGTTATTTTTGTGCAGAAATAAAAGTTCTCGGAATGACCTGAAACTTCACGGAGAATATCTTTGGAATTAATAAAATATGCGGGAGAAAGAATCAAGGCCAGGGGGCCCACACCCTGTCCACGAGGGTGGGGCACGCACCCTACCCCCCTGGGCACGCCCCTTGCCTCGTGGGCCCCCTGGTGCTCAACCGACCTCAACTCCAACTCTATATATTCACGTTCAGGGAGAAAAAAATCAGAGAGAAGGATTCATCGCGTTTTATGATACGGAGCCGCCGCCAAGACCTAATCTCTCTCGGGAGTGTTGATATGGAGTCCGTTCGGGGCTCCGGAGAGGGGAATCCATCGCCATCGTCATCATCAACCATCCTCCATCACCAATTTCATGATGCTCACCAACGTGTGTGAGTAATTCCATTGTAGGCTTGCTGGACGGTGATGGGTTGGATGAGATTTACCATGTAATCGAGTTAGTTTTGTTAGGGTTTGTTCCCTAGTATCCATTATGTTCTAAGATTGATGTTTCTATGACTTTGCTATGCTTAATGCTTGTCTCTAGGGCCCGAGTGCCATGATTTCAGATCTAAACCTATTATGTTTTCATGAATATATGTGAGTTCTTGGTCCTATCTTGCAAGTCAATAGTCACCTACTATGTGTTATTATCCGGCAACCCCAAAGTGACAATAATCGGGACCACTCCCGGTGATGACTGTAGTTTGAGGAGTTCATGTATTCACTAAGTGTTAATGCTTTGGTATGGTTCTCTATTAAAAGGAGGCCTTAATATCCCTTAGTTTCCAATAGGACCCCGCTGCCACGGGAGGGTAGGACAAAAGATGGCATGCAAGTTCTTTTCCATAAGCACGTATGACTATATTCAAAATACATGCCTACATTACATTGATTAACTAGAGCTAGTTCTGTGTCACCCTATGTTATAACTATTGCATGAGGAATCGCATCCGACATAATTATCCATCACTGATCCCATGCCTACGAGCTTTTCATATATTGCTCTTTGCTTAGTTACTTTACCGTTGCCACTGTTATGATTACTACAAAACTGCTACTGTTACTTTTGCTACCGTTACCGTTACTTCCATATTACTTTGCTACTAAATACTTTGCTTTACATATTAAGTTATCCAGGTGTGGTTGAATTGACCACTCAACTCCTAATACTTGAGAATATTCTTTGGCTCCCCTTGTGTCAAATCAATAAATTTGGGTTGAATACTCTACCCTCGAAAACTGTTGCGATCCCCTATACTTGTGGGTTATCAACCGCCAAAAAAGCCCCAAGAACGGTCATAGCAAGGTCACAACAA
>NC_041383.1:157933229-157946731 GCF_002162155.2 Triticum dicoccoides | reverse complement strand
CCTACCACCAGAAAAACCGACGGATCGGTCACATCAAGGTTTTTTTGTGGGGGGGGGGGGTGGTTGGCACCCTACCGCCAGATCCCCTGGCTGTAGGCTCCTACATCCTACCACCAGGGCCTATGGCGGTAGGTTTAAAAACAGAGCAACCACTCTGTTTTTTGTTCTTTGTTGATTTCACATGGTGCACAAACAGTTTATGACAGAAATTCATGACAAATAACGATGAAATTCCAGGCAAACTTGGGGTTACGGGATAGTTCTGACAACAAATTCATTACAAATGTGGCATGGCTTATTGCCTTAGTAGTACACAGTTCATGATAAATGTGGCATGGCTTCATCCGGTTACATGACGAGTTCACCGAAGCGAAGGCCTACTGAGTCATACAAGGCCATTTCCCCTTCTTATCACGTGCATCATCCTCCTCTTGCGCCTCGCGAGCCTTTGCAAGCTTTCTTGCCATCTCCCCCTCACGAGCAAGCTTCGCTTGGTGTGCCCTCTCCTCCTCTCGTTTCTTCCGCTCCAACCTCTCCTTCTAACAATGCTCCTCCTCCAAACCTCTTCGAAACGATTCTTCAAACCGTCGTTGGTGCTTAATACAATCTTGATATTCGTCCTTTTGGACATCTTCTGGCACTTCATGATCTATCCATGTGAAGTACTTGCATAGAGGAGGCGGTGACTGCATACACAAAATTCGTTAGTGCTCACACAAATTTGAAAGCAATATGTTACTTTTAAGACATACCGGCGGTACATCATAAGGGTTAGTTGGAAGTGCATGATCATGGGCATAGTTGGGGCATACAAAATATCTCCTTCCCTACGTACATGACTTCTTTCGGTCGGTGGAAACCTTGACCTTGCAAACATCTCCACACCAACATGGTGGGATTTTCACATCTTTCTCCTTCACCTTGTCCAAAGATGCGTTATCCCACTTGTTCGGCATGTCTTCTTAGTTAGCACATAGTGGCCTCTTCATGGAACCGGATGAAGCCATGCCTACAACAATTAAAGATGATAAATCAAACATATGAACACATTGACATGTAAAGAAGCAAACAATTAAAGATGTTACGCAAATATATCAACAAATTAACATGAAAGGAGACAATTACTACCATTCACATTATTCAGCAATCCGGATTTAGCAAAACGTCGATAGGCTTTCCTCTATCTACCCGACGTGTCCTTGAACCACCTTATCCACAGCCCCCTCCAAGACTAGTCCTTCCTCCATGCCCCCCTCGAAGACAAGTCCTTCCTCCTCGTGTGCCGGCGGAACTTCCTCTACCGCCACGTGTTTGACTAGTGCTCGTGTTGGTTTTGGGTCTTTTCGTGCATCTCCTAACGTTGTGTCCCGTCTCGTTGCATTCTCCACAATTGTTGGTGTCCGGTGCTTCCATGAAATGACCACTACCAAATTGATTCATTCCGGTGTATCCAAGTAGATCATCCATGTCACTCCTGAACCTCTTCTTTCTGTTGGGTAACATAGCATGCAATTTCAAAAAAAATCCTCCGCTCACGCAAGATCTATCTAGGAGATGCATAGCAACGAGAGGGGAGAGTCTATCTACGTACCCTCGTAGACCGAAAGCGGCATCGTTTGACAATGCGGTTAATGTAGTCGAAATTCTTCTCGTTCCGACTGATCAAGCACCGAACTTCTTCTCGTTCCAACTGTTCTTTATGACTAATGTTGAGTCCATGGATGATACACACTCTCACCCTTCCACCATTGCTAGCCTCTCTTGTGCCGCGCAACTTTCACCGGTACCATAACACCCACCATTACCTTCCTCAAAACAACCACCATGCGTACCTATTATGGCATTTCCATAGCCATTCCGAGATATATTGCCATGCAACTTTCCACCGTTCCATTTATTATGACACGCTTCATCATTGTCATATTGCTTTGCATGATCATGTAGTTGACATTGTATTTGCGGCAAAGCCACCATTCATAATTCTTTCATACATGTCACTCTTGATTCATTGCACATCCCAGTACACCGCCGGAGGCATTCACATAGAGTCATATTTTTGTTCTAAGTATCGAGTTGTAATTCTTGAGTTGTAAGAAAATAAAAGTGTGATGATCTTCATTATTAGAGCATTGTCCCATGTGAGGAAAGGATGATGGAGACTATGATTCCCCCACAAGTCGGGATGAGACTCCGGACGAAAAATAAAAAAAGGCCAAAAAAGAGAAGGCCCAAAAAATGAGAGAAAAAGAGAGTAGGGGCAATGTTACTATCCTTTTCCACACTTGTGCTTCAAAGTAGCACCATGATCTTCATGATAGAGAGTGTCCTATGTTGTCACTTTCATATACTAGTGGGAATTTTCATTATAGAACTTGGCTTGTATATTCCAATGATGGGCTTCCTCAAAGTGCCCTAGGTCTTCGTGAGCAAGCAAGTTGGATGCACACCCACTTAGTTTCTTTTTGAGCTTTCATACACTTATAGCTCTAGTGCATCCGTTGCATGGCAATCCCTACCCACTCACATTGATATCTATTGATGGGCATCTCCATAGCCCGTTGATATGCCTAGTTGATGTGAGACTATCTTCTCCTTTCTGTCTTCTCCACAACCACCATTCTATTCCACCTATAGTGCTATGTCCATGGCTCACGTTCATGTATTGCGTGAAGATTGAAAAAGTTTGAAAATACTAAAGTATGAAACAATTGCTTGGCTGAAACCGAGGTTGTGCATGATTTAAATATTTCGTGTGATGAAGATAGAGCATAGCCAGACTACATGATTTTGTAGGGATAGCTTTCTTTGGCCATGTTATTTTGAGAAGACATGATTGCTTTGTTAGTATGCTTGAAGTATTATTGTTTTTAGGTCAATATTAAACTTTTGTCTTGAATCTTTCGGATCTGAACATTCATGCCACAATAAAGAAAATTACATGGATAAATATGTTAGGTAGTGTCGGTGTCAAAACCGGCGGATCTCGGGTAGGGGGTCCCGAACTGTGCGTCTAGGCGGATGGTAACAGGAGACAAGGGACACGATGTTTTTACCCAGGTTCGGGCCCTCTCGATGGAGGTAAAACCCTACTCCTGCTTGATTGATATTGATGATATGGGTAGTACAAGAGTGGATCTACCACGAGATCAAGGAGGCTAAACCCTAGAAGCTAGCCTATGGTATGATTGTTGTTCTGTCCTATGGACTAAAACCCTCCGGTTTATATAGACACTGGAGAGGGCTAGGGTTACACAGAGTCGGTTACAATGGTAGGAGATCTACATATCCGTATCGCCAAGCTTGCCTTCCACGCCAAGGAAAGTCCCATCCGGACACGGGACAAAGTCTTCAATCTTGTATCTTCATAGTCTTGGAGTCCGGCCGATGATGATAGTTCGGCTATCCGGACACCCCTAGTCCAGGACTCCCTCAGTAGCCCCTGAACCAGGCTTCAATGACGACGAGTTCGGCGCGCATATTGTCTTCGGCATTGCAAGGCGGGTTCCTCCTCCGAATAATTCATAGAAGATCATGAACACCAGGATAGTGTCCGGCTCTGTAAAATAATTTCCACATACCACCGTAGAGAGAATAATATTTACACAAGTTCAATCTGCTGACGTATTTTGTGGCGTGACGTCACACCACAACCAAGCCTTTACTCGAATCGTTTTTATCATACCACCTCAGTGCGTCTAGCGAAGCGGTCTCCTTGGCACGTCTTGTCGAAGCAGAGATCGTGTTCCCCTTATTCCGGGATTCCCATCAATACGGACGTGGGTAACCCAACCGCACCATTGATTGCGGCGCTTGGGAGATAAGCGAGTTTTACCAGGCCAGTAGGGACGCATAGTTTCATCCGCCCATATATAAGGGGATAAGGATCCACCTTTTTTACCTACACCTTCTTCGTCCTTTGCTTATCCATCTCCGCGCACTCGAGCTCCAGCGCCCAAGTCCGCACATCTCACCTCGACCTTCTCCAGCCATGTCCGGAGCAGGAGGCAAGTGGATGGACTCCTCCGTTACGGAGGGGCACATTAAGAAGCTGCGCAGCGCCGGATATCTGTGCAGCGACATCGCGCACCGGCTCCCCGACGAGGGGCAGCTCATCCCCACCCCCAGGCCCCATGAGAGGGTGGTATTCCTTCCCCATTTCCTCCGCGGACTGGGCTTCCCACTCCACACCTTTGCCCGGGGGCTCATGTTCTACTATGGCCTGGATTTCCACGATCTGGCCCCAAATTTCATCCGCAATATCTCGGCATTTATCGTCATGTGCGAGGCCTTCCTCTGCATCCAGCCCCACTTCGGCTTGTGGCTAAAGACCTTCAATGTCAAGCCGAAGGTTGTGAAGGGCAGCCAAGCGGAGTGCGGAGGCGCCATGGTGGGCAAAATGCCCAACATCACTTGGCTCGAGGGTGCCTTCGTGGAATCCATCAAATGGTGGAACTCGGGGTGGTTCTACATCACCGAGCCGCGTGACCCTAAATGGGCAGCGGCCCCCGAATTCAGATCTGGCATCCCCATGCAGCTCACCTCCTGGAAAGAGAAGGGCCTGCTATGGGGTAGTTTGAAAGAGCTGACCAGACTCCAGTCCTGTCTCCAGACCCTGGTGAACAAGAAGCTCAAGCTTGTCAACGTGATCCAGGTCATGCTCGTCCGCCGGATTCTCCCCTGCCAGCAACGGGACTTCAATTTGTGGGAGTTTGATCCGGCACAGCACCGGACCTTGAGCGGGCTCTTCAACACTACATACGAAGCTGCCTGGAGGGTGCTGTTCAAGGGCGCCGAAGCTCCCACATCCGCTACCGAAGATTGCGGATTCAGCACGCAGCGTCCGGCTGGCGAGGTAAGCCATGTTATCCTTTATGGGATACTTGCTTTTCATGTTTTGACTTTATGCAGGATCTAAAATCCCAATACCTTTAACAGGCCTGGCAGGCGACATCCGGACAGGTTGACTGTCCGGCTCCCCTTCCAGAGGACCCAGCGGATGCCCGTTTGACAGGGCTGCTGGTCCCGGCACTTTACGTAGTGCCGGAGAAGAAGGCCAAGAAGAAGGCCACGGGAACCCGAAGGAGTTCCCGGTGTCAGGTGGTATCGAACTCATTGTCCGATGACTCCGAGGCGGACTCCTCCCACGAGGACGAGGAGGAGGAGAAAGAGGCCTCTCCCCCAGCGGGGGGAGAGAAGAAGAGGAAGGCCTCCCCAATGAGGGAGGCCGAAGGGTCTAAGAAGGGAAGGACCCTTCCCTCGGACTGTTCCACCAATGTCGGCGACGGCGACGAGGAGTGGCCCTCAAGGGCCAAGCCCCTGGCGAGATCGTAAGTATCCGGACTCCTAGATGATTTATAATTTTTCTTTTTGTCACATGGTGTCTTTCTAATGCCGCATACAGCCATGTAGTCTGCCCAAGGACGATCTTCCCGCTTCGTCGAGCGGGTCCTTGGGCACGTCGGATATGGATTCCCTTCCGACCGCCTCCACCCCCCGTGACGCTGACGACGCCGAGGTGGGATCCCGGGAAGGGACCCACCAGGAGGAGGAGGCCCCGGAGGTGCCGCAGGGCAACCTCCCGGACTTTGCATCGGACTCCGCACCGGAACCCGCAGTGGTTCTGGAGTCTGGCGGGCGGCCCCTTCGTAAGAAGGGCAAGACTGTGACACCGGCGGCCTCCGTCCAACCGGAGGCGCCGGATAACTTGCTGGAGGCGCTCAAAGGTGCTTCCATCAAAGAAGAACACCGCACTATCACGAGTGCGGTGATTCAGAAGGTTCAGCTCGCCAAGAGCTGGCTGACCGAGGCATGCAGCAGCCTTCTAACAGGCTTTGAGGTAAGAATTTTAAGATACGTAATATAATACCGCATAGACAGTAGCCCCTGATGCTTGGTTCGGTGTTCGAAAAGAAAAGCCGGACTGAGGATCTAAAAAGATATACGCAGGAGTCTTAAAAATATGTCAATATGGGATTGCAGGCTGCGCTGCTGACCTCTGCCGCACTGACTGCGGAGGTCAATGCTTTGAAGCAGAGCCTCGAGCGGTCCGAGAGCGAGCTCGGTCGTGCCAAGAAGCAGCTCGAGGACAAGGAAGGTGAGTAACACCGTATTAAAGTTGTACCTTACAGAAAAGGATTTGGTTGCAAGAGAAATAACAAGGATAACGTGGGTACTCCAGGGGCTACGAACGAGGTGGCAACCCTGAAGGAGGCGGTGTCCGCGGCCGAACGCAATGCATCCGCGGAATGAGCCGAGCGAGAGAAGCAGGAGGCGCGGGTGGCGGAGGTACAGCAAGAGCTCCAGGCTCTCGTGGAAAAGCACGAGAGTTTGGAGCGTGACTCGAAGACTCGAGAGTCCGAGCTTGCATTGGCTCTTGAGAGTGCCAAAGCCGCTAAGGACGATGCCCACAAGGCCCTCCAGGAAATCGAGGATTTGAAGAAAATAGCGGCGGGTAAGGCATTCTTCATGCAAAGCAAGCATGTTAAAGTGAATTACCAGTTACTTACCCGAATTCGGAGCTCTCCAGGAACGTTCGCAGATCTGCCCCACAGTGTGTCCGTTGCTGCCGCTTTCTACAGGGCCAAGGAGGGGAGTTCGACGGAGAAGGTCTTCTGGTCTCAGTATGCTGAGGCCGGACATCCGGTGCCCCTTAGCGACCAGCCGAAGCAGCTGGTCAATCTCCACAAGGTGGCCGAACAGGCCATGAAGGGCCTCATAGTTCGGCTGTGGCCCAAGGAGGCCATGCCTGGGAGCTACTTCGGCTTGGTGCGGCGGCTGGTGGATGCTTGTCCATGGGTTGAAGTCATCAAGCACTCGGCCTGCATTGAAGGTGCCCGTTGGGCCCTTGCCCGTGCTAAGGTGCACTGGGGAAAGATGGATGCTGAGAAGCGTATGACGGACACGCCACCGCCGGGCAAGGAGTATCGCACACCCGAGATGTATTACAAGGGTGTCCTGAAGGGTGCCCGCATTATTGCAGGTGAGTGCTCCAAAGATGTAATATTTGAGTAGACTCGCATTTTGTTATCCTGTGCGCCGAAAACTTTGTTCGTATGCGCTAAGCAACGCTTGTTAATTTAAAATATTACCTTCTATGCGGCCGTTTATCAAATCTGAGAGATGGCAAGTCGTCGGCTTCAGCCCCCATGCCACGAGTGCTGGGGTGTTCGGGATAAACTTGAGCGCTCTTGTTCCCATTTTTGGGTCCATCTAGGGAGGCACTCAACACAACAAACAAGGCAACCGGACTTATAATGCTTGAACACTCTCACTTAGCCATAGAATTCTATAATTTTAAATTTCGGCGAAGCCCCTAGTGTTCAGAAGGCCGAATTCGAGGCGCTATCCACGCCTGGGCCGGACAAAGCCGGTTGCTCGCTCTAAGCGGCATAAGTCTTTAGGGACTCGAAAAAACCTCTTGAACAGCGACCGGCTCTCGCCTCATCATGACGGTCAGTTTTAGCTTTCTCCACTGAGGCGCTCGCCCAGCTCAACTGGGGCGCAATCGCAGTGGTTCTCCCAGTGCTACCTTAGCCAATACAACGGAACGTAAGGTACCAAAACATGGGAGCCGGGCAAACCCAACTATTGACCCAAGACATGATTCGGAGCCGATGCATATAATGCTATAAGTTCGGGGTGCCGCACTTTGTGAAAGTGTTCGGACTTATCACACCATAATGTGGGGAACTTAAGCCCCTGGTGTATTTAGCCGTACCAAAGTGTACGGATGCAACATGTCATAAATGAACATATGTATAAGAAAGGAATGCAATTATAAGCAAAAAAGCGATGCATTGTTTATTCAAGAAATACTGCCATGAATGCAGAACGATACAAACAGTGCAGTAAGCAAGGGATGGGACTATTAAGCATGTCCCCCTCCAGGGGTAGGCTGCAGAATGGTGTATAAAACAGATTTAATGCTCGTAATGGAGACCACCTGGATACTCGTCGTAGCCTTTCTCCTTCCCTGGCTGTTGCATCGTGAGTTCGGCAGGTCTACTGCCGGACAGGGCCTCTGGTGAACGGAGTCCTGTGTGTAAGAAAAAAGAAAAAGGAAAAAACGATGACACACTTGGGAGCCCCTGGTGTGGTTAAGCCGCATTCTGGGCCTGTCGTGGTCGTGCCCCTCCCCCTATGCCCATGGTATCTCCAGAGCGTAATGATGTACACGAAGGACCAGTCTTGCAATTTTGCAAGGGCTGGGGTTGGGGCCGCATTGCTACACATGCTCGGAACATGCTAGGTGGTCTTGTTGTAGGTTACTCCGGGCGCGTTTAGCCGTGTCCGGTCGCTTAACGGCCGGAATCGAGAATTGCCTTAAGAGGCTGCACTGTACTTCTGCCGCGAGAGCCGCTGTATGTTCCTCCATTCGGAGAGAGCGTTTAGTGTTTCCGTTGACCATGATGACTCCTCGAGGGCCTGGCATCTTGAGCTTGAGGTATGCGTAGTGCGGCACCACGTTGAACTTTGCAAACGCGGTCCGTCCGAGCAGAGCATGATAGCCGCTGCGAAACGGAACTATGTCGAAGATTAACTCCTCGCTTCGGAAGTTATCCGGGGATCCGAAGACCACTTCAAGTGTGACTGAGCCTGTACAATTGGCCTCTACACTTGGTATGACGCCTTTGAAGGTTGTCTTTGTGGGTTTAATCCTTGAGGGGTCTATGCCCATCTTGCACATTGTATCCTGATAAAGCAGGTTCAGGCTGCCGCCGCCGTCCATCAGGACTCTAATGAGGTGAAACCCATCGACGATTGGGTCTAGGACCAATGCGGCGAACCCACCATGGCGGATGCTGGTGGGGTGGTCCCTTCGATCAAAAGTGATCGGGCAAGAGGACCATGGGTTGAACTTTGGGGCGATTGGCTCCATCGCGTATACGTCCCTGAGTGCACGCTTTCGCTCCCTTTTGGGTATGTGGGTTGCGTATATCATGTTCACCGTCCGCACTTGTGGGGGGAAACCCTTCTATCCTCTATTGTTCGGCGACCGGGTCTCTTCCTCGTCATCGCTATGCAGCCCCTTGTCATTGTTTTCGGCAATTAACTTGCCTGCCTGTTTGAATACCCAACAATCCCTGTTGGTGTGATTAGCTGGCTTTTTGGGGGGTGCCGTGTATCTGGCAAGAGCGGTCGAGTATTCGGTCCAAATTGGACGGACCCGGAGTAGTTCTTTTGAATGGCTTTTTCCGCTGACCGGGTTTGGAGCCTCTGAATCCGGCGTTGACTGCCGTATCCTCAGTGTTATCGCCGGTAACGCGACGTTTGGGTTGAGGTCCTTGGTATCCGGATTGCCAGAATTTTTGCTGAGGTTGTTATTGCGGGCTAGTCAGCTGTCCTCTCCCGCGCAAAAGCGGGTCATGAGTGATGTGAGGGCTGCCATGGATTTCGGCTTTCCCTGTCCTAGGTGCCGGGCAAGCCACTCGTCGCGGATGTTATGTTTGAAGGCTGTGAGAACCTCCGCATCCGGATAGTCGATGATTTGATTTTTCTTTGTTAAGAACCGTGTCCAGAATTGTCTGGCCGATTCGTCTGGCTGCTGAATTATGTGGCTTAGGTCATCGGCGTCTGGTGGTCCCACATATGTGCCCTGGAAGTTGTCAAGGAATGCGGCTTCCAGGTCCCCCCAACACCCAATTGATTCTGCTGGCAAGCTATTAAGCCAATGCCGAGCTGGTCCTTTAAGCTTGAGTGGGAGATATTTGATGGCATGAAGATCGTCACCGCGGGCCATGTGGATATGAAGGAGATAGTCTTCGATCCAAACCGCGGGGTCTGTTGTGCCATTGTAGGATTCAATGTTCACGGGTTTGAACCCTTCGGGGATTTGATGATCCATTACTTCATCTGTGAAGCATAGTGGGTGTGGGGCGCCTCTATATTGGGCTATATCACAACGTAGCTCAAGCGAGCTTTGTCTACTGTGTTCGGCCCAGCCGGAGTTGCTGTATCCGGCACGACGGTCATCGTCACGCATCGTGGGGCGCCCACGCGATCCGTAGATCAATCTTGATTGTCTTGCCTTATCCTCCAGTATGTCTCGCAAGTCCGGCGCATTCCCCCGTGGCTTTGTGCTTTTCGAGCGATGCCGGCGTACAGTTCTAGTGGAGGGCCTAGAGGCCTCTCTATCACGGCCACGAGGTGGTCGGTCAGCCGTATTGTGCGCTGGTGATGCAGGTTTATATGCCTCCTCCTCTAATCGGGGGAGCAGCTTGCGTTGGGGGTAGCTTTTGGAGGGGCGTTCGAGCTCATGCTCTTCGGCCGCAAGGACTTCAGTCCATCTGTCGGCTAGCTTCTCTCCGTCTGCTGCTCTCTCACGAGGGCTAGCTTCTCCGTGCTCCTGTGCTGAATCTTGCTGGAGGGGTTTGTCTTCGGCACTGTCAGGGGTGTTATTGTCTACGGTGCCGGAATCTCCATTCTTGCTGTGGCGGGATTTAGAGCGGCACCGCTGACGCCGGCGCTTAGGCTGTTTCTTGGAGGAGTCTTCCTCCGCTGTTTCCTCGCCATTCCCATCCTTTGGGATGTCCACCATGTATATGTTGTATGATGAGGTGGTCTTCCAGTGCCCCGTAGGCGCTGGTTCTTGGTCGTCTCCGGCATCGTCGTCCATACCGTTGATGTCTTCGGAGTCATAGTCTAGCATGTCGGTTAGATCGTCGAGAGTGGCTACAAAGTGGGTGGTGGGTGGGCTTTGAATTTATTCGTTGTCCGCATCCCAACCGTCCTGTCCGTGATCCGGCTAGGGCTCTCCTGATAACGAGAGATACTTTAGCGAATTCAAGATGTCGCCAAAAGGTGAGTGCTGAAAGATGTCCGCAGCGGTGAACTCCATGATCGGCGCCCAATCAGATTCGATTGGTAGGGGCGCAGGAGGTTCGGAGTCCAGCGAGGAGTCCGGCACCTCGGAGTCACGAGCTTCACACGGGACAAGGTCGGTATTCGGCACCATCGCCGTAGATGTAGCAGCCCCCGAGGCGGTGTCTAGCCACCCATCCTCGATCTGCGCAGTCGGCTCCGAATTAAGGGTCGGAGCGGGCTCGTGTGCGGCCTCCAGGGAACTGTCCGGCAGCAGAGCTAAATCATGCCCATCGAGACAGTGCAGCGTGCTCGGCTGTGGCTCGAATCCGTCGAAGATCAAGTCTCCGCGGATGTCAGCCGTGAAGTTCAAACTTCCGAATCTGACCTGATGGCCAGGGGCATAGCTTTCAATCTGCTCCAGATGGCCAAGCGAATTGGCCCGCAGTGCAAAGCCGCCGAATACGAAGATCTGTCCGGGGAGAAAAGTCTCACCCTGGACCACGTCGTTGTTGTCGATGATCGAAGGAGCCATCGAGCCTATCGGATGACACAGAGGAACTCTCAATGAAAGCACCAATGTCGGTGTCAAAACCGGTGGATCTCGGGTAGGGGGTCCTGAACTGTGCGTCTAGGCGGATGGTAACAGGAGACAAGGGACACGATGTTTTTACCTAGGTTCGGGCCCTCTCGATGGAGGTAAAACCCTACTCCTGCTTGATTGATATTGATGATATGGGTAGTACAAGAGTGGATCTACCACGAGATCAAGGAGGCTAAACCCTAGAAGCTAGCCTATGGTATGATTGTTGTTCTGTCCTATGGACTAAAACCCTCCAGTTTATATAGACACCGGAGAGGGCTAGGGTTACACAGAGTCGGTTACAATGGTAGGAGATCTACATATCCGTATCGCCAAGCTTGCCTTCCACGCCAAGGAAAGTCCCATCCGGAGACGGGACGAAGTCTTCAATCTTGTATCTTTATAGTCTTGGAGTCCGGTCGATGATGATAGTTCGGCTATCCGGACACCCCCTAGTTCAGGACTCCCTCAGGTAGCATTCCACATCAAAAATTCTGTTTTTATCATTTACCTACTTGAGGACGAGCAGGAATTAAACTTGGGGATGCTTGATACGTCTCCAGCGTATCTATAATTTTTTATTGTTCCATGCTATTATATTATCTGTTTTGGATGTTTAATAGGCATTTTTATGCTATTTTATATTATTTTTGGGACTAACCTATTAACCGAGGGCCCAGTGCCAGTCTCTGTTTTTTTGCCTATTTTAGAGTTTCGCAGAAAAGGAATACCTAACGGAGTCCAAACGGATTGAAACCTTCATGATGATCTTTCTTGGACCGAAAGCAAACCAGAAGACTTAGTGATGAAGTCAGAGATGCAATGAGGAAGCCACAAGGCAGGAGGGAGCGCCCAGGGGAGTAGGGCGCGCCCCCACCCTCGTGGGCCCCTCATAGCTCCCCTGACCTTGTTCGTTCGCCTATATATACTCTTATACCCTGAAAACATCTAGGAGAGCCACAAAACCACTTTTCCACCACCGCAACCTTCTGTACTCGTGAGATCCCATCTAGGGGCCTTTTCTGGCGTCCTGCCAGAGGGGGATTCGATCACGGAGGGCTTCTACATCAACACCATAATCTCTCCGATGAAACATGAGTAGTTTACCACAGACCTTAGGGTGCATAGTTATTAGCTAGATGGCTTCTTCTCCCTCTTTCATTCTCAATACCATGTTCTCCTCGATGTTCTTGGAGATCTATTCGATATAACATTCTTTTGCGGTGTGTTTGCCGAGATCCGATGAATTGTGGATTTATGATCAAGATTATCTATGAATACTATTTGGTTCTTCTCTGAATTCTTATATGCATGATTTGATATCTTTGCAAGTCTCTTCGAATTATCAGTTTAGTTTGGCCTACTAGATTGATCTTTCTTGCAATGGGAGAAGTGCTTAGCTTTGGGTTCAATCTTGCGGTGTCCTTTCTGAGTGACAGTAGGGGCAGCAAGGCACGTATTGTATTGTTGCCATCGAGGATAACAAGATGGGGTTTTCATCATATTGCTTGAGTTAATTCCTCTACATCATGTCATCTTTCTTAATGTGTTACTCCGTTCTTTATGAACTTAATACTCTAGATGCATGCTGGATAGTGGTCGGAGTGTGGAGTAATAGTAGTAGATGCAGGCAGGAGTCGGTCTACTTGACATGGGCGTGATGCCTATGTTCATGATCATTGCCTTAGATATCGTCATAACTATGTGCTTTTCTATCAACTGTTCGGCAGTAATTTGTTCACCCACCGTAATATTTGCTATCTCGAGAGAATCAACTAGTGAAACCTATGGCCCCCGGGTCTCTTTTCCATTATATTGAATCTCGTTTACATCTTGCTAGTTTCCGATCTACTATTTTGCAATCTTTACTTTCCGATCTATTATCCAAAAATACCAAAAATATTTACTTTACCATTTATCTATCTCTATCAGATCTCACTTTTGCAAGTGACCGTGAAGGGATTGACAACCCCTTTATCGCGTTGGGTTCAAGTTGTTGATTGTTTGTGTAGGTATTCGGTGACTTGTGCGTTGTCTCCCTACTGGATTGATACCTTGGTTCTCAAAAATGAGGGAAATACTTTCGCTACTTTGATGCATCACCCTTTCCTCTTCAAGG
>NC_041383.1:157909891-157932649 GCF_002162155.2 Triticum dicoccoides | reverse complement strand
GATATGTACCCGGTACCCTCCAGAACACTTCCGGTGTCCGAATACTGTCATCCTATATATCAATCTTTACCTCTCGACCATTTGAAGACTCCGCATCATGTCCGTGATCTCATCCGTGACTCCGAACAACACTCGGTCACCAAATCACATTACTCATATAATACAAAATCGTCATCAAACGTTAAGCGTGCGGACCCTACGGGTTCCAGTACTATGTAGACATGACCGAGACACCTCTCCGGTCAATAACCAATAGCGTAACCTGGATGGTCATATCGGCTCCCACATATTCTACGAAGATCTTTACCGGTCAAACCGTTATGACAACATACGTAATTCCCTTGGTCATCGGTACATTACTTGCCCGATATTCGATCGTCGATATCTTCATACCTAGTTCAGTCTCGTTACCGGCAAGTCTCTTTACTCGTTCCATAATGCATCATCCTGCAACTAACTCATTAGTCACTTTGCTTGCAAGGCTTCTTATGATGTGCATTACCGAGAGGGCCCAGAGATACCTCTTCGATACTCGGAGTGACAAATCCTAATCTCGATCTATGCCAACCCAACAAACACCTTCGGAGATACATGTAGAGCATCTTTATAATCACCCAGTTACGTTGTGACATTCGATTGCACACAAGGCATTCCTCCAGTATCCGGGAGTTGCATAATCTCATAGTCGGAAGGATATGTATTTGACATGAAGAAAGCAATAGCAATAAAACTGAACGATCATAATGGTAAGCTAACGAATGGGTATTGTCCATCACATCATTCTACTAATGATGTGATCCCATTCATCAAATGACAACACATGTGTTTGATTAGGAAACTTAACCATCTTTGATTAACGAGCTAGTCTAGTGGAGGCTTACTAGGGACACATTATTTTGTCTATGTATTCACACATGTATCAAGTTTCCGATTAATACAATTCTAGCAGGAATAATAAAGATTTAACATGAAATAAGGAAATATAGAATAACAACTTTATTATTGCCTCTAGGGCATATTTCCTTCAGTCTCCCACTTGCACTAGAGTCAATAAACTAGATTACATTGTAATGATTCTAAAACCCATGGAGTCTTGGTGCTGATCATGCTTTGCTCGTGGAAGAGGCTTAGTCAACGGGTCTGCTACATTCAGATCCGTATGTATTTTGCAAATCTCTATGTCTCCCTCCTTGACTAGACATCGGATGGAGTTGAAGCGTCTCTTGATGTGTTTGGTCTTTTTGTGAAATCTGGATTCCTTCGCTAAGGCAATTGCTCCAGTATTGTCACACAAGATTTTCATTGGACCCGATGCACTAGGTATTACACCTAGACCGGATATGAACTCCTTCATTTGCTGCTTCCGAAGCAGCTATGTACTCCTCTTCACACGTAGATCCCGCCACGATGCTCTGCTTGGAACTGCACCAACTGACAGCTCCACCATTCAGTATAAATATGTATCCGGTTTGTGACTTAGAGTCATCAGGATTAGTGTCAAAGCTAGCATCGATGTAACCATTTACGACAAGCTCTTTGTCACCTCCATAAATGAGAAACATATCCTTAGTCCTTTTCAGGTACTTCGGGATGTTCTTGACCGCTGTCTAGTGATCCACTCCAGGATTACTTTGGTACCTCCCTGCTAAACTTATAGTGAGGCACACATCAGGTCTGGTACATAGCATAGCATACATGATAGAACCTATGGTTGAGGTATAGGGAATGACTTTCATTTTCTCTCTATCTTCTGTAGTGGCCGGGCATTGAGTCTGACTCAATGTCACACCTTGCAATACAGGCAAGAACCCTTTCTTTGACTGATCCATTTAGAACTTTCTTCAAAACTTTGTCAAGGTATGTGCTTTGTTAAAGTCCTATTAAGCATCTTGATCTATCTCTATAGATCTTGATGCCCAATATGGCAATATATAAGCAGCTTCACCGAGGTCTTTCATTGAAAAACTTTTATTCAAGTATCCTTTTATGCTATCCATAAATTCTATATCATTTCCAATCAACAATATGTCATCTACATATAATATTAGAAATGCAACAAAGCTCCCACTCACTTTCTTGTAAATACAGGCTTCTCCGAAAGTCTGTATAAAACCATATGCTTTGATCACCTCATCAAAGCGTATATTCCAACTCCGAGATGCTTGCACCAGTCCATTAATGGATCGCTGGAGCTTGCCCATTTGTTAGCACCTCTAGGATCGACAAAACCTTCTGGTTGCATCATATACAACTCTGCTTTAAGAAATCCATTAAGGAATGCAGTCTTGACATCCATTTGCTGGATTTCATAATCATAAAATGTGGCGATTGCTAACATGATTCAGACAGACTTAAGCATTGCTACGGGTGAGAAAGTCTCATCATAGTCAACTCCTTCAACTTGTCGAAAACCTTTCACAACAAGTTGAGCTTTGTAGACAGTAACATTACCATCAGCGTCAGTCTTCTTCTTGAAGATCCATTTATTTTCTATGGGTCGCCGATCAACGGACAAATCCACCAAAGTCCACACTTTGTTCTCATACATGTATACTATGTGAGATTTCATGGCCTCAAGCAATTTATTGGAATCTGGGCTCATCATAGCTTCTTCATAGTTCGTAGGTTCGTCACGGTCAAGTAACACGACTTCCAGAACAGGATTAACGTACCACTCCAGTGCGGATCGTGCTCTGGTTGACCTACGAGGTTCAGTAGTAACTTGATCTTAAATTTCATGATCATTATCATTAGCTTCCTCTCTAGTTTGTGTAGGCATCACAGGAACGGATTTCTCGGATGAGCAACTTTTCAAAGTGAGAGAAGGTACAATTACCTCATCAAGTTATACTTTCCTCCCACTCACTTCTTTCGAGAGAAACTCCTTCTCTAGAAAGGTTTCATTCTTGGCAACAAAGATCTTGCCTTCGGATCTATGGCAGAAGGTGTACCCAATTGTTTCCTTAGGGTATCCTATGAAGACACACTTCTCCGCTCTGGGTTCGAGCTTATCAGGATGAAGCCTTTTGACATAAGCATCGCATCCCCGAACTTTAAGAAACGACAACTTAGGTTTATTGCCAAACCACAGTTCATATGGTGTCGTCTCAATGGATTTTGACGGTGCCCTATTTAACGTGTATGCAGTTGTCTCTAATGCATAACCCCAAAACGATAGTGGTAAATCAGTAAGAGACATCATAGATCGCACCATATCTAATAAAGTATGGTTACGATGTTCGGACACACCCTTACGCTATGGTGTTCCAGGTGGCGTGAGTTGTGAAACTTTTCCACATTGTTTTAAATGAAGGCCAAACTTGTAACTCAAATATTCACCTCTACGATCAGATCATAGAAACTTTATTTTCTTGTTACGATGACTCTCCACTTCACTCTGAAATTCTTTGAACTTTTCAAATGTTTCAGACTTGTGTTTCATTAAGTAGATATACCCATATCTGCTCAAATCATCTGTGAAGGTCAAAAAATAACGATACCCGTCGCGAGCCTCAACACTCATCAGACCGCATACATCGGTATGTATTATTTCCAATAAGTCATTGGCTCGCTCCATTGTTCCAGAGAATGGAGTTTTAGTCATCTAGCCCATGAGGCATGGTCGCAAGTATCAAATGATTCATAATCAAGTGATTCCAAAAGTCCATCTGCATGAAGTTTCTTCATGTGCTTTATACCAATATGACCTAAATGTCAGTGCCACAAATATGTTGCACTACCATTATCAACTTTTTATCTTTTGGCATCAATATTATGAATATGTGTATCACCACAATCGAGATTCAACATAAATAGACCACTCTTCAAGGGTGCATGACCATAAAAGATATTACTCATATAAATAGAACAACTATTATTCTCTGATTTAAATGAATAACCATCTCGCACTAAACAAGATCTAGATATAATGTTCATGCTCAACATTGGCACCAAATAACAATTATTCAGGTCTAAAACTAATCCCTAAGGTAGATGTAGAGGTAGCGTGCCGACGGCGATCACATCGACCTTGGAACCATTCCTGACGCGCATCGTCACCTCGTCCTTAGCCAATCTTTGTTTAAATCGTAGTCCCTGTTTCGAGTTACAAACATGAGCAACCAAACCGGTATCAAATACTCAGGTACTACTACGAGCATTAGTAAGGTACACATCAATAACAAGTATATCAAATATACCTTTGTTCACTTTGCCATCCTTCTTATCCGCCAAATACTTGGGGCAGTTCTGCTTCCAGTGACCAGTCCCTTTGCAGTAGAAGTACTCAGTTTCAAGGTTGGGTCCAGCTTTGGGCTTCTTTCCAGGAGTGTCAACTTGCTTGCCATTCTTCTTGAAGTTCCCCTTCTTTCCCTTGCCCTTTTTCTTGATATTAGTGGTCTTGTTAACCATCAACACTTGATGCTCCTTCTTGATTTCTACCTTCGCAGCTTTGAGCGTTGCGAAGAGCTCGGGAATAGTCTTTTCCATCCATTGCATATTATAGTTCATCACGAAGCCTTTGTAGCTTGGTGGTAGTGATTGGATGTAACACCCGGAATTCGATGCGCTAGTTGTCTGCCAGTTATTCATCGGCGTTGCCATGTCATTTGCTTTCGTGTTGCACTTTGCCATGTCATCATGTGCATCTCATTTTGCATACGTGTTTGTTTCTTGCATCCGAGCATTTTCCCTGTTGTCCGTTTTGCAATCCGACACTCCTATGTCCTCCAGCGTTCCCCTTTTTGTCTCTTGTTGTGAGCGGGTGTTAAACGTTCTCGGAATGGACCGAGTCTTGCCAAGCGGCCTTGGTACACCACCGGTAGACCGCCTGTCAAGTTTCGTGCCATTTGGAGGTCGTTTGATGCTCCAACGGTTAACCGGGTAACCGTAAAGGCCTCTTTTGCATGCAGCCCAACACCCCTCCAAAGATGTCCAATAACCCATCCAAACCCCCTCCATGCTCTCGGTCGTTCGATCACGATCGTGTGGGCGAAAACCACTCTCTATTTGGACTCTCCTAGCTCCCTCTACATATATATTTGTGCCTCCCCCCGAAAATCCCAGATGAACCCTAGTCTTCTTCCACCTCTCGCCACCGGACATGTACATCCTGCGCCGGACGTGTCCACCCGCCGCCCCCAACGAATCGCGCGCTGCCACATCGCCCCCGCCGCCGACTCCACCGCGCCGGCCCGCCGGGCCCATCCGGAGCCCGCCCGGGCCCATTCGCCGCCGCCGCAGGCCCGCGCCTCACCCGCGCCTCCAGCCCCGCCGCCTTCACGCCGTCCGCCATCGCCCGTCGCCGGACCGGCCACCGGAGGACCTCGTCGCCGTCCTCCAGCGACCGTGCGTCTCCGCCGCCCCGCGTCGTGCGTCGCCGTCCCGGTGAGCCCGCGCCGACCGACCTGCTGTCCTCCTTCTCCTTCCTGTCCTCCTCCCTCACCTGACCTCTCTCTCTCCGCGCAGAAGCTCGCCACAACCGCCGGAACCTCCTCGCCGGAGCGGCCACTCCGGTCGCCGCCAGCCAGATCCGGGGCCCCCATGCCCGGATCTACCCATTCCCGGCCCTCCCGACGCCAATCGGAGCCCCACGCTACCCCACCGTCGCCGTTGACTTCCACCGGAGTCGTCCTGTACGAGGAATGGAGCTCCCCCGATCTGGATCCCGTTTTCGCACTGGTAGTTTTTCACCGTCCCTGTTTTTCTACTTTCTGATGCTATGTTTGACCAGCCATAACTCTCTGCATACTGCTCCGTCTCATGCGCATGATATACCAAAATGTTCGCTGTGAGATGCTCTACATTTTGTTCCATTGTTCCATGCTTGTTTGTGTCCATCTTGATGTCCTAATCATCGTTGCAAGAGTGCTATATGATGTTAACCTGCTGAAACTGTTATAACTTCCTGTTTTGTCTTTCTCATTGCATTTTGTGTGTGCATCCTATAAGCTTGATGTCTACGTGTGTTTTGTGCTACATAATGTCATCTTTACAGGGGTGAAACCCATTTATTTTTGTGATTCTTGTAGTGAGTGCATCGAGCTCGTGAAGTAGAGTACTTGCTGTTACTGTTTTGCTGGACTGTTTCTGCTATATCATGATGCTATGTAAACCTTCTTCTACAAGTCATTCTATGCATAATATGGAGATGATCACTAGGGCTGTTTTCTTATACATCTCATGCTCTATCCATTCATGCCCCTGGTTGCATTTATAGCCTGCTGTAACTTGTTGTTATCTTGCTCCAAACTTGCTAAATAATGTTGCTGTCAGCCTGTTAACATTAAGTTCAATGTTGCCATGATTGTTGTCAGTGATCCAAGCATGATATGAACTTGCTCTTGCGATGTTTAGCTCGATAAATATGCCATCTTACTGTTGGTCACCTTGACATGCCATGTATTGCTCTGTGGTGAGTGCTACAAGCTCACCAACAGGCCTACTTATTGTTGTTCCTGCCATGTATGAATCTGTCATATCATTTGCCATGTTTGCATGGATGATACCATCTTTTCTGTTGATCTTTAGAATTAGTTCAGTAAGGGAGTTTTGTTCTTTGTCTTTAGTACTAGCATGCCATTCCTTTGTTTTCCATTTTAAGTTCCTGTAGCATGTTGTTTGTTAGCTCTAAACTTTGCAACCTGATGTTATTTCTGCTAAGCCTGAAACTGTTATTATTTGCAATCTTGCCATGTCGTTTTGAGCATGTTCTAGTGATTTCTGGAGATAGCTCAGTGTTCATGTTTTGTCATGCTTTACCTGTACTTCATGCCCATGCCTTTTATTCTTATGCTGAGGTACAGTAGCATATTGTTTTGATGCTTGCTAGATGCCAAGTTGCTGTTTTGGACAACTTGTCCTTTAAACTTGTATAGAGTGTATGTGTTGAACCGTTGCTCCGTTTTGAGTGTGCTCTATATGAAACTTGCTTGATTTTGCATGAAGTTTCATGTTACCATGTTGCATCCATGTTTTGAATGTGTTTGATTGATGTTTGAATGCATTTCGCATCAATGCCATGCTTATCTTGTTTTGCTCATATCTTCTAGGCCGTAGCTCCGAATTAAATGAATTTTATATGTAACTTGACTAGAATTTTGTGTAGATTCTCTTGGTGCTCTTAACTTGCTGTTTAACAACTTGAACATAAGGTTTATTCAGATCTGGACCAATTTCCAAACTTGCATATGAGGACTTATCGGAATTGTTATATGTTGTTTCCGGCCTCATTTAACCTTGCTTTGATGTGTTGTTCTTGTATGCATCATCTCTTGCCATGAGTAGCTTCATGTAGCTTTGTCATGCATCATGCTTGGTTGTGCATCATGCCATGTATATGTGTGGTGTGTTTACCATGTTGTGTGCTTCTTCTCGATAGTTCCTGTTTTGTTGCGGTCGTGAGGATTCGTTCGTCTACTTGGTTCGGCTTCATCCGTTCGTCTTCTTCATGGACTCGTTCTTCTTCCTAGCAGGATTTCAGGCAATATGACCGCTACCCTGGATCTCACTACTATCATTGCTATTCTAGTTGCTTCGTTCTATCGCTTAACCGCGTTACCTACCACTGCTTATCGAGCCTCCCAAATTGCCATGAACCTCTAACCTTTGTCCCCTTCCTAGCAAACCGTTGCTTGGCTATGTTACCGCTCTTGCTCAGCCCTTTTATAGCATTATTAGTTGTAGGTGAAGATGAAGATTGCTCCATGGTGGACAAGATTATGTTGGGATATCACAATATCTCTTATATTATTAATGCATCTATATATTTGGTAAAGGGTGGAAGGCTCGGCCTTATGCCTGGTGTTTTGTTCCACTCTTGCCGCCCTAGTTTCCATCATATCGGTATTATGTTCCCGGATTTTGCGTCCCTAACGCGGTTGGATGATTTATGGGACCCCTTGACAGTTTGCCTTGAATAAAAGTCCTCCAGCAAGGCCCAACATTGGTTTTACCATTTTCCTACCACCTATACCTTTCCCTTGGGAGTAATTAACCCAATGGTCATCTTTATTTTAGCCCCCCCGGGCCAGTGCTTCTATAAGTGCTAGTCCGAACTAGAGCCCTTTGCAGCGCCCCCTCAGGGAAACTTGAGGTCTGGTTTTAGTTGTACGGATTGCTCATCTGGTGTTGCCCTGAGAACGAGATATGTGCAGCTCCTATCGGGATGTCGGCGCATCGGGCGGTCTTGCTGGTCTTGTTTTACCATTGTCGAAATGTCTTGTAACCGGGATTCCGAGACTGATCGGGTCTTCCTGGGAGAAGGCATATCCTTCGTTGATCGCGAGAGCTTATCACGGGCTAAGTTGGGACACCCCTGCAGGGTATAAACTTTTGAGAGCCGTGCCCGCGGTTATGTGGCAGATGGGAATTTGTTAATATCCGGTTGTAGAGAACTTGACACTTGACTTAATTAAAACGCATCAACCGCGTGTGTAGCCGCGATTGTCTCTTTTCGGCGGAGTCCGGGAAGTGAACACGGTTTTGGGTTATGTTTGACGTAAGTAGGAGTTCATGATCACCTCTTGATCATTGCTAGCTTCACGACCATTCCGTTACTTCTCTTCTCGCTCTTATTTGCGTATGTTAGCCACCATATATGCTTAGTCCCTGCTACAACCTCACCACTTTACCCCTTCCTTTCCCATTAAGCTTTGCTAGTATTGATACCCATGGTAATGGGATTGCTGAGTCCTCGTGGCTCACAGATTACTACAACAACAGTTGCAGGTACAGGTTATGCGATGATCATGACGCGAGAGCAATGATTGCTTGTTTTGGAGTTCTTCTTCTGCTTCTTCTTCGATCAGGGGATAGGTTCCAGGTTGGCAGCCTGGGCTAGCAGGGTGGATGTCGTTTGAGTTTCTGTTTGTGTTTCATCCTTAGTCGGATGGTGCTATTATGTAAGATGATGTTGTATTCGTGTGGCATTGTATGCCTTTTGTATGTATCCCTATCTATTATGTAATGTTGATGTAATGATATCCACCTTGCAAAACGTCTTCAAGATGCGCTTCTATCCTTGGTGGGACCTTCGAGTTCCTTTAGGATAGGGTCGCATCTTGGGCGTGACAAGTTGGTATCAGAGCCTCGACCGACCTTAGGAGCCCCCCCTTGTTTGATCGTGTAGTTTGGCCGTTGTTGAGTCTAGAAGAAAACTGTTTTCGGAGTCTAGTTTATCGGAGAGTAGGAATTCTTTTTACTCCTCAACCCCTTCGTCGCTCTGGTGAGGAATCTTGACGTAGGTGTTTTGAATTATTCCTCTTCCCCTTCAAATTTTTCTTTAGGATCACGCAGTTGGTTTTTCAATCGTTGTTCCTCAGCTCTTTTCATCCGGTGCATTTCTCGTCAAGTTGACTCGAGCCTCTCCGTTTTTGCAAGTTCAATCCTCAGTTGTTTTCTTTTCCCACCTGCCCACCCCTTTTCTTCTCGAAACCGGAGTCTGCAATCGAGTATCCATCCTACTCGTGCGAAGTCTTTGCTTTCTTTCCTCAATGATTTCAACTGGCGTTTTCTCTTCAAGATATTCGTCGGTTCCCCCTTCCAAGTTGCCTTTGTTTTTCCCGCCCTCCAACCCTTTCTCTTCCCGGAGTTTGAGTCTCTTTCGACCATCAATTTCATTCGTGTGGAGCCTCTTCAGTCTTCCATCAATTGTTTCAACATGTGAATTCTCTTTTGTTCGACATTCTTCTTCTCTTTTTCTTTTCCGGTGCACTCAATTCAAGTTTTTCGGGTTGATCATATTCTTTTCCCTCAGCTCAACTGTTTTCTCTGCTCGTTTGCCCTCGCCAGTTTATCCTTCTAGAGTGTCCAAGACATCTTAGGAGATTCGTCTTTGTTCCAATTAATTCGAGGTTGTCACCTCATTCAAATATTTTAAATTATTCCGGTGCATCATCTATCTCTTCAACATCCCTTTCCAATGGTGTTTTCTTTAGTGGGCCCTAATCCACAGGTCTTTTCCCAGGATCTTACCCGACTCTTCCAATTATTCCGGAGCTATTCCCAAATTCTTTTCAACGGTGACGTAAGAATGGATCCCATCAGTCCCATGCCTTCTGCAAGTTCGCTTTCAAATTCTTTTCATTGTCGGCTCAACCTTTTCGGTATTCATTCTCCCGGAGCATCTTAACAAATTTTGGTGTTGTTTCTCGTCGTCATTCTTAACATTTGAAGACCGAAGAAGAGTTTTTCCTCTAAATCTTATCCGTTCTCTCGAAGTTTCATGGTTCCAGCTTCTTGTTATCCTCTCGAATTCCATTTGTCAGATATTCCTTTTTCTTACCCATCCGGAGTATGTTAGAAGTTGTTTTCCCATTTCTTTTCACCGGAGGCCATCATTCTAGAAGAATTCTTCATCCTCACATTTCAGCTACCGATATCCAATTATCCCGGTGCTTCGTTCAAGTGTTCTTTAATCAGCTCATGATCTCTTTGTTCTTTTGCATCTAAATCCCCTTCTAGCATATTTGTTCTTCTAATTCTTCCCGGTGATTCATTCTCTTTCATCAGTAATTTTTGAATTCTTACGGTGTTTTCTTCAGATTCTTTTTCTTTGTTTATCATATTAATTCATTCGTTCTTTCCAATCCTATCGGTGGTTCTTGAAGACTTGCTCAAGTTTTGCGCTATATTTCCCCTTAATCATTTTGAAGAAGAATAAGTAGTATGAAAAATCCACTGCTAGTCATCAATTTAATTTCATGAAGGATAATCATACAATAAATCTTATTCTTATTTCATCCAAGTGAGTAATCCCTTCTTTCGGAGTTTGTTCTTGATGAATAAATTCTAGTTCCAAGTGTTTTCATCTTTTCTTTTCCGGAGTTCAAAATTCCTCGGCCATTTCGTCGGAAACTCCATCTAAATCATCACAATGCTCATCTTATTCTTTCATCCTTTATTCTATCTCATCATCCTTTTGTCACCAGAGTTCTTCATGGTGGTTCTTCATGATTTAATTCATTCTTCAAGAGTTCATCAAGATTCTTGGTATTGGAATTCAAGTATCTTCTCTTCTTGCGTCTCGAAGTGCAAATAATTCTCCGTACTCTTCTGAAGTGGAGTTTTGCATTTCTTCGTTCTCCTTGGTTTTTCACTTATTTTTTGATTGTGGTCGGTTTTCACCTCATAATTTTGAGATGTTATCCATAAGTCCACGACAAGCTTATACTTTCATTGTTGATTTTCTCAACAACTCCGTTTAAACCTTCCTTCTAAAGATGCTTTCAATTTCATTCGTGGCACAAGTTGTCATTTTCTTCTCCGTTCTTTTCATTCAACTCTTTTAATTCTTCCGAAGGTTTTGTGTCATGTCTTCATCAAGTATCTTTCCATCCTCTCAAGCCATGTTCTATTCCTCCATGTTTCAGCCGGAGTGCTGCCTAAATATTTTCAATCTTATTCGTTTCTTATCTCATTCTAACCGGAGTGGTTTCTTAGTCTATCTGATTCCGTGAGCTTTCGATTCTCATCATTCTCGTCGTTCCTCTCTTCTTCTCGAGTGCTCTTGATTCTTTGCTTCTTCTCTTGAGTTCTTGTTTCACCTCATCCCTTTTCCCTTCCGTCTCGGTCCTAAGATCTTGGGACGAGATCTCTTGTTAGTGGAGGAGTGTTGTAACGCCCCGGATTCGATGTGCCAGGTGTCTGCCAGTTATTCGTCGGCGTTGCCATGTCATTTGCTTGCGTGTTGCACTTTGCCATGTGATCATGTGCATCTCATTTTTCATACGTGTTCGTTTCTTGCATCCGAGCATTTTCCCCATTGTCCGTTTTGCAATCCGACACTCCTATGTCCTTCGGCGTTCCCCTTTTTGTCTCTTGTTGTGAGCGGGTGTTAAACGTTCTCGGAATGGACCGAGTCTTGCCAAGTGGCCTTGTTACAACCCCGGTAGACCGCCAGTCAAGTTTCGTGCCATTTGGAGGTCGTTTGATGCTCCAACGGTTAACCGGGTAACCGTAAAGGCCTCTTTTGTGTGCAGCCCAACACCCCTCCAAAGTGGCCCAATAACCCATCCAAACCCCCTCCATGCTCTTGGTCGTTCAATCACGATCGTGTTGGCGAAAATTGCTCTCCATTTGGACTCTCCTAGCTCCCTCTACCTATATATTTGTGCGTCCCCCCGAAAATCCCGGATGAACCCTAGTCTTCTTCCACCTCTCGCCGCCGGACATGTCCATCCCGCACCGGACGTGTCCGCCCGCCGCCCCCGACGAATCACGCGCTGCCTCGTCGCCCCCGCCGCCGACTCCACCGCACCGGCCCACCGGGCCCATCCGGAGCCCGCTCGGGCCCATCCGGAGCCCGCCTGGGCCCATCCGCCGCTGCCGCAGGACCGCGCCTCTAGCCCCGCCGCCTTCACGCCGTCCGCTGTCGCCCGTCGCTGGACCGACCACCGGAGGACCTCGTCGCCGTCCTCCGGCGACCGTGCCTCTCCGCCGCCCGGCGTCGTGCGTCGCTGTCCCGGTGAGCCTGCACCGACCGGCCTGCTGTCCTCCTTCTCCTTCCTTTCCTCCTCCCTCACCCGTGCTCTCTTTCTCCCTGCAGAAGCTCGCCACCGCCGTCGGAACCTCCTCGCCGGAGCGGCCACTCCGGTCGCCGCCAGCCAGATCTGGGGCCCCCACGCCCGGATCTACCCATTCCCGGCCTTCCCGACGCCCACCGGAGCCCCACACTGCCCCACCGTCGCCGTTGACTTCCACCAGAGTCGTCCTGTCCGAGGAATGGAGCTCCCCCGATCTGGATCCCGTTTTCGCGCTGGTAGTTTTTCACTGTCCCTATTTTTCTACTTTCTGACGCTATGTTTGACCTGCCATAACTCTCTGCATACTGCTCCGTTTCATGTGCATGATATACCAAAATGTTCGCTGTGAGATGCTCTAAATTTTGTTCCATTGTGCCATGCTTGTTTGTGTCCATCTTGATGTCCTAATCATTGTTGCAAGAGTGCTATATGATGTTAACCTGCTGAAACTGTTATAACTTCCTGTTTTGTCTTTTTCATTGCATTTTGTGTGTGCATCCTATAAGCTTGATGTCTACATGTGTTTTGTGCTACATAATGTCATCTTTACAAGGGTGCAACCCATGTATTTTTTGTGAGTCTTGTAGTGAGTGCATCGAGCTCGTGAAGTAGGGTACTTGCTGTTACTGTTTTGCTGGACTGTTTCTGCTATATCATGATGCTATGTAAACCTGCTTCTACAAGTCATTCTATGCATAATCTGGAGATAATCACTAAGGCTGTTTTCTTATACATGTCATGCTCTATCCATTCACGCCCCTGGTTGCATTTATAGCCTGCGGTAACTTGTTGTTATCTTGCTCCAAACTTGCTAAATAATGTTGCTGTCAGCCTGTTAACATTAAGTTCAATGTTGCCATGATTGTTGTCAGTGATCCAAGCATGATATGAACTTGCTCTTGCGATGTTTAGCTTGATAAATATGCTATCTTACTGTTGGTCACCTTGACATGCCATGTATTGCTCTGTGGTGAGTGCTACAAGCTCACCAACAGGCCTACTTATTGTTGTTCCTGCCATGTATGAATCTGTCATATCATTTGCCATGTTTGCATGGATGATACCATCTTTTCTGTTGATCTTTAGAATTAGTTCAGTAAGGGAGTTTTGTTCTTTGTCTTTAGTACTAGCATGCCATGCCTTTGTTTGCCATTTTAAGTTCATGTAGCATGTTGTTTGTTAGCTCTAAACTTTGCAACCTGATGTTATTTCTGCTAAGCCTAAAACTGTTATTATTTGCAATCTTGCCATGTCCTTTTGAGCATGTTCTAGTGATTTCTGGAGATAGCTCAGTGTTCATGTTTTGTCATGCTTTACCTGTACTTCATGCCCATGCCTTTTATTCTTATGGTGAGGTACAATATCATATTGTTTTGATGCTTGCTAGATGCCTAGTTGCTGTTTTGGACAGCTTGTCCTTTAAACTTGTATAGTGTATGTGTTGAACCGTTGCTCCGTTTTGAGTGTGCTCTATATGAAACTTGCTTGATTTTGCATGAAGTTTCATATTACCATGTTGCATCCATGTTTTGAGTATGTTTGCTTGATGTTTGAATGCATTTCGCATCAATGCCATGCTCATCTTGTTTTGCTCATATCTTCTAGGCCGTAGCTCCGAATTAAATGAACTTTATATGTAACTTGACTAGAATTTCGTGTAGATTCTCTTGGTGCTCTTAACTTGCTGTTTAACAACTTAAACATAAGGTTTATTCAGATCTTGACCAATTTCCAAACTTGCATATCAGGACTTACCGGAATTGTTATATGTTGTTTCCGGCCTCATTTAACCTTGCTTTGATGTGTTGTTCTTGTATGCATCATCTCTTGCCATGAGTAGCTTCATGTAGCTTTGTCATGCATCATGGTTGGTTGTGCATCATGTCATGTATATATGTGGTATGTTTACCATGTTGTGTGCTTCTTCTCAATAGTTCCTGTTTCGTTGCAATCATGAGGATTCGTTCGTCTACGCTTGGTTCGGCTTCATCCGTTCGTCTTCTTCATGGACTCGTTCTTCTTCCTAGCGGGATTTTAGGCAAGATTACCGCTACCCTGGATCTCACTACTATCATTGCTATGCTAGTTGCTTCGTTCTATCGCTTTACCGCGTTACCTACCACTGCTTATCGAGCCTCCCAAATTGCCATGAACCTCTAACCTTTGTTGCCCTTCCTAGCAAGCCGTTGCTTGGCTATGTTACCGCTCTTGATCAGCCCCTCTTATAGCGTTGTTAGTTGCAGGTGAAGTTGAAGATTGCTCCATGGTGGACAGGATTATGTTGGGATATCACAATATCTCTTATATTATTAATGCATCTATATATTTGGTAAAGGGTGGAAGGCTCGGCCTTATGCCTGGTGTTTTGTTCCACTCTTGCCGCCCTAGTTTCCGTCATATCGTTATTATGTTCCCGGATTTTGCGTCCCTAACGCAGTTGGGTGATTTATGGGACCCCCTCGACAGTTCGCCTTGAATAAAACTCCTCCAGCAAGGCCTAACATTGGTTTTACCATTTGCCTACCACCTATACCTTTCCCTTGGGAGTAATTAACCCAAGGGTCATCTTTATTTTAGCCCCCCCGGGCCAGTGCTTCTCTAAGTGTTGGTCCGAACTAGAGCCCTTTGCAGCGCCCCCTCAGGGAAACTTGAGGTATGGTTTTAGTTGTACGGATTGCTCATCCGGTGTTGCCCTGAGAACGAGATATGTGCAGCTCCTATCGGGATGTTGGCGCATCGGGCGGTCTTGCTGGTCTTGTTTTACCATTGTCGAAATGTCTTGTAACCGGGATTCCGAGACTGATCGAGTCTTCCTAGGAGAAGGAATATCCTTCGTTGATCGCGAGAGCTTATCATGGGCTAAGTTGGGACACCCCTGCAGGGTATAAACTTTCGAGAGCCGTGCCCGCAGTTATGTGGCAGATGGGAATTTGTTAATATCCGGTTGTAGAGAACTCGACAATTGACTTAACTAAAACACATCAACCGAGTGTGTAGCCGTGATGGTCTCTTTTCGGCGGAGTCCGGGAAGTGAACACGGTTTTGGGTTATGCTTGACGTAAGTAGGAGTTCAGGATCACCTCTTGATCATTGCTAGCTTCATGACCGTTCCGTTGTTTCTCTTCTCGCTCTTATTTGCGTATGTTAGCCACCATATATGCTTAGTCGATGCTGCAACCTCACCACTTTACCCCTTCCTTTCCCATTATGCTTTGCTAGTATTGATACCCATGGTAATGGGATTGCTGAGTCCTCGTGGCTCACAGATTACTACAACAACAGTTGCAGGTACAGGTTATGCGATGATCATGACGCGAGAGCGATGATTGCTTGTTTTGGAGTTCTTCTTCTGCTTCTTCTTCGATCAGGGGATAGGTTCCAGGTCGGCAGCCTGGGCTAGCAGGGTGGATGTCGTTTGAGTTTCTGTTTGTGTTTCATCCGTAGTCGGATGGTGCTCTTATGTAAGATGATGTTGTATTCGTGTGGCATTGTATGCCTTTTGTATGTATCCCCATCTATTATGTAATGTTGATGTAATGATATACACCTTGCAAAAGCGTCTTCAAGATACGTTTCTATCCTTGTGGGACCTTCGAGTTCCTTTAGGATAGGGTCGCATCTTGGGTGTGACATGGGAGAACTCTGTCAATGACACAATCATCTGGAAGATTAACTCCCAGCTGAGTCAAGTGATTATGATATCCAGACATTCTGAGTATGTGTTCATTGACATAAGTGTTCTCCTCCATCTTGCAGCTATAGAACTTGTTCAAGACTTCATATATCTCAACTCGGGCATTTTCTTGAAATATTAACTTCAACTCCTGGAACATCTCATATGGTCCATGATGTTCAAAACATATTTGAAGATCCGATTCTAAGACGTAAAGCATGGCACACTGAAGTATTGAGTAGTCATCAGATCGAGCTTGCCAGACGTTCATAACATCAGCATCTGCTCCTGCAGCAGGCCTTTCACCTAGCAATGCATCAAGGACATAATTCTTCTGTGCAGCAATGAGGATAATCCTCAAGTTACGGACCCAATCCGTGTAGTTGCTACCATCATCTTTCAACATAGATTTCTCTAGGAATGCATGAAAATGCAAGGGAACGGTAGCATGGGCCATTGGCCATTGATCTACAACATAGATATGCAAAAACTATGAGGACTAAGTTCATGATAAATTAAGTTCAATTAATCATATTACTTAAGAACTCCCACTTAGATAGACATCCCTGAAGTCATCTAAATGATACGTGATCCAAATCAACTAAACCATGTACGATCATCACGTGAGATGGAGCAGTCATCAATGGTGAACATCTCTATGTTGATCATATCTACTATATGATTCACGTTTGACCTTTTGGTCTCGAGTGTTCCATGTGTGTACATACTAGGCTCGTCAAGTTTAACCCGAGTATTCCGCATGTGCAAAACTATTTTGCACCCGTTGTCTGTGAACGTAGAGCCTATCACACCCGATCATGATGTGGTTTCTCAGCACAAAGAACTGTCGCACGGTGCATACCCAGGGAGAACACTTATACCTTGAAATTGAGTTAAGGGATCATCTTATAATGCTACCACCGTACTAAGCAAAATAAGATGCATAAAGATGAACATCACATGCAATCAAAATATGTGACATGATATGGCCATCCTCATCTTGTTCTTTTGATCTTAATTTCCAAAGCATCGTTATGATCTCCATTGTCACCGGCTTGACACCTTGATCTCCATCATAGCATCGTGGTCGGCTCGCCAACTATTGCTTCTACAACTATTGCTAATGCATAGTGATAAAGTAAAGCAATTACATAGCGTTTGCATTTCATACAATAAAGCGACAACCATAAGGCTCCTCCCAGTTGCCGATAACTTTTACAAAACATGATCATCTCATACAATAACGTATATCACATCATGTCTTGACCATATCACATCACAAGGATGCCCTGCAAAAACAAGTTAGACGTCCTCTACTTTGTTGTTGCAAGTTTTACGTGGCTGCTACGGGCTTCTAGCAAGAACCAATCTTACCTACAACACAAAAACCACAATGGTGATTTATCAAGTTTGCCGTTTTAACCTTCAACAAGGACCGCCCGCAGTCAAATTTGATTCAACTAAAGTAGGAGAATCACACACCCGCCAGCCACCTTTATGCAAAACTAGTTGCATGTCTGCCGGTGGAATCGGTCTCATGAACGTGGTCATGTAAGGTTGGTCCGGGCCGCTTCATCCAACAATACTGCCGAATCAAAATAAGACATTGGTGGTAAGTAGTATGACACGAACACCGCCCACAACACTTTGTGTTCTACTCGTGCATATCATCTACGCATAGACCTAGCTCGGATGCCATTGTTGGGTAACGTAGCATGCAATTTCAAAAAAATTCCTACGCTCACGCAAGATCTATCTAGGAGATTCATAGCAACGAGAGGGGGAGAGTGTGTCTACGTACCCTCGTAGACTGAAAGCAGAAGCATTTGACAACGCGATTGATGTATTCGAACTTCTTCTTGTTTCGACCGATCAAGCACCAAACGTACGACACCTCCGAGTTCTACACATGTTCAGCTCGATGACTACCCTCGAACTCTTGATCCAGCAGAGTGTTGAGGAAGTAGATGAGTTCCATCAGCATGATGGCATGGTGACAGTGATGGTGAAGTGATCCGCGCAGGGCTTCGCCTAAGCACTACGAGAATATGACCATGAAGGAAATATGCCCTAGAGGCAATAATAAAGTTATTATTTATTTCCTTATATCATGATAAATGTTTATTATTCATGCTAGAATTGTATTAACCGGAAACATAATACATGTGTGAATACATAGACAAACAGAGTGTCACTAGTATGCCTCTACTTGACTAGCTCGTTAATCAAAGATGGTTATGTTTCCTGACCATGAACAATGAGTTGTTATTTGATTAACGAGGTCACATCATTAGTTGAATGATCTGATTGACATGACCCATTCCATTAGCTTAGCACCTGATCGTTTAGTATGTTGCTATTGCTTTCTTCATGACTTATACATGTTCCTATGACTATGAGATTATGCAACTCCCGTTTGCCAGAGGAACACTTTGGGTGCTACCAAACGTCACAACGTAACTGGGTGATTATAAAGGAGCATTACATGATGGGGTTATGTACCTAGGGTAGGGTCACGGACCTGTCCCAAGTAACTTACCCTAGGACATCCCTAGAAGAGGTCGCCTTCCAGTCGACCAACGAGGACTCACTCGACCAACGAGGACACACTCGACTGGCCTGAAGGACTCGACCACGAAGACTCACTCGACCGCCAGGAGGTCAGGAGGCACTCTGCACCGCAACGGTCTGTAATTAAGTAGACTTTATGATAGTAAAGGAACTTTATGTGGGGCGTTACCAGTAACGCCCCAGACTTAACTCACCTTAAACCTTCTCCTACGTGGGCTGGCTGGGGTCCTGGCGTACTCTATATAAGCCACCCCCCTCCACAGGCAGAAGGGTTCGGCACCTTGTAATCCATACATTCATAATCCACTCGACCGCCTCCGGGCTCCGAGACGTAGGGCTGTTACTTCTTCCGAGAAGGGCCTGAACTCGTACATCTTTTGTGCTTACAACCTCTCCATAGCTAGGACCTTGCCTCTCCATACCTACCCCCCACTCTACTGTCAGGCTTAGAACCACGACAGTTGGCACCCACCGTGGGGCAGGTGTTTTAGCGATTTTGTGGAGAAGTTGCGATTCTTCCGAGTATCTTCATCATGGTGTCTGCTGGAGTTTTGATCAAGGGACAAGAGATCCGTCTCGGCACTCTCACCTTCATCGCCGACGACTCCGCATGGCTCCAGGAGGCTCCACTCGACGTGGATGCGCTCCCCGTCCGCGGTGCGACGCATTTTCGCGCATGTGTCCGCGGCGTTCTGCTGCGGCAACCATCGACCCAGTATCGGTCGGATCTTCCATCTTCCACCCTCCCGGTCTCCCGCCAGCGCAAGCGCTCAGGCCGGTCGAGACTTCAGCGATGGGTGAGTCACGCGGTGGCTCGCCAGGCGGCCACTATACAAGTTGCGGCAATCGAGCCCAACGAATCTCTCTACGGCTTGTTCGATCAGTCGACTGGCTCCGGAGAGACTGCATCCGAGTGCTCAGTGATCCAGCGGCGGAAATCTTGATGGTCGACGGGCCCCACAGTCCTCCTGGCTTCGCCCGTGGTGGTGGAGCAGGCGACGGCGGCGACCCAGCACGAGGCTACGAAGAGTACCAGCCCGAGCCACTCGACTCTTTGCAAAGAGAAGAGCTTCGCCGCAGGAACGAGGATCCCCTGCGCGTTCCCATCGCAGGAGAAACCCCCGAGGCTCGTGCCTTAGAGGAGGCGCGTCTAGCCAATTTGGCCGAGCGCACTCGACTGGAGAACCTTCAGCGAGCACTCGACGAACGCGCGCGACAACAAGTTCCCGACACCAGTCGACGTCAACTCTTCCCGCCGACTCAGGTATATCGAACCCCAATTCAGAATTTAGCAGCTGCGACCCGTATAGCAGAGTCCATTCAGCCTTCGCAGTCAGAAGCTGGCAGAGGTTTGCTGCAGATCAGGGATCTACTCCGGGCAGCAGGAGATCAGAATTCAGCCGTGTCTCAGTCGCGCAACAGAATTCACAGTCGATCTGTCACTGTGAATACGGTTCAGTCGGCTCATAGCCCCAGATCGCCTCCACGGCGCGAAGGGCGTGAGTATCGGCGAGATCAATATGGCGACAGACTCGACCGAGATGATAGGCGTCGAGTGCCCTATTCCCCTCCGAGGGGTGGGTCTTACGCTCCTCGGCAGCCAGATGATAGGCGTCAGTACAGTACAGGGCGTAGAGTTCCAGTTGACCCCAGGGAGCCAGGCTTCGACGCGCGATCCATTATCGTGCAAGGGTTGGTCGACCGGAACAGAGCCCATCGTGGTGCACTCGACAGAGAAGTGCCCACGAGCAGTCGAGTACATGTTTCTGGTCCCGAATGTTTCAGCAGAGCTATCAGAGCCGCTGTTATTCCCCCCAATTTCAGGCTGGCAACAGGAGTCAGCAAGTTCACTGGTGAGTCTAAGCCTGAAACTTGGCTTGAAGACTACCGAGTGGCAGTTCAGATCGGTGGTGGGAACGACGAGGTGGCCATGAAGCATTTGCCCCTCATGTTGGAAGGTTCTGCCAGGGCATGGTTGACCCAATTACCTCCTAGCAGTATTTACACTTGGGAAGATCTGTCCCGAGTGTTCGTCAGAACGTTCGAAGGGACTTGCAAGCGACCAGCGGGATTGACAGAGTTGCAAGTCTGCGTGCAGAAAACCAATGAGACTCTCAGAGAGTATATTCAGAGGTGGATCACTTTGCACCACACTGTGGAAAATGTCTCTGACCATCAGGCAGTATGCGCCTTCAAAGATGGTGTCAAGAACAGAGAACTGAGCTTGAAATTTGGTCGAACCGGTGACATGACCTTGAGTCGGATGATGGAGATTGCTACCAAGTACGCCAACGGCGAAGAAGAAGACCGACTCCGAAGCGGCAAGCACAAGCCGAGTCAGTCGGAAAAAGGAAATTCCAGTCGGAAACAGAAGCGGAAGGCTGAACCGGCAGCTCCTGGAGAGGCTCTGGCCGTGACTCAAGGAAAGTCTAAGGGGAAACCAAAAGGATCCTGGAACCCCAAGAAGGTGAAGGATAAAGAAGGGAATGACGTGATGGATATGCCGTGTCATATTCACACGAAGAAAGATGAAGAGGGGAATATCATTTACCCAAAGCACACCACTCGCCAATGTCGACTCCTGATCCAGCAGTTTCAGGGAAAACAGTCTAAGGACAAGGAGAAGGAGTCGGACAAAGCCGAAGACAAAGAGGACAGTGAGGGAGGATACCCGCATATCAACTCCACTCTGATGATCTTCGCAGATGTGGAAAGCAGAAGTCGACTGAAAGTGATTAATCGAGAGGTTAACATGGTTGCCCCAGCAAAGGCAAATTATCTGAAATGGTCTCAAACACCCATCACATTCGACCAATCTGATCACCCAACTCATATTGCCACCCCTGGGAGGCAAGCTTTGGTGGTCGATCCAGTTGTCGAAGGCACTCGACTGACAAAGGTGCTGATGGACGGTGGAAGTGGGCTGAATCTGTTATATGCAGACACGCTGAAAGGTATGGGCATTCCGATGTCCCGATTGAGCGCTAGTAACATGAGCTTTCATGGAGTTATACCAGGGAAGAAGGCTGAGTCTCTCGGCCAGATAGCTTTGGATGTAGTATTTGGCGATTCAAAGCATTTCCGCAAAGAAAAGTTGACGTTTGAGGTCGTGGATTTTCAAAGTGCATATCATGCCATTTTGGGGAGGCCAGCCTATGCACGGTTCATGGCTCGACCATGTTACGTGTACCTCAAATTGAAGATGCCCGGTCCCAAAGGTGTGATTACTGTCACCGGTGATAGGAAAAAGGCAGAGGAGTGCTTTCAGAAAGGCTCCAAAATTGCCGATTCCCAAGTGACAGCGGTCGAGTTCGAAGAATACAAGCAAAACGCAGATCCGAGTGACTTGCTGCGATCCAAGAAGCCCGCCACAGAATCTGCATTCCAGTCGTCCGGTGAGACGAAACCTGTTCACATTCACCCGACCGACCCCGAAGCAGCTCCGACCCGCATCTCCACAACACTCGACCCAAAATAGGAAGAAGCGCTCATCCAGTTCCTCCGTGAGAACTGGGACATTTTTGCATGGAAGCCCGCTGACATGCCAGGTGTTCCCAGGGGACTGGCTGAGCATCGCCTAAGAGTCGACAAGTCTGCAAAGCCAGTCAAAGAACATCTTCGGCGGTCCGCCGTCCAGAAGAGAAAGGCCATCGGTGAAGAAGTGGCTCGACTGTTGGCGGCAGGATTTATCCGAGAGATATTCCACTCCGAGTGGCTCGCTAATGTCGTCATGGTTCCTAAGAAGGACAAGTCGCTCCGAATGTGCATTGATTTCAAGCACATCAACCGGGCCTGCCCGAAAGATCACTTTCCTCTCCCTCGCATAGATCAAATTGTTGACTCGACCGCGGGATGCGAGAGGTTGTCTTTTTTAGATGCTTACTCCGGGTACCACCAGATCCGTCTGTATGGGCCCGATGAAGTAAAAACAGCTTTCATCACTCCATTCGGGTGCTTCTGCTATATCACCATGCCATTCGGCCTCAAGAATGC
>NC_041383.1:157906858-157909881 GCF_002162155.2 Triticum dicoccoides | reverse complement strand
AAAGTGCACATTTGGAGTTCCTGGTGGCAAGTTACTCGGTTTTCTCGTTTCCGAACGGGGAATCGACGCCAACCCAGAAAAGATTGGCACTATTCTCCGAATGAAACGCCCTGTGCGAGTGCACGATGTCCAGAAGCTTACTGGATGCTTGGCTGCATTAAGTCGATTCATCTCGCGACTCGGTGAAAAGGCATTGCCTCTTTACCGACTGATGAAGAAGGCTGACAAGTTCGAGTGGACTCCAGAAGCTGATGCAGCGTTTGCCGAGCTAAAAGCTCTGCTCTCCACCCAGCCGGTGCTTGCTGCTCCAATCAGCAAAGAGCCTCTGTTGCTCTACATCGCAGCCACAGGACAAGTCGTCAGTACTGTGCTAACGGTCGAGCGGGAAGAAGAAGGAAAAGCTCTCAAAGTTCAGCGCCCAGTGTATTATTTGTCTGAAGTCTTGACTCCATCCAAGCAGAGATATCCTCATTATCAGAAGCTTGTGTATGGAATATACATGACCACAAAGAAGGTTGCTCATTATTTCTCTGACCATTCAATCACAGTCGTCAGCGACGCTCCACTATCAGAGATTTTGCACAACAGAGATGCAACTGGTCGAGTGGCCAAATGGGCGATTGAACTTCTTCCCCTTGATATCAAGTTTGAGGCAAAGAAAGCCATTAAGTCCCAGGCAATAGCAGATTTCCTCGCCGAGTGGATCGAGCAGCAGCAGCCGACTGAAGTTCACTCGGAGCATTGGACCATGTTTTTCGATGGTTCTAAGATGTTGAATGGTTCCGGTGCTGGGGTTGTCCTGGTTTCCCCCAGAGGAGATAAGCTCAGATATGTGCTCCAGATTCACTTTGATTCCTCCAACAATGAGGCAGAATATGAGGCCCTCCTATATGGGTTGCGCATGGCCATTTCACTCGGCGTCCGTCGCCTAATGGTCTATGGTGACTTGGATTTAGTGGTCAATCAGGTGATGAAAGAGTGGGACGTGAGAAGCCCAGCCATGACTGGATACTGCAGTGCAGTGAGGAAGCTGGAGAAAAAGTTCGAGGGGTTGGAACTCCATCATATACCCCGACTGAAAAATCAAGCAGCTGATGATCTAGCAAAGATAGGTTCCAAGAGAGAAGCCATTCCGAGTGGTGTGTTCTTGGAGCATATACATACTCCGTCAGTCAAAGAAGATCCTTTCACCGAAGAAACTCCGCAGCCCAAGAGTGCCACAGATCCGACTGAAGTTGAAGTCCCAGCGGTGGTCGACTTGATCATGGAGGTTTTGGTAGTCATTCCCGACTGGACGATTCCGTATGTCGCATATATCTTGAGGAAAGAGCTTCCGAAGGATGAGGAAGAGGCTCGACAGATCGTCCGTCGATCTAAGGCCTTTACTGTCATCAAAGGACAATTATACAGAGAGAGCGCGACTGGAGTCGGTCAGAAGTGCATAACACCAGAAGAAGGTCGACTCATCCTCAACGATATTCACTCGGGAACCTGTGGTCATCATGCGTCCTCTCGGACCATCGTGGCCAAAGCATACCGAGCCGGATTTTACTGGCCCAAGGCGAATGAGATGGCAAAGGAGATAGTAGATAAGTGCGAAGGATGTCAGTTCTACTCGAATATGTCGCACAAGCCTGCGTCAGCTTTGAAGACCATCCCACTCGTCTGGCCTTTTGCAGTTTGGGGGTTGGACATGATCGGTCCTTTGAGAACAGGACGAAGTGGCTTCACGCATGTACTGGTGGCAGTCGACAAGTTCACCAAGTGGATCGAAGCTAAACCAATCAAGAGCCTCGACACCGGTACTGCTGTTAGCTTCATCAGGGAACTAGTATTCAGATATGGAGTCCCGCACAGCATCATTACGGATAATGGGTCGAACTTTGACTCAGAGGAATTCAGAACCTTCTGCAACTCCCAGGGCACACGGGTCGACTACGCATCAGTCGCCCATCCGCAGTCGAATGGACAAGCAGAGCGAGCTAATGGACTGATTCTCAAGGGACTGAAGCCGCGACTGATGCGTGATCTCAAACACGCGGCTGGAGCTTGGGTCGACGAACTTCCATCTGTACTCTGGGGACTGCGGACCATGCCCAATCGGTCGACCGGAAGAACTCCATTCTTCTTGGTCTATGGAGCTGAAGCAGTCTTGCCGAGTGATCTTCTCCACAATGCTCCTCGAGTCGAAATATACAACGAAGTAGAAGCTGAACAAGCGCGGCAGGACGCAGTCGACCTTCTAGAGGAAGAAAGGGAGATGGCTCTGATCCGGTCGACCATCTACCAACAAGATCTGTGCCGTTTCCACGCCCGAAATGTGAGAGGTCGAGCCTTCCAGGAAGGGGATTTGGTTCTCCGAGTGGATCAGCACAAACCACACAAACTTGCTCCTTCTTGGGAAGGTCCTTTCATCGTCACCAAGGTTCTCCACAACGGGGCATACCGTCTTTACAACGTCGAGCATAATATCGACGAGCCCCGAGCTTGGAACGCGGAGCTACTCCGCCCGTTTTACACTTAAGTTTTATCACTCGGATGAGTTGCAATAAAGAACTTCTGTAATTCATGGGGTTAGAAATAATTGTGTCAGCACTTTTTATTTTTGTCCGCATAAAAACTCCCCCTCAGTGGGTGGCTTAGCCGCGAATCCGTTTCGCCTAAGTTTATAAAAATCCTACCGAGTGGTAAGCCAGCCTTCCACTCGGGAGCTTAGCCGCGAATCCGTTTCGCCTAAGTTTATCAAAATCCTACCGAGTGGTAAGCCAGCCTTCCACTCGGAGGCTTAGCTGCAGCCTCGTGCTCGCCTAAGTTATAAAAATCCTACCGAGTGAAGAGCGATCCTCTCACTCGGGGGCTTAGCTGCAGTCCAAGCACTCGCCTAAGTTTATCAAAATCCTACCGAGTGGTAAGCCAGCCTTCCACTCGGAGGCTTAGCTGCAGCCTCGTGCTCGCCTAAGTTATAAAAATCCTACCGAGTGAAGAGCGATCCTCTCACTCGGGGGCTTAGCTGCAGTCCAAGC
>NC_041383.1:157867126-157906848 GCF_002162155.2 Triticum dicoccoides | reverse complement strand
TTCCACTCGGAGGCTTAGCTGCAGCCTCGTGCTCGCCTAAGTTATAAAAATCCTACCGAGTGAAGAGCAATCCTCTCACTCGGGGGCTTAGCTGCAGTCCAAGCACTCGCCTAAGTTTATCAAAATCCTACCGAGTGGTAAGCCAGCCTTCCACTCGGAGGCTTAGCTGCAGCCTCGTGCTCGCCTAAGTTATAAAAATCCTACCGAGTGAAGAACAATCCTCTCACTCGGGGGCTTAGCTGCAGTCCAAGCGCTCGCCTAAGTTACAAAAATCCTACCGAGTGAAGAGCGACCCTCTCACTCGGAGGCTTAGCTGCAGTCCAAGCGCTCGCCTAAGCACAGGCACCTTGCTTTGAACCTGCAAAGGACATTTTGAGCCGAAGGCAATCATATTCAAGCGTCAAATTCAAGTTTGAATCGATGTCTGAAGGAACCGAAAGTGCTCAGGCGTCAAGCCTGTTAAAGTTTGTCGGATACAATTCCACTCGGCATACCGAGGCAAATTTAAAAGAGTCGAGCCAGAAGAAGTTTTTTACCCCTCCTGTGGAGGGCTGGAAGGTGCAACAAATTCATCAAGGTCAATTCCGTCGGCGATCCGAGTGGCAGCTGCAAGGAAAGTCTCCATAAAGGACCTGAAGTCGTGCTTCTTGGTATTGGCCACCCAAAGAGCCGCCAGCTTCTCCTCTCGTGCATCTTTGCAGTGGACTCGGGCCAGACACAGAGCGACATCTGCACCACACCGAGCCGAGGACTTCTTCCATTCCTGCACTCGACCAGGGATCGTGTTCAAGCGGGCCATTAGTGACTCAAGGTCATTCTGAAGTGTCTCCTCAGGCCAGAGCGTCGAGTCGATGCGAGATGTGGCGGCCTTCAGCCTTGCGAGATAATCCACGACAGCTGCAACGCGAGACTCCAGTCGGAAAATATCCATGGCAACCTCGTCATTCACCGGAGAATTGACAGGGTCAAGGTTTGGCTCCAGTCGGCTGGTTTCTTCTTCAAAGTTTTGACAAAATTCTGCAAGAGTGATCACTAAGTCAAGGGGATAGTCGAATGGAAGAAGCCACAGTTGGAAATATTTGCCAAACATGGAGGTTTACCTTCGAGCATAAGAAACAGCTTCTTGGCAAAGCCACTCAGGAAGGCCTCCAGTTCAGTCTTCTTCTCAGTCAATTTGCTGACTTGATCGGTCAAGGCAGCTTTGTCAGTTCTCAGTCGACTGACTTCTTTGTTGGCAATCCCAAGAGCAGTTTTCAGGTTGGTATTGTCTTGTTCGAGCTTGGTGACGGAAGCTAACTTCTCGTCAGCAAGCTTGATCTTCTCAGCTAGCTCAAGGTCTTTCTTCTGCTGGGCCTCCCTTACCTTACCTGCAAGACACAGCAAGATCAGATGTTGAAACAAGCAAGAGGAAAAGCAGTCGTCAAGGTCTCACCAAACATACCTTCAGTCTCCTCCTTTGCCTTTGTCAGCTTCTCCTGAACCAGCTTCAAGCTCAGCTCAACTTGAGTATGCTTCTGTTCCAGTTCTGAGTAGCGAGCCACAAGATCACAAGAGTTCTGCGAAGAACCAATCGACTAAATGTCAAAAATAATTCACTTCCGAGTGAAAAGGGAAAAACACACGTTTCTAAGACTACAGCCGAACACAAGCATTCGACCGTAGTCTCGGGGACTACACCCAGTGGGTGCACTCAGCGTGCCCCCACTAATCCTGTTGAAGAGAAAGTCGACCAGTCGACCTCAAAAAAAAAAACAGTGTGCGAGACGCATTCTCTAAGACTGTGATCAACTGCAAGCAGTCGACCACAGTCTCGGGGACTACACCCAGTGGGTGCACTCAGCGTGCCCCCACTGGTTTCCGAAATCCAGTCGACCAGTCGACTGACAGAAAGATTGACATTATAAAGCCTAAGGCCGACTGCCAGCAGTCGACCTTAGCCTTGGGGACTACACCCAGCGGGTGCACTCAGCGTGCCCCCGCTGACACGGAGTTTATTCGACACACCCAGTGGGTGACTAATATAAATCCCGGAAAAGAAAAGTTTTTGGTAGCATATCCAACAGAGCAAGCAGCAGTCGACTGACCTGGACATTGCTTTGGAGGGCAGAGCTGGCGTCATAAGCTGCCTGGCTCGCATCCCGGATGGTCTTCAGCTGCTCCATCATGAGTCCCGCCTGGCGTATCGCCTCCTTCGCCGCACCAGCTTGGTCCTCTGGGACGTGGTGGGTCGTGAAGAGGGAGGGCTGCTGAGCACTCGTCAGTGGGGTCGCGAAGGTCACCGTGTGTCGAGTGGTGTTCTCTTCCTCCACAGTCAGAATTTCAGGCGCTGACACATCCTGAGGCACCTTACTGGCGGACGCTTTTCGACCCCTCCGGTGCTTCAGCGGCTCTTCATCCTCATCATCATCAGGAAGATCGATAACAGTATTGGGTGGAGCTGCGGAGAAGGGTCAGGATCAGAGATCGCGAGTCAGTCGACTAAGAATGGTATTAAGAACACAGTACCTGGATTCGAAGTCGCTGCATCCTCCATCTCGTGGTCATCGGCCCGGGCCGAGGTCTCAGAAGTAGCAGCACTGTAACTCCAAAGGATCAGTCGACTAACCTCAGTGTCGACCAGAGATAAAGTTCGCACAAGAATAAGAAAATATGAGCAACACAATTACCCTGAAATGGTGGGGATGGACACCTTCATCTTCGGCAGGAGCTTGGTCGGCTTCGATGAGGCCGCCCTGGGCTGCTTCGGCGCCTTTTCAGTCGGCGCCGGAGAGGTGGTCCGGGGGCGCTTGGTCGACTGGGTGGCGGTCGCAACCCCCTTACCACGTTCGGTCGAAGGGTCGTGGACAAGCTTCGACCGCCTTTCTGAGCGCGGTGGAACGACCTCCTCTTCCTCTTCTTCCTCGTCCTCGACGTCATCTTCATCACCTTCATCATCATCATCGTCGTCATCATCCCCTGCAGCATCCGAGTCCCATTCCTCCTCTTCCTGGCTCTCGCCTCCGCTCGCCTCGCCCCCTCTCGCCTCGCCCCCGCTCGCCTCGCCTTCCTCAGTCGAAACTTGTGCCCCATTGGGCATCGAGTACAGCTCGGTGAAGGCCTAGCAGTCGCCCAAACAAGGATCAGTCGACCAGTCGACAGGGTTAGCAGAGATGAATACGACAAGGACACAATGGAAAGCAGAGCAAGTGTACCTTGTTTGGGATGCTGTTGTGGTCGAGTGGAGGAATCCTTCTGGCTCCGCGCGGGTTGTCCCTGTTTCCGGTAACGGCTGCCATCCATCTTTCCAGAGTGACATCGTCGACTTCTTCTGGATGGACTCTAGTCTCGTCTTCGGGCCCGCAGTACAACCACATGCAGTGGCTCCTGAACTGGAGAGGCTGGATGCGACGCTTGAGGAAAACCTCCAGGAGGTCCATGCCTGTCACACCGTCCCGAACCAGCTGCACCACGCGCTCCATCAACATCTTCACGTCGGCTTTCTCCTCCGGAATCAGCTTCAGAGGGGAGGGCTTGTTCACTCGGTCCATGGTAAACGGAGGGAGTCCACTCGACTGCCCTGGCGTCGACTGGACCTGGCAGTAGAACCAAGTCGACTGCCAGCCTCTGACGGACTCGGGGAAGGACATGGGCGGGAAGGTGCTATTATTCCTCACCTGAATTCCCAAGCCCCCACACATTTGGACGACTCGGGTCTTCTCGTCACCTGGGCTCGCCTTCTTCACGGTCTGAGAGCGACACGTGAAGATACGTTTGAACAAGCCCCAGTGCGGCCGACAGCCCAAGAAACCCTCACACATGGACACGAATGCAGCGAGATAGGCAATGGAGTTTGGAGTAAAGTGATGGAGCTGCGCTCCAAAGAAATTCAAGAAACCACGGAAGAAAATGCTTGGTGGCAAGGAAAACCCCCGATCGACATGAGTGGCCAGAAGCACACACTCACCCTCTTCTGGCTGTGGCTGCCACTCCTTCCCCGGCAACCTCGCAGCTCCGTGAGGGATCAAGCCCTCGTTGGCCATGTCGAGGAGGTCCTTCTCCGTGATGGTCGACTGGATCCAGTCGCCTTGGACCCAGCCTTTCGGCAGGCGGGATCTAGACGAGGATCCCCTGCGGCTGGTGGATCTCCCCTTCGCCTTCTCCGATGCCGACGCCTTCTTGGCACGCTCCAGCGCCGCCGTCTTCTCCTTGGCCATGGTCGCCGGTGAGATGCACGAAGGGAAGCGGTGCGGAGGCGAGAGCGGGCACGCTGAGCAAGGAGGAAGGGAGCAGAGGGAGAGAGGGAGAATGCTGAGGCGCAGCACAGAAATCCTCGCCGGGCACATTTATAAGGTCCCTTCCGAGTGGCTGACGTGTGGGCCCGGTCGATCTAATCATATCTGTGAGCAGTTATGAGGACTGGATACGTGGCGAAAAAGGCAGCGCGGAGATCGAGGCGTCTACGCCCCGTCCCATCCGAACGCCGCGGTCTGCCCCGCTTCGCGCGCGCCCCCAAATTTCGCACCCCGCAGAATCCGCGAACAACAAATCAGTCTGTCAGACGCGGTGATTCCGGCGATCCGTCGCTCGGAGATCGACGAAGCTCGAAAGATCACTCGACGCAAAAATAGAATGGATCGAGTCGACCGAAGACGAATTGCTCCCTGTCAACGAAGAGATTCTTTGATCCAGGACAGCGCACAACTGGAGCGCAAAGGTTAATCGGAAACGACATCAACTCCTTCTTCACTCAAAGCCTCAATCCATTCGGGGGCTAATGATGGGGTTATGTACCTAGGGTAGGGTCACGGACCTGTCCCAAGTAACTTACCCTAGGACATCCCTAGAAGAGGTCGCCTTCCAGTCGACCAACGAGGACTCACTCGACCAACGAGGACACACTCGACTGGCCTGAAGGACTCGACCACGAAGACTCACTCGACCGCCAGGAGGTCAGGAGGCACTCTGCACCGCAACGGTCTGTAATTAAGTAGACTTTATGATAGTAAAGGCACTTTATGTGGGGCGTTACCAGTAACGCCCCAGACTTAACTCACCTTAAACCTTCTCCTACGTGGGCTGGCTGGGGTCCTGGCGTACTCTATATAAGCCACCCCCCTCCACAGGCAGAAGGGTTCGGCACCTTGTAATCCATACATTCATAATCCACTCGACCGCCTCCGGGCTCCGAGACGTAGGGCTGTTACTTCTTCCGAGAAGGGCCTGAACTCGTACATCTTTTGTGCTTACAACCTCTCCATAGCTAGGACCTTGCCTCTCCATACCTACCCCCCACTCTACTGTCAGGCTTAGAACCACGACATTACAGGTGTCTCCAAAGGTAGATGTTGGGTTGGCGTATTTCGAGATTAGGATTTGTCACTCCGATTGTCGGAGAGGTATCTCTGGGCCCTCTCGGTAATGCACATCACATAAGCCTTGCAAGCACTGCAACTAATATGTTAGTTGTGAGATGATGTATTACGGAATGAGTAAAGAGACTTGCCGGTAACGAGATTGAACTAGGTATTGGATACCGACGATCAAATCTCGGGCAAGTAACATACCGATGACAAAGGGAACAACGTATGTCGTTATGCGGTCTGACCGATAAAGATCTTCGTAGAATATGTAGGAGCCAATATGGGCATCCAGGTCCCGCTATTGGTTATTGACCGGAGACGTGTCTCGGTCATGTCTACATTGTTCTCGAACCCGTAGGGTCCGCACGCTTAAGGTTACGATGACATTTATATTATGAGTTTATGAGTTTTGATGTACCGAAGGAGTTCGGAGTCCCGTATGAGATCGGGGACATGACGAGGAGTCTCGAAATTGTCGAGACGTAAAGATCGATATATTGGACGACTATATTCGGAGTTCGGAAAGGTTCCGAGTGATTCGGGTATTTTCGGGAGTACCGGGGAGTTACGGGAATACGGGGAAGAGTATTGGGCCTTGATGGGCTTTAGTGGGAAGAGGAGAAAAAAGGCTGCGCCCCCCCTCCCCTCTAGTCCGAATTGGACTAGGGAAAAGGGGGCCGGCCACCTTTCCTTCTCATCCACTTCCTTCTCCCTTCCTCCCCTCTTGGTGGACTCCTACTAGGACTTGGAGTCCTAGTAGGACACCACATCATGGCGCGCCCTCCTCCTAGGGCCGGCCTCCTCCTCCCTTGCTCCTTTATATACGGAGGCAGGGGGACACCCCATGACACACAAGTTGATCCACGTGATTTATTCCTTAGCCGTGTGTGGTGCCCCCTGCCACCATAGACCTCGATAATACTGTAGCGGAGTTTAGGCGAAGCCCTGCTGCTGTAGTACATCAAGATCGTCACCACGCCATCGTGCTGACGGAACTCTTCCCCGACACTTTGCTGGATCGGAGTCCGGGGATCGTCATCGGGCTGAACGTGTGCACAAACTCGGAGGTGCCGTAGTTTCAGTGCTTGATCGGTTGGATCGTGAAGACGTACAACTACTTCCTCTACGTCGTGTCATCGCTTCCGCAGTCGGTCTGCGTTGGGTACGTAGACAACACTCTCCCCTCGTTGCTATGCATCACATGATCTTGCGTGTGCGTAGGAAATTTTTGAAATTACTACGAAACCCAACAGTGGCATCCGAGCCTAGGTTACTTATGTTGATGTTATATGCACGAGTAGAACACAAGTGAGTTGTGGACGATACAAGTCATACTGCCTACCAGCATGTCATACTTTGTTTCGGCGGTATTGTTGGACGAGACGACCCGGACCAACCTTACGCGTACGCTTACGCGAGACCGGTTCCCTCGACGTGCTTTGCACATAGATGGCTTGCGGGCGACTGTCTCTCCAACTTTAGTTGAACCAAGTATGGCTACGCCCGGTCCTTGAGAAGGTTAAAACGGAGTCTATTTGAGAAACTATCGTTGTGGTTTTGATGCGTAGGTGAGATTGGTTCTTACTTAAGCCCGTAGCAGCCACGTAAAACATGCAACAACAAAGTAGAGGACGTCTAACTTGTTTTTGCAGGGCATGTTGTGATGTGATATGGTCAAGGCATGATGCTGAATTTTATTGTATGAGATGATCATGTTTTGTAACCGAGTTATCGGCAACTGGCAGGAGCCATATGGTTGTCGCTTTATTGTATGCAATGCAATCGCGATGTAATGCTTTACTTTATTACTAAACGGTAGTGATAGTCGTGGAAGCATAAGATTGGCGAGACGACAACGATGCTACGATGGAGATCAAGGTGTCGCGCCGGTGACGATGGTGATCATGACGGTGCTTCGGAGATGGAGATCACAAGCACAAGATGATGATGGCCATATCATATCACTTATATTGATTGCATGTGATGTTTATCCTTTTATGCATCTTATCTTGCTTTGATTGACGGTAGCATTATAAGATGATCTCTCACTAAATTATCAAGAAGTGTTCTCCCTGAGTATGCACCGTTGCCAAAGTTCGTCGTGCCCAGACACCACGTGATGATCGGGTGTGATAAGCTCTACGTCCATCTACAACAGGTACAAGCCAGTTTTGCACACGCAGAATACTCAGGTTAAACTTGACGAGCCTAGCATATGCAGATATGGCCTCGGAACACGGAGACCGAAAGGTCGAGCGTGAATCATATAGTAGATATGATCAACATAATGATGTTCACCGATGAAACTACTCCATCTCACGTGATGATCGGACATGGTTTAGTTGATTTGGATCACGTGATCACTTAGAGGATTAGAGGGATGTCTATCTAAGTGGGAGTTCTTAAGTAATATGATTAAATTGAACTTAAATTTATCATGAACTTAGTCCTGGTAGTATTTTCCAAATCATGTTGTAGATCAATAGCTCGCGTTGTTGCTTCCCTGTGTTTATTTTGATATGTTCCTAGAGAAAATTGTGTTGAAAAATGTTAGTAGCAATGTTGCGGATTTGATCCGTGATCTGAGGTTAAATCCTCATTGCTGCACAGAAGAATTATGTCCTTAATGCACCGCTAGGTGACGGACCTATTGTAGGAGCAAATGCAGACGTTATGAACGTTTGGCTAGCTCAATATGATGACTACTTGATAGTTTAAGTGCACCATGCTTAACGGCTTAGAATCGGGACTTCAAAGACGTTTTGAATGTCATGGACCATATGAGATGTTCCAGGAGTTGAAGCTAATATTTCAAGCAAATACCCAAGCTGAGAGATATGAAGTCTCCAACAAGTTCTATAGCTAAAAGATGGAGGAGAATCGCTCAACTAGTGAGCATGTGCTCAGATTGTCTGAGTACTACAATCGCTTGAATCAAGTGGGAGTTAATCTTCCAGATAAGATAGTGATTGACAGAATTCTCTAGTCACCATCACCAAGTTAGTAGAACTTCGTGATGAACTATGACATGCAAGGGATAACGGAAATGATTCCCAAGCTCTTCGTAATGCGGAAATTGACGAAGGTAGAAATCGAGAAAAACATCAAGTGTTGATGGTAGACAAGACCACTAGTTTCAAGAAGAGGGGCAGAAGGAAGAAGGGGAACTTCAAGAAGAACAACAAGCAAGTTGCTGCTCAAGTGAAGAAGCCCAAGTCTGATCCTAAGCCTGAGACTAAGTGTTTCTACTGCAAAGGGACTGGTCACTGGAAGCGGATCTACCCCAAGTGATTGGCAGATAAGAAGGATGGCAAAGTGAACATAAGTATATTTGATATACATGTTATTGATGTGTACTTTACTAGTGTTTATCGCAAACCCTCAGTATTTGATACTAGATCAGTTGCTAAGATTAGTAACTCGAAACGGGAGTTGCAGAATAAACAGAGACTAGTTAAGGGTGAAGTGGCGATGTGTGTTGGAAGTGGTTCCAAGATTGATATGATCATCGTCACACACTCCCTATACTTTCGGGATTAGTGTTGAACCTAAATAAGTGTTATTTGGTGTTTGCGTTGAGCATGAATATGATTTGATCATGTTTATTGTAATACGATTATTCATTTAAGTAAGAGAATAAATTGTTGTTCTGTTTACATGAATAGAACCTTATATGGTTACACACCCAATGAAAATAGTTTGTTGGATCTCGATCGTAGTGATACACACAATCATAATATTGAAACCAAAAGATGCAAAGTTAATAATGATAAGTGCAACTTGTTTGTAGCACTGCCGTTTAGGTCATATTGGTGTAAAGCGCATGAAGAAACTCCATACTGATGGAATTTTGGAATCACTTGATTATGAATCACTTGATGCTTGCGAACTGTGCCTTTTGGGCAAGATGACTAAAACTCCGTTCTCCGGAACAATGGAACGAGCTACTGACTTATTGGAAATAGTACATACCGATGTATGCGATCCAATGAGTGCTGATCCTCGTGGCAAGCATCGTTGTTTTCTGACCTTCACAAGATGATTTGAGCAGATATGGGTATATCTACTTGATGAAACATAAGTCTGAAATAGTTGAAAGGTTCAAAGAATTTCAGAGTGAAGTGGAAAAATCATCGTAACAAGAAAATAAAGTTTCTGCGATCTGATCGCGGAGACAAATATTTGAGTTACGAGTTTGGTCTTCAATTAAAACAATGTGGAATAGTTTCACAGCTCACGCCACCTGGAACACCACATCGTTATGGTGTGTCCGAACGTCGTAACCGCACTTTATTTGATATGGTGCGATCTATGATATCTCTTTACCACTATCGTTTTGGGGTTATGCATTAGAGACAGCTGCATTCACGTTTTAAAATAGGGCACCATCTAAATCCGTTGAGACGACACTGTATGAACTATGGTTTAGCAGTAAACCTAAGCTGTTGTTTCTTAAAGTTTGGGGCTGCGATGCTTATGTGAAAAAGTTTCATCCTGATAAGCTCGAACCCAAATTGGAGAAGTGCGTCTTCATAGAATACCCAAAGGAAATTGTTGGGTACACCTTCTATCACAGATCCGAAGGCAAGACATTCGTTGCTAAAATGGATCCTTTCCAGAGAAGGAGTTTCTCTCGAAAGAAGTGAGTGGGAGGAGAGTAGAACTTGATGAGGTAATTATACCTTCTCCCTTATTGGAAAGTAGTTCATCACAGAAATCAGTTCCAGTGATTCCTACACCAATAAGTGAGGAAGTTAATGATGATGATCATCAAACTTCAGATCAAGTTACTACCAAACCTCGTAGGTCTTCCAGAGTAAGATCCGCACCAGAGTGGTACGGTAATCATGTTTTGGAAGTCATGTTACTAGACCATGATGAACCTACGAACTATGAGGAAGCAATGATGAGCCCAGATTCCACGAAATGGCTTGAGGCCATGAAATCTGAGATATGATCCATGTATGAGAACAAAGTGTAGACTTTGATTGACTTGCCCGATGATCGGTGAGTCATTAAGAATAAATGGATCTTCAAGAGGAAGACGGACGTTGATAGTAGTGTTACTATCTACAAAGCTAGACTTGTCGAAAAAGGTTTTTGACAAAGTTCAAGGTGTTGAATACGATGAGATTTTCTTACTCGTATCGATGCTTAAAAGTCTGTCCGAATCATGTTAGCAATTGCCGCATTTTATGATTATGAAATTTGGCAGATGGATGTCAAAACTGCATTCCTGAATGGATTTCTGGAAGAAGAGTTGTATATGATGCAACCGAAAGGTTTTGTCGATCCAAAGGGAGCTAACAAAGTGTGCAAGCTCCAGCGATCCATTTATGGACTGGTGCAAGAATCTCGGAGTTGGAATATACGCTTTGATAAGTTGATCAAAGCATATAGTTTTTGTACAGACTTACGGTGAAGCCTGTATTTACAAGAAAGTGAGTGGGAGCACTACAACATTTCTGATAAGTATATGTGAATGACATATTGTTGATCGGAAATAATGTAGAATTATTCTGCAAAGCATGAAAGGATACTTGAATAAAAGTTTTTCAAAGAAAGACCTTGGTGAAGCTGCTTACACATTGAGCATCAAGATCTATATAGATAGATGAAGACGCTTGATGAGATTTTTCAATGAATACATACCTTGATAAATTTTTGAAATAGTTCAAAATGGAACAGTCAAAGAAGGAGTTCTTGCCTGTGTTGCAAGGTGTGAAGTTGAGTAAGACTCAAAGCCCGACCACGGCAGAAAATAGAAAGAGAATGAAAGTCATTCCCTATGCCTCAGTCATAGGTTCTATAAAGTATGCCATGCTGTATACCAGATCTATTGTATGCCATACCACTGAGTTTGGCAAGGGAGTACAATAGTGATCTAGGAGTAGATCACTGGAGAGCGGTCAAAATTGTCCTTAGTGGAATAAGGATATGTTTCTCGATTATGGAAAAAGGTTCGTCGTAAAGGGTTACGCCGATGAAAGTTTGACACTAATCTAGATGACTCTAAGTCTCGATCTAGATACATATTGAAAGTGGGAGCAATTAGCTAGAGTAGCTCCATGCAGAGCATTGTTGACATAGAAATTTGCAAAATACATGAGGATCTGAATGTGGCAGACCCGTTGACTAAGATTCTCTCACAAGCAAAACATGATCACACCTTAGTACTCCTTGGGTGTTAATCACATAGCGATGTGAACTAGATTACTGAATCTAGTAAACCCTTTGGGTGTTGGTCACATAGCGATGTGAACTATGGGTGTTAATCACATGGTGATGTGAACTATTGCTGTTAAATCGTATGGCGATGTGAACTAGATTATTGACTCTAGTGCAAGTGGGAGACTGAAGGAAATATGCCCTAGAGGCAATAATAAAGTTATTATTTATTTCCTTATATCATGATAAATGTTTATTATTCATGCTAGAATTGTATTAACCGGAAACATAATACATGTGTGAATACATAGACAAACAGAGTGTCACTAGTATGCCTCTACTTGACTAGCTCGTTAATCAAAGATGGTTATGTTTCCTGACCATGAACAATGAGTTGTTATTTGATTAACGAGGTCACATCATTAGTTGAATGATCTGATTGACATGACCCATTCCATTAGCTTAGCACCTGATCGTTTAGTATGTTGCTATTGCTTTCTTCATGACTTATACATGTTCCTATGACTATGAGATTATGCAACTCCCGTTTGCCGGAGGAACACTTTGGGTGCTACCAAACGTCACAACGTAACTGGGTGATTATAAAGGAGCATTACAGGTGTCTCCAAAGGTAGATGTTGGGTTGGCGTATTTCGAGATTAGGGTTTGTCACTCCGATTGTCGGAGAGGTATCTCTGGGCCCTCTCGGTAATGCACATCACATAAGCCTTGCAAGCACTGCAACTAATATGTTAGTTGTGAGATGATGTATTACGGAACGAGTAAAGAGACTTGCCGGTAACGAGATTGAACTAGGTATTGGATACCGACGATCAAATCTCGGGCAAGTAACATACCGATGACAAAGGGAACAACGTATGTCGTTATGCGGTCTGACCGATAAAGATCTTCGTAGAATATGTAGGAGCCAATATGGGCATCCAGGTCCCGCTATTGGTTATTGACCGGAGACGTGTCTCGGTCATGTCTACATTGTTCTCGAACCCGTAGGGTCCGCACGCTTAAGGTTACGATGACATTTATATTATGAGTTTATGAGTTTTGATGTACCGAAGGAGTTCGGAGTCCCGGATGAGATCGGGGACATGACGAGGAGTCTCGAAATGGTCGAGACGTAAAGATCGATATATTGGACGACTATATTCGGAGTTCGGAAAGGTTCCGAGTGATTCGGGTATTTTCGGGAGTACCGGGGAGTTACGGGAATACGGGGAAGAGTATTGGGCCTTGATGGGCTTTAGTGGGAAGAGGAGAAAAAAGGCTGCGCCCCCCCCTCCCCTCTAGTCCGAATTGGACTAGGGAAAAGGGGGCCGGCCACCTTTCCTTCTCATCCACTTCCTTCTCCCTTCCTCCCCTCTTGGTGGACTCCTACTAGGACTTGGAGTCCTAGTAGGACACCACATCATGGCGCGCCCTCCTCCTAGGGCCGGCCTCCTCCTCCCTTGCTCCTTTATATACGGAGGCAGGGGGACACCCCATGACACACAAGTTGATCCACGTGATTTATTCCTTAGCCATGTGCGGTGCCCCCTGCCACCATAGACCTCGATAATACTGTAGCGGAGTTTAGGCGAAGCCCTGCTGCTGTAGTACATCAAGATCGTCACCACGCCATCGTGCTGACGGAACTCTTCCCCGACACTTTGCTGGATCGGAGTCCGGGGATCGTCATCGGGCTGAACGTGTGCTCGAACTCGGAGGTGCCGTAGTTTCGGTGCTTGATCGGTTGGATCGTGAAGACGTACGACTACTTCCTCTACGCCGTGTCATCGCTTCCGCAGTCGGTCTGCGTTGGGTACGTAGACAACACTCTCCCCTTGTTGCTATGCATCACATGATCTTGCGTGTGCGTAGGAAATTTTTGAAATTACTACGAAACCCAACAGACCAGAGGCGTAAACTGTGGAAGGGGGCTCCGCACACGGCTAACAATTGTTGATGTGTGTTCTAGGCGCCCCCTCCCCATGTATATATAGGTGGGAGGGGGAGGGGTACAGCCTTGGGGTGCCCCAAGTAGGAGGGATCCTACTTGGGGGCCTAGTCCAATTCGCCCCCCCTTACCATATTTTTCAGAAGGGGGAGGAAGGAGGAGAGAGGAGGGAAGGAAGGGGGCGGCTGAATCCCTCCCCTTCCGTCTCCCTTCCCCTATTTCCTTCGTCCTCTGGTTCGGCCCATATGGGGGGCGCAGCAGCCCCTGCTGGCTGCTGTGTTTCCCCTCTTGGCCCATTAGGCCCATATCTTTGCCAGGGGGTGCCTGGAACCCCTTCCAATGACTCGATATGTACCCGATACCCTCCGGAACACTTTCGGTGTCCGAATACTATCGTCCTATATATCAATCTTTACCTATCGACCATTTTGAGACCCCTCGTCATGTCCAGGATCTCATCCAGGACTCCAAATCACATAACTCATATAATACAAAATCGTTGTCGAACGTTAAGCGTGCGGACCCTACAGGTTCGAGAACTATGTAGACATGACCGAGACACCTCTCTGGTTAATAACCAATAGCAGAACTTGGATGCTCATATTGGCTCCCACATATTGTATGAAGATCTTTATCGGTCGAACAGTTATGACAACATACGTTATTCCCTTTGTCATCGGTATGTTACTTGCCTGAGATTCGATCGTCGGTATTTTCATACCTAGTTCAATTTCGTTACTCATTCCGTAATGCATCATCCTACAAATAACTCATTATTCACTTTGCTTGCAAGGCTTCTTATGATGTGCATTACAGAGAGGGCCCAGAGATACCTCTCCGATACTCGGAGTGACAAATCCTAATCTCGATCTATGGCAACCAAATAAACACCTTCAGAGATACCTGTAGAGCATCTTTATAATCACCCAGTTACGTTGTGACGTTTGATAGCACACAAGGCATTCCTCCGTTATCCGGGATTTTCATAATCTCATAGTCGGAGGAATATGTATTTGACATGAAGAAAGCAGTAGCAATAAAACTGAACGATCATAATGTTAAGCTAACGAATGGGTCTTGTCCATCACATCATTCTACTAATGATGTGATCCGTTGAGCAAATGACAACACATGTCTATGGTTAGGAAACTTAACCATCTTTAATTAACGAGCTAATCTAGTAGAGGCTTACTAGGGACACAGTATCTTGTCTATGTATTCACATATTTATCAAGTTTCTGGTTAATACAATTCTAGCATGAATAATAAAAATTTATCATGAAATAAGGAAATAAAAAATAACAAATTTATTATTGACTCTAGGGCATATTTCCTTCACTTTCTTCTTCTTCCCCTCATATGCACCATTAGTGTGGGATCTGGCACAATGTGTGCGCCATCATACGCATGCCACTGTGACGGATCAAGGAAAGGATTAAATCAAGGCACCCACGTTAACCTCGTTCGTTCCAATGTGAACTCGTGCAACCGCACCGTTGTACCATCAGACATGGGCAAGTTTCTCGCCTGTGTTGTGGTCATCACATGCGAGCAAGGCCAGTGATACTTGTGTGGCCTCTCACACTGGCACCACCAGTTTTGATGTGCACCTCATACGCAACTCCACCATAGGACACACCATCCCTTGTTGTGGCACCTGACTCATCGATTGTGGCACCCCGCCTCAGAGCAACCGGTTTACCTTGCATTGCCAACCCAGAGATCAAGTCTTCTAGCAATACTCAACAACATGGTACAGAAACAACCGCTTTATTGATGCTAGCAGATTACATAGGTCTGATATTGCATCGAGATTTGAGGCCAAGCGACACACATGGTGCTGCTGGACAGTATGTACATTATTTAATGAACATGACGGGGCCTCGATCACATGAGCTACGCGGCAGCGAAAGAACGACGTAGTGGAACTCCATAGCACAGGGACACCGACGTGAACACGACCTAGACACGAGATGCTCTGTGATGCAAACTGACTTGGCTGAAATCTGGCATAACACGCCAGGTCAGTACATTGAATGTACTTGCAAGCTCACAACAAACATAAGCACGATGACAAACAATATCATGATATTTAATCAGATTAATTCAATGCAAAACTACTACCGAAGGAAAACAGACGTATCATACAATGAGTCCCACGGGCTCGCTTACCCGACGGTTACCTCGTAACCAAACGGTGACCATACCTGGGTCACAACTGAAACCAATCACTCATGAACACCTCCAGTGTTCATGCTTTCATCATGAACCAATGCATCATAACACTCACTTAGTTTGCAAGATTATTAGAAAAGTTGATCCATGGTGTGACTTACTTTCGAGTTATGCCCATAACCGAGGACACGACTATTGATAGATTAATTACACTCTGCAGAGGTAGCGCACTTTACCCACACTACGAAATACCTAGCCTCGCATTCCCATTCGGGTGGACCAAAGCATTCCGACAAAACCCTTCCTTTGTCATGCACTCTCCCCGGCCACTCCGACCAACTCCCCCTCAGGGCTAGGTCTTGGGTGGCCCCGTGTCTACCAAAGACACCAACGGCCATCGTCGTGGCAAAATGGTCCCAAACGGGGACAAGGTACCATAAAAACAAAAACGATCACACAAGGTTATGTCTGCCTACCGGGCCAGGGTATGCACGCCCATAACCTTCCCTCGCGGGAGGCACCGGTGAGAGCCACAACAAAGGAACGAATCAAGACCTTCATAACGTAAATGTGGTCGCACTGAATTAAAACCCGATTTAGTGGCACCATGATGTGATCAACATCATATTCAAGTTGAACTTAATCAATTTTTACTTTGATAAAAACTTTTTATCATCAACATGATATACCCCAACAAGAATCATACAACTACTCCTCATGCAAAGCAAACAACTCATATTCATGGATCAAACTTAACAATATATGCATCTTGCAATACTTGGAAACCAAATTTCTCTGGGTGTAGCTCATTTTTACAATCAAGCAATATTTTTCTATTAGTTCTTTATTTAAATAAAACTATCAATAGTAAAATAACTACCATTAATTTCCATAGCAATATACATAGTGCAAAATATTACTCTACTTAGCGAAACAAGTTCATGCATTCAACCAGTAGCTAAAACAAGCATATCAAGCATTGTAAAGTAACTAGAAATTAACCAAAGTTATTTATCAAATTTTAAATGCAAATAATAACTCATATTCAAGTAGAAAATCATAGATATTGAAATAACACCATCCAAATGCTGGTGTGGCTTTCCTTAGTGTAGAGGAGGATCACACCCCTCTTGGTTTGCTTCAAGACAAGCTTCTCCTTCTGAAAAAGAATTTAAACCACAAAAAGAATTATCAAAACACATTCTGAAAATCACCAGAAATTCTAGACAACAAGGAAAAATCCACCTTCTGGTGTGCTGCTAGAGCTTTCTGTAACAAAAACAATGCAAAAAGAATCAAATCATTTGGACTTATGGTTTAGAAATGGTGGCTGGTCAAAGTTCAGTCAAATTTCTGAATAAAATTTGAATTAAACAGAATTCCTGGGGGGGTGACATCGAAAGCGTATAACAAAAATATGCCTCCACTCATACCGCTTCGGGCGCGAGTGGTGAGACCGACAAGTGGGTCCCGCGCGTTAGGAGAGAGAGAGAGAGAGAGAGAGAGAGGGTGAGATCAGAGGGAGGCGGGGCTTCACCGGAGCTCATGCCGGTGACGAGGGGGTTTGGGGCTAGGCTAGAGTGATAGGATTGAAGCGGGCCTCAAGGCGCACCTGCCCGTACCCGTGGCTTGGTGAGAGGTGGACGGAGCTGCTCGCAATTGAGCTTGCAAGCTACGGTGGCGGATGGGTTTCGCTGGAGAGGTTGAATACAACGGCTAGAGGCGGCTCCGAGGGCTCAGCGGGGTCCAGGCAGCACCAGCAGACCCCCAATGCCCCGCCCAAGTAGATGCTTGAGGTCGAGAGGCACCGGAGCATGGCGGCTGGACTGCGGGGATCGCCGGAGTCCTCTGGTCGGGGCGAAGGCCAGAGGCCTGCCCAACCAGGCTTCTGCTCGTCCACGTGTTCGTGGAGGTGGTGTGGAGTGGTGTGTGGCTAGAAATCGAGGAGGGGAGTGCTATATATAGCCAGAGCGAAGGGGGGGGGACGTGTCGTCGTTGGAGCTCTCGGGACACGCGGCGAACAGCAACGAGAAGCTCCAACGAGATGGGGGAAATGCTCAGCATCAATGCAGAATCTTGCCCATGCTCGCGGACGAGCACACGAGGCGGTTGGAGAAGCAAACAAGTGCACGCGCGCACTGTGGCCTTTTGGCTGCAACGCGCTCGTGCTTGCTGTGGCAGCTCCAGCGTCGGCGAGTGCCAGGGAGCAGTCAAGGGTGATGGGTCGGGGCTTGTGGCGCAGTGTGGCAGTCGGCGGCGAGCGCTGGAACGAGCACGCGCGAAACAGAGCACAAGGCCCCAGCCAGAGCGCGCCGAGACGCATGCCAGGCGCCGTGTCATGCGTGGTCACCAAGCTGGCATGGTCAAATGCCAAGGGCCAGCCAAAACTTGTCTACACGCTCGACCGTGCAGTGTTTAGTCTAGGGGAGTTGATGTCTCATGCCCAGGCCGACCAGATTTGACTTCACTAAACTTGGTCGCCAAGTTTGGCAACCTTCTAGAAGGCCATTAGGGCTGATCTCCTGGGGTTTAGGGTTTCTTAGGAGGGTGTTTAAGCTCAAGAAAGATCAAGCCTAAAAGCTCAAGGAAAAATGTACTTGCTGTACAAAGTGCATTTCTGGCCCAGAAGTGAAAAGATTTTCTGCAGCAAAAATATTGCAAAAAGTGATGCAATATTTTTGCATGGAAAGTTGTGCCATGGTTCTAAGAATATGTAGGATTTATATCAGATTTTTCTAAGCAAGAAAAATTGAGGTTGCTTTGAGCACAAGATTGTGAAGTGAGTTTTAGAGAGAGAAATGAATATTTTTCTTTTATGAAAAATATTCATTTGATTATTTTGAGGATTGATCAGAGGAATAAAGAAGATAGGTCACTTGGGTGAAATCCAAGGATATGCCCAAGTGCCAAGTCCATTTGAAATGATTCAAACTCCAATTCAAATCAGGGCAAAATCCACGATAGAAACCAAGTCCGGAGAGAGAGAAGGCAAGTCCGGAAAGAAAGAGAAGGCAAAATCCAGGCTGTCACAAACCTCCCCCACTTAAGATGAATATCATCCTCGAGATTCGGATGCTTGGGAAAACCATTCTGGGTATCCAGTCCTTAAAAATTCCTCTCTTTCCCAAGTCGCTTCCTCTTCGGTGTGGTGCTCCCACTGAACCTTGTAAAACCTTATTTCTTTGCTGCGAGTGACCCTTTCTGTCTGACCCAATATTCTGATTGGCTTTTCCTCATAAGTCAAATCCTTAGCCAATTCTATCTCCGCCATATCAGTCCTTTTCTCTGGTGGCGAGATACATCTTCTTAGCTGTGAGATGTGAAACACGTTGTGTACTTCTGACAGTTCTGGTGGCAATTCCAACTGATATGGAACTGTTCCGACTCTGGCCATGACGGGAATGGACCGATATATCTGGGTGCCAATTTTCCGCGGGTCTGAAACCTCTTGACTCCTTTCATAGGGGTGAGTCTGAGATATATGTGTTCTCTGGGTTCGAAGCTGATCTGACGATGTTTGGCATCATAGTAGCTCTTCTGCCGAGATTTGGCCAATTGCAGTCTGTCGCGGATTTCCTTGACTTGCTTCTCCGCTTCGAGCATTAAATCAGTTCCGAAAATGCGGCTGTCTCCGGTTTGAGACTAGTTCAATGGAGTGCGGCATTTCCGGCCATACATGGCTTCATAGGGTGACATCTTTAAGCTGGCCTACAAGCTGTTGTTGTAGGAAAACTCGGCGTAGGGTAGACAGTCTTCCCACTTGGTTCCTTGGGCCAATGTACATGCCCTGACCATATCTTCGAGTATTTGATTTACTCATTCAGTCTGTTCATCTGTCTGAGGATGATAGGTCGTGTTGTATTTCAGAGCAGTCCCCAAGGCTTGATGTAGTCGAGGCCAAAATGCGGAGGTGAAGAGAGATCCCCTGTCGGAGGTGATAGTCTTGGGTACTCCGTGCAGACTGACGATTCTTGACACATAGAACTATGCGAGTTGATTTGCACGGTATGTGGTCCGGATAGGAAGAAAGTGTGCCACCTTTGTTAAGGTGTCCACTATGACCCATATTGCGTCATTTTCTCGATGAGACCTTGGTAGTCCGATGATGAAGTCCATGCTTATATCATCCCATTTCCATTGGGATACTGGCAGAGGTTGGAGGAGTCCGACGGGTTTTTGGTGTTCCGCCTTTACCAGATTGCATATGTCGCAACATGCCACAAAGTATGCGATTTCTTTCTTCATTCCATCCCACCAAAATACCTGACAAAGGTCCTCATACATTTTGGTACCACCGGGATGAATTGAGTATGGTGCTTCATGCGCTTCTGCCAATATCTTCTTCTTCAGACTTTCTTGGTTGGGTACGCAGAGACTTCCTCGAAACCTTAGTGAACCTTGCTGATCCATAGAGAAGTCTGGTGCACGCCCTTGGTGCATCTTCTGAACATATCTTTTTAACCTCTCATCGTCCGCTTGAGCGCTACAGATTTCTTCTTCGATAGTAGGGGCAACTTCCAATATATTGGCAAGGCGGGCGTCGGTGATTACTAAATTGAGCTGCATGATTTCTTCATAAAGCTCAGGAGGCAAGGAATCCATTAGAGCATTAAGGTTGGATGGTTTGCGGCTGAGGGCGTCAGCCACCACATTGGCCTTGCCCGGGTGATAATTTATCCCGAGGTCGTAGTCCTTAACCAATTCAAGCCATCTTCGCTGTCAAAGGTTCAAATCGGGCTGAGTGAATATATACTTGAGACTCTTATGATCGGTGAATATCTGGCACCTCCTTCCAATCAGATAGTGTCTCCAGATCTTCAAAGCGTGCACCACCGCGGCCAATTCCAAATCATGAGTAGGGTAGTTTCCTTCATGTTGCCGTAGTTGTCGAGATGCATATGCCACCACTTTGCCATCTTGCATCAGTACGCACCCTAGTCCTCTTCTGGATGTGTCGCAGTAGATATCAAAACTGCGGTAGATGGCTGGAAGAGTCAATACTGGTGGCGATGTCAGCCTGGTTTTTAACTCGTTGAAACTCTGCTCGCATTCCTCAGTCCATACGAACTTCTTATCCTTCTTTAGAAGCTCGGTCATAGGCTTGGCGATCTTCGAGAAGCCTTCGATAAAACGGCGATAATATCTGGCTAGTCCAAGGAAATTCCGGATTTCTGAGACCGTGGTGGGTGCGGACCAATCAAGTACATCCTTCACCTTGCTTGGGTCCACTGAGATTCCTTCTGCCGAGAGGATATGCCTGAGGAATCCCACTTGTTGGAGCCAGAACTCACATTTGCTGAATTTGGCATAAAGTTGATGGTCACGAAGCCTTTGTAGAACTTCCCGAAGATGCTCCTTGTGTTCATCCTTGCTCTTGGAGTAAATGAGGATGTCATCAATGAACACCACCACAAATTTATCCAAGAAGTCCATAAACACCTTGTTCATCATATGCATAAAGAATGCAGGGGCGTTGGTGAGGCCAAAGGACATAATGGTGTACTCATAAAGACCGTATCGAGTGGTGAATGCGGTCTTAGGAATATCTTCCTTCTTTTTCTTGAGTTGATCATATCCAGTCCTCAAATCAATTTTTGAGAATACTTTGGCCCCACTAAGTTGATCAAACAGATCGTCGATCCTTGGTAGTGGATACTTGTTTTTGATTGTGATGTCATTCAGCTATCGGTAGTCTACACACATTCGTAGACTGCCATCCTTTTTGTCCACGAAGATTGCAGGTGATCCTCATGGGGAAGAGCTTGGGCGAATGTATCCTTTCTGCAGCATCTCATCTAGTTGTTTCTTCAATTCCACCAATTCTAAGGAAGGCATCCGATAATATTTCTTATGTATCAGAGTGGTTCCAGGCACCAAGTCAATTGCGAACTCCAATTCTCGGTCTGGAGGTATGCCTAGTAATTCTTCAGGAAAGACGTCTAGATACTCATTGACCACATGAATTAATTCCACTTCTTCGGTCACTACTGCGAAAACCATATCTTTCGTGGGTATGCGCCTGCGGGCATAAAAACTTGTGGTGCGACCTTCCATATTTTTCAGGGTAACTTCTCTGGTTGCACAGCTGATGCAGACTTGATATTGAGTTAACCAATTCATGCCCAGAATGACGTCCAATTTCTTGCAACCGATGATTATCAATGAGATTGGAAACTTGACGCCCTTGATGTCAATTTCCAAATTTCGGCAGACGAGATTGCTTCTGAGTAGGGATCCCGGGGATTGACCAGCATGTGCTTTCCCAAAATCAAACAAGGAAAATTGTTTTGGGAAGCAAAACCCCGCGATATAAAAGAGTGGGAAGCCCTAGAGTCAAATAAAATTACGACAGGTATGTCATTAACAAGAAACATACTAATGACGACTTTCGGGTCCTCTTGAGCTTCTTCTGAGGAGATGTGATAAATTTGCCCTTGAATCATATCTGGGGCGGGATACGACTTCATGTAGTTGACTTGCGGCTGGAAGGGAGCTACTTGCTTGCTGTTCTTGGGACACTCTCTAGCGTAGTGTCCGGTTTGACCACAGCTGAAACATAAATTGTTGCGCGGGCAGTCTTCACGCACCGGGCTGGTCATGACATTCTTGACTTGTGTAGTAATCTTGTTGACATTCTGCTGCCAATTTGGTTTGTACTCCACCTGAGTCAGTTGCCAAGTATGAGCCTTTTGCACTGGTTGCATATCCTTCTTTGGCTCGAATTTGCACTTGTGGTCATTAACAGCTGGCTTGTGGTCATGTAGGAGCTTGTGTTCCCTTTCGGCGTTGAGGGCCTTGTTCACCAGCGTCAGGAAGTCGGGGAAATCAAACATGCTGAGAGTGCACCTGAGATGCTAATTCAGGCCTCCAAGGAACCGGTCGATCTTCCGCTCTTTTGTGCCAACATCGTGGAGAATAGCGGGCCAAATGGTTGAACTTGTTCACGTACTCATTGATGGTCATGCTGCCTTGAGTGAGAGTGAGGAATTCGCGCTGCTTGATTTTCAGAACTCCGGTGGGAATATGATACTTGCGGAATTGTTCCTTGAATTTTGTCCAACTAATTTCCTCGTCTGCAGGCCATATTGCCTTGGCATTATCCCACCATATCGCTGCAGCTCCTTCAAGATAATGCGTTGCAAAGGGAACCTTGTCTCCTTCTTCAGTGCGAGCAATCTCTAGTTTCCTCTCCATAGTCCTTAGCCAGTCGTCGGCGTCCAAAGGATCAGTAGCGTGGCTGAAACTGGGAGGCTAGGTTCGCTAAAACTCTGATAGTTTGGGGTGATGGCCATTCTGGTTTCCATTCTGCCCAACCATAACTTGCACACTCTTCAGGATTTCCAACAGGTTGTTGCTCCTTCTTACTTCAAACATTCGTATGATCTGATCGGTGGAAGGCGGATGTGGCGGTAGAGACGGAGGTGGCTGGTACGGCTCGGGGGAAATGTCCCGCCTGTCTTGCGGAACGACAGACAGGGACATCCTCACAAGCTTGGCTGCTGCTGCCTCCATGCGTCATCCTATTTTTTGTTTTCCCAATACATAGCAACCATGATGATAAAATTCCAAAATGGGGGAAAAAGCCAATGACAAATCCCGAAAGAAAACTACGAATGGAAACCAAGGCGAATAAAAAGTTCCAACATAATTATACATAGTCTCAACACGAAAGTAACATCACAGCGGGTCTACTACCCTCGTACATGAAACTACGCATCATGACAAGTACTGTTACAGCCATACATCATGCTCATGACTATAGCGATACTCTAACGGTCTACTGCTCGGTCGGTGCTGCTGCAGGATCGACCCCTGAGCCGGACCCTGATCCTGAACTGATAACAGAGGCCTCCGGGTCAAGAGGAATGCGACAACACTACCTTGAGGGCTCTCGCTCAAGGGCAGGCGGGGGATGGGATCTAAGCATAGGAGCAGCAGAGTAGCGACAAGGGAAGACCATGCAGCAGGATCGCTACGAGGGTTCACCGTTAGAGGGTTAACGGTACCCTGCGAGGTCGTCGGTGGAACGGGGGTGGAAGGAACCGGAGCAGAAGTATAGATGACAGCGGGAAGAGGGTTCCTCACCCGAGCAGCTGCGAGAGCGGTGTGAGCACGTGAAAGCTCCCAAGCTAACTCGTAGTTTAGGAGATAACTAGTTGTGATGTAGCGAGAAAGGTGGCTAGTGGGACGGTCGCACGCCGTATTAATCAAAAGAAAACAGATACGTCCATTCTCGTGCAGAGATGGGTAGTAGAAGAGACTAGGGTGGGTATGCATGCGGAACTCGTTGTAGCGCAAGTCTACAAGAGCCTCGAGGGCAGCAAACTGAATCGCCTGGGATGGCGTAGAAGCAAGACCACCCTTAGTCAAACGAGTGTAAGCGCCGGAAGGTGAACTGTGGTGTAGAGTGACCTCATCATAATACTCATACAATGCACCGGCCAGATGCTCGCGATACACCCGATACTCTGGATGAGCACCCTCTAGGTAGAGTCGTCGCCACACGTTCTGAAGCAGATGCGGCGATGTGTACGGAGCTGGCTCGGGATGGTACAAGATCGGTACTGGTGCCATCTACACTCACAAACCATTCGATTAGTAATAACAAATAAACATGCATGCAATGCAACAATCGGCACTCAAACGAAGCTATCTACCGTTTCACTGACGCACTAACAGTCTAGCGTGTCCTACAAGAAGCGCGGCTCTGATACCAAGCATTATGGCACCCCAGCTCAGAGCAACCGGTTTACCTTGCATTGCCAGCCTAGAGATCAAGTCTTCTAGCAATACACAACAACATGGTACAGAAACAACCGCTTTATTGATGCTAGCAGATTACATAGGTCTGATATTACATCGAGATTCGAGGCCAAGCGGCACACATGGTGCTACTGGACAGTATGTACATTATTTAATGAACACGATGGGGCCTCGATCACACGAGCTACGCGGCAGCAGAAGAACAACGTAGTGGAACTCCGTAGCATAGGGACACCGATGTGAACATGGCGTAGACATGAGATGCGCTCCAATGCGACCTGACTTGCCTGAAATCTGGCATAACACGCCAGGTCAGTACATTGAATGTACTTGCAAGCTCACAACAAACATAAGCACGATGACAAACAATATCATGATATTTAATCAGATTAATTCAACGCAAAACTACTACTGAAGGAAAAAAGACGTATCATACAATGAGTCCCACGGACTCTCTTACCAGACGGTTACCTCATAACCAAACGGTGACAATACCAGGGTCATAACTGAAACCAATCACTCATGAACACCTCTAGTGTACATGCTTTTGTCATGAACCAATGCATCACAACACTCACTTAGTTTGCGAGATTATTAGAAAAGTTGATCCATGGTGTGACTTACTTCCGAGTTATGCCTATAACTGAGGACGCGGCTATCGATAGATTAATTACACTCTGCAGAGGTAGCGCACTTTACCCACACTATGGAATACCTGGCCTCACATTACCATTCGGGTGGACCAAAGCATTCCGATGAAACCCTTCCTTTGTCATGCACTCTCCCCAGCCACTCCGACCAACTCCCCCTCAGGGCTAGGTCTTGGGTGCCCCATGTCTACCAAAGACACCAACGGCCACCGTCGTGGCAAAACGGTCTCAAACAGGGACAAGGTACCATAAAAACAAAAACGAGCACACAAGGTTATGTTTGCCTACCAGGCCAGGGTATGCACGCCCATAACCTTCCCTCGCGGGAGGCACCGGCGAGAGCCACAACAAAGGACCGAATCAAGACCTTCCCATAAGGTAAATGTGGTCGCACTGAATTAAAACCCGATTCAGTGGCACCATGATGTGATCAACATCATATTCAAGTTGAACTTAATCAAGTTTAACTTTGATAAAAACATTTTATCATCAACTTGATATACCCCAACAATAATCATGCAACTACTCGTCATGCAAAGCAAACAACTCATATTCATGGATCAAACTTAACAATATATGCATCTTGCAATACTTGGAATCAAAACTTCTCTGGGTGTAGCTCATTTTTACAATCAAGCAATATTTTTCTATTAGTTCTTTATTTAAATAAAACTATCACTAGTAAAATAACTACCATTAATTTCCATAGCAATATACATAGTGCAAAATATTACTCTACTTAGCCAAACAAGTTCATGCATTCAACCAGTAGCTAAAACAAGCATATCAAGCGTGGTAAAGTAACTAGAAATTAACCAAAGTTATTTATCAAATTTTAAATGCAAATAATAACTCATATTCAAGTAGAAAATCATTGATATTGAAATAACACCATCCAAATGTTGGTGTGGCTTGCCTTAGTGTAGAGGAGGATCACACCCCTCTTGGTTTGCTTCAAGACAAGCTTCTCCTTCTGAAAAAGAATTTAAACCACAAAAAGAATTATCAAAACACATTATGAAAATCACCAGAAATTCTTGGCAGCATGGAAAAATCCACCTTCTGGTGTGCTGCTAGAGCTTTATGTAACAAAGACAATGCAAAAAGAATCAAATCATTTGGACTTATGGTTTAGAAATGGTGGCTGGTCAAAGTTCAGTCAAATTTCTGAATAAAATTTGAATTAAACAGAATTCCTGGGGGGTGACGTCAAAAGCGTATAATAGAAATACGCCTCCACTCGTACCGCTTCGGGCGCGAGTGGTGAGACCAACAAGTGGGTCCCGTGCGTTAGGGGAGAGAGAGAGAGAGAGAGAGAGAGGACGAGATCAGAAGGAGGCGGGGCTTCGCCGGAGCTCACGCCGGCGACGAGGGGGTTTGGGGCTAGGCTAGAGGGATAGGATTGAAGCGGGGCTCAAGGCGCACCTGCCTGTACCCGTGGCTTGGTGAGAGGTGGACGGAGCTGCTCGCAGTTGAGCTCGCAAGCTACGGTGGCGGACGGGTTTCGCCGGAGAGGTTGAAGACGACGGTTAGAGGCGGCTCCGAGGGCTCAGCAGGATCCAGGCAGCACCAGAGATCCCCAATGCCCCGCCCAAGCAGATGCTTGAGCTCGAGAGGCACCGGAGTGCAGCGGGTGGACTGCGGGGATTGCTGGAGTCCTCTGGTCAGGGCGACGGCCAGAGGCCTGCCCGACCGGGCTTCTGCTCGTCTACGTGTTCGTGGAGGTGGTGTGGAGTGGTGCGTGGCTAGAAATCGAGGAGAGGAGCGTTATATATAGCTGGAGAGAGGGGGCGGGGAAGTGTCGCTGCTGGAGCTCTCGGGACACGCGGCGAATGGTGACGAGAAGCTCCAATGAGAGGGGGCAAACGCTCAGCGTCAACGCAGAAGCTTGCCCACGCTCGCGGACGAGCACAGGAGGCGGTTGGAGAAGCGGACAAGTGCACGCGTGCACTGTGGCCTTTTGGCCGCGACGCGCCCAAGCTTGCTGCGGTGGCTCTAGCATCGGCGAGTGCTAGGGAGCGGTCAAGGGTGATGGGTCGGGGCTTGTGGCACGGTGTGGCAGTCGGCGGCGAGCGCTGGAACAAGCATGCGCAAAACAGAGCGCAAGGCACCAGCCAGAGCACGCCGAGACGCAAGCCAGGCGCCGTGTCCACGCGCAGTCCCCAAGCTGGCATGGTCAAAACAACGCCCAGGAGCGGACAAACCTTGTCTATGCGCTTGACCGTGCAGTGTTTAGTCTAGGGGAGTTGATGGCTCATGCCGAGGCCGACCAGATTTGACTTCACTAAGCTGACAAGTTTCTGTCCGGAAACTTGGTTGCCAAGTTTTGCCACCTTCTAGAAGGCCATTAGGGATGATCTCCTGGAGTTTAGGCTTTCTTAGGAAGGTGTTTAAGCTCAGGAAAGATCAAGGCTAAAAGCTCAAGGAAAAATGTACTTGTTGTACAAAGTGCATTTCTGGTCCAGAAGTGAAAAGATTTTCTGCAACAAAAATATTGCAAAAAGTGATGCAATATTTTTGCATGGGAAGTTGTGCCATGGTTCTAAGAATATTTAGGATTTATCTCATATTTTTCTGAGCAAGAAAAATTGAGGTTGCTTTGGAGCACAAGATTCTGAAGTGAGTTTCAAAGAGAGAAATGGATATTTTTCTTTTATGAAAAATATCCATTTGATTATTTTGAGGATTGATCAGAGGAATAAATAATATAGCTCACTTGGGTGAAATCCAAGGATATGCCCAAGTGCCAAGTCCATTTGAAATGGTTCAAACTCCAATTCAAATCAGGGCAAAAACCACGATAAAAACCAAGTACGGAAAGAGAGAGAAGGCATGTCCGGAAAGAGAGAGAAGGCAAAATCCAGGTTGTCACATCAATTTGATAGATCATTTCTTTTTCATTGTATTTGATCACTTGTTGGTGGGAAGACTTGCACGATTGATGCAACAACCAATCCTGAACCTTGAATGGATAGTCCATCTTTTCGCCAATCCACTTGTCCGTGATTTCGGAATGCTTTAGGAAGTACTCATTGAGTTTGATGAACGTGTACTTGAGTATTGCGGTGACCGACTAGAAACGCCTTGAGGAGTTTGTCAAATCAGCTTTTGAATGTGTTGGTGTTGAATGCAACGCAAACATGGGTAAGGTCTTTGCAAAACTCCTTGCTCTTGCATGCCCGGTAAAAGTTTGCCACAAAGTGTCTGATGCACCAACGGTGTTGAAGCTTTGGCAGACCTGGAATGTCAACATCTATTGCTTTGAGAATCCGTGATGGTGGTCCGATATGATGCATACCTCTCTCTTTCCCAATCACCTTTTTCCTCACATGCCCCATGAACCACTCCCAATTGTCATCGTGCTCCAAAGGAACCAAGGCAAATGCCACCGGCAACACATTATCATTTGACGAGTGGGCCATTGCCACCATCAATGTGCCCTTATATTTGCCGGCCAAGAATGTGCTATCTATAGACAAGACCGACCAACAATATGTGAATGCCTCAATGCATAGTCCAAAGCTCCAAAAGGCACGACGAAACACTCCGTCAATTGACTCGACCCGATGGCGCATGCCCGGGTTCTGATGAGCAATGGCTGACAACATCTTCGGAGAATGTTATATGTGGCCTCATAATCACCATGCAACATCCCAATAGCATTTGCATTGGCCACCCACGCCTTCACATACTTGACTGGGTATCTGAATAGTTGCTCAATCGAAGTCATGAGAAACTTGACCTTCACGGTTGGATCATGTGCTATTTGATTCAGCAATTTTTAGCCTAGATACTCAGACGTGAGTTGACGGTGTCCTTTGTTGGGGAACGTAGTAATTTCAAAATTTTCCTACGAACGCGCAAGATCTATCTAGGAGATGCATAGCAACGAGAGGGCAGAGTGTGTCCACATACCCTCGTATACCGAAAGCGGAAGCGTTTAGTAATGCGGTTGATGTAGTCGAACGTCTTCGCGATCCAGCCGATCCAAGTACCGAACGTACGGCACCTCTGCGTTCAGTACACGTTCAGCTCGATGACATCCCTCATGCTCATGATCCAGTTGAGGACGAGGGTGAGTTCCGTCAGCACGACGGTGTGGCGATGGTGATGATGATGTTACCAGCACAGGGCTTTGCCTAAGCACTACGGCGATATGATCTAGGTGTGTAACTGTGGAGGGGGGCACCACACACGGTTAAGGTAAAACATGGTGTGTGCTAGGGTGCCCCCCTGCCCTCATATATAAAGGAGGGAGGGGAAGGCCGGCCGGCCCTTGCTAGGCGCACCAAGAGAGGAGAGTCCTACTAGGACTCCAAGTCCTAGTACGATTCCACCTCAAGGAGAAGGGAGAAGGAAGGGAGAGGGGGCCGAACCCCCAACCCCTTGTCCAATTTGGACTGGGCTTGGGGGAGGGGGCGCCACCTCCTGGCCGCTGCCACTCCTTCCAACTAAGGCCCACTAAGGCCCATCAACTCCTCGGGGGGTTCCGCTAACCTTTCGGTACTCCGGAAAGTACCCGAACTTCTCCGGAACCATTCCGATGTCCGAATATAGCCCTTTGATAACCCAGAAGTATAGGGGATCAATTGTAGCCTCTTTCGATAAGTAAGAGTGTCAAACCCAACAAGGAGCTAAAGGTAGAACAAATATTCCCTCAAGTTCTATCGACCACCGATACAACTCTACGCACGCTTAAGGTTTGCTTTACCTAAAACAAGTATGAAACTAGAAGGACTTTGTAGGTGTTGTTGGATAGGTTTGCAAGATAATAAAGAGCACGTAAATATAAACTAGGGGCTGTTTAGATAAAGAAGCAATAAAGTAAATATAGCGAGTGTGGAAAAGTGGTGGTAGGAGTTGTGAAATTGTCCCTAAGCAATTGACTACTTTACTAGACCGATAGCAAGTTTTATGTGGGAGAGGCATAAGATCACATACTTTCTCTTCTTGGATCATATGCACTTATGATTGGTACTCTATCAAGAACCCGCAACTACTAAAGATCATTAAGGTAAAACCCAACTATAGCATTAAAGCATCAAGTCCCCTTTATCCCATACGCCACAACCCCCTTACTCGGGTTTATGCTTCTGTCACTCAAGCAACCGACTATAAGCGAATCATGAACGTATTTCAACACCCTACAGCGGGAATCCCTCACGCTTGCGCGACACGGAGGGCACAATAGGACAGCAACATAACTACAATCAAATTAAACCAATCATAGGAATTCATCAATCACCGGTAGGACAACGAAAATCTACTCAGACATCATAGGATGGCAACACATAATTGGATAATAATATGAAGCATAAAGCACCATGTTCAAGTAGAGGGTACAGCGGGTTGCGGGAGAGTGGACCGCTGAATATAGATGGGGGAAGGTGATGGAGACGTTGGTGAAGATGATGGAGGTGTTGGTGTAGATCGCGGTGATGATGATGGCCCCCGGCGGTGTTCCAGCGCCACCCGAAGCGACGGGAGAGAGCCCCCCTTCTTCTTCTTCTTCCTTGACCTTCTCCCTAGATGGGCGAAGGGTTTCCCCTCTGGTCCTTGGCTCCCATGGGGTGGGAGGGGCGAGATCCCCTCCGAGATTGGATCTGTCTCTCTGTCTCTCTCTGTTTCTGCGTTCCTAGATTCTACCCTTTCCATCGTTTCTTTTATATCCGGAGATCCGTAACTGCGATTTGGTTGAAACTTTCACCCAGATTTTCTCCGAAAATTAGCTTTCTTGCGGCAAAAGAAGAGCGTCAACCTCCTTACGGGGTGCCCACGAGGGTCAGGGGCGCCCCCCTACCTCATCGGTATGTTACTTGCCCGAGATTCAATCGTCGGTATCATCATACCTGGTTCAATCTCGTTGCCGACAAGTCTCTTTACTCGTTCCATAATGCTTCATCCCGCAACTAACTCATTAGTCACATTTCTTGCGAGGATTATAGTGATGAGCACTACCGAGAGGGCCCAGAGATACCTCTCCGTTACACGGAATGGAAAATCCTAATCTCGATCTATGCCAACCCAACAAACACCTTCGGAGACACCTGTAGAGCATATTTATAATCACCCAGTTATGTTGTGACATTTGATAGCACACAAGGTGTTCCTCCAGTATTCGGGAGTTGCATAATCTCATAGTCTGAGGAACATGTATAAGTCATGAAGAAAGTCCAATTAAGCGTCTTTATCTATCTCTATAGATCTTGATGCCCAATATGTAAGAAGCTTCACCGAGGTCTTTCATTGAAAAGCTCTTATTCAAGTATCCCTTTATGCTATCTAGAAATTCTATATCATTTCCAATCAACAATATGTCATCCACATATAATATTAGAAATGCTACAGAGCTCCCACTCACTTTCTTGTAAATACAAGCTTCTCCAAAAGTCTGCATAAAACCATATGCTTTGACCACACTATCAAAGCGTGTATTCCAACTCCGAGAGGCATGCACCAGTCCATAAATGGATCATTGGAGCTTGCACACTTTGTTAGCGCCCTTTGGATCGACAAAACCTTCTGGTTGCATCATATACAACTCTTCTTCCAGAAATCCATTCAGGAATGCAGTTTTGACATCCATCTGCCAAATTTCATAATCATAAAATGCAGCAATTGCTACGCATGACTCGGACAGACTTAAGCATCGCTACGGGTGAGAAAGTCTCATCGTATTCAACTCCTTGAACTTGTTGAAAACTTTTCACAACAAGTCGAGCTTTGTAGACATTAACATTACCGTCAGCGTCAGTCTTCTTCTTGAAGAACTATTTATTTTCTATGGCTTGCCGATCAACGGGAAAATCCATCAAAGTCCACACTTTATTCTCATACATGGATCCCCCATCTCAGATTTCATGGCCTCAAGCCATTTCGCGGAATCTGGGCTCATCATCGCCACCTCATAGTTCGTAGGTTCATCATGGTCTAGTAACATGACTTCTACAACAGGATTACCGTACCACTCTGGTGCGGACCGTACTCTGGAAGACCTACGAGGTTCTGTAGTAACTTGATCTAAAGTTTCATGATCATCATCATTAGCTTCCTCACTAATTGGTGTAGGAATCATTGGAACTGATTTCTGTGATGAACTACTTTCCAATTCGGGAGAAGGTACAATTACCTCATCAAGTTCTACTTTCCTCCCACTCACTTCTTTCGAGAGAAACTCCTTCTGTAGACAGGATCCATTCATAGCAATGAATATCTTGCCTTCAGATCTATTATAGAAGGTGTACCCAACAATTTCCTTTGGGTATCCTATGAAGACGCACTTCTCCGATTTGGGTTCGAGCTTATCAGGTTGAAGCTTTTTCACATAAGCATCGCAACCCCAAACTTTAAGAAACGATAACTTTGGTTTCTTGCCAAACCACAGTTCAAAAGGCATCGTCTCAACGGATTTTGATGGTGCCTATTTAAAGTGAATGCAGGCGTCTCTAAAGCATAACCCCAAAATGATAGCGGTAAATCAGTAAGAGACATCATAGATTACACCATATCCAATAAATATGGTTACGAGGTTTGGACACACCATTACGTTGTGGTGTTCCAGGTGGCGTGAGTTGCGAAACTATTCCACATTGTTTCAAATGAAGACGAAACTCGTAACTCAAATTGAAAGTGCTAGTTATCGACTAGAGGGGGGTGAATAGGCGATTTTTATGAAAGTCTTCAAAACATGGGAGTTTTGAAGATAAACACTATAACCACACTATTCGAATGCAGCGGAAGGTAGACTACACTAGACAAGCCATGGTCAAGTATTCAATAGAGTGAAAGCTTGAAGACTAACAACAGCTAGGTAGTAAAGATCAGGATGGAAGATAGTATGAAGTTAATCAGAACAGATAGTCACTAGTGAAGTCAAACAGATAATGCAAGCAGGCAATGACTTCACAAAGACAAACTGTAAGTAAGAGAGGTAAGAGATAGGACTAGTGGCTTCAGAAGGACAGGGATTTGTTCGACCAGTTCCAGTTGATGTGACAACTGTACGTCTGGTTAGGGAGGCTGAGATTCAACTCAGAAGACCGCGTCTTCACCTTATTCCCCTTGAGCTAAGGACACCCAGTCCCCGCCCAATCACTCTGGTAAGTCTTCAAGGTAGACTTCCGAACCTTCACAGACTTCGTTCACTGGCAATCCACAATGGCTCTTGGATGCTCAGAACGCGACGCCTAACCGGCTAGAGGATTCACAGTCCTCAAGTGTAACAAGTCTTTAGATCATGCGGACAGAAAGACTTCAGTGATGCCAAACACTCTTTGGGATCTGGGTGGTTTGGGCTTTGTCCTTGCAAGGATTCTCTCTCGAAAGCTTCGGCGGTGGGTTTCTCTCAAACGACAAAAGCCGTGTACTAACTCTGAGCAGCCACCAATTTATGGTGTAGGGGGTGGACTATTTATAGCCACTGGGCAACCCGACCGGATATGTCCGAAATGACCCTGGGTCACTAAGGAACTGACACGTGTTGCAATGGTCAGATTTCAAACACACGCGGTAGCTTGACTTGGGCTACAAGTAAAGCTGACTTATCCGTTACAAGATAAGATTTGCTCTCATTGTCTTCGCTCGAAGACATAGGATTTGGTTGAGCATCACTTCAGTCACTCTGACTTTGTTCACTTGGACCCCACTTAACAGTGTGGTGGTTCCTATGACTCAACAAAGAAGAAAAGGAAACAACGAAACAACTAAGTTTTCGCGCTCCATAGTCTTCACTCAATGTCTTCTCGTGTCATATCTTCAATGTGATTATCTTCACAAAGCACCATTGTCTTCAATGTCTTCACACATTTTTAGGGTTCATCTCCGGTAGGGAAACCGAATCAAGGAGGGACTACTACCTGTGTTATCCTGCAATTCTCACAAACACATTAGTCCCTCAACCAGGTTTGTCGTCAATACTCCAAAACCAACTAGGGGTGGCACTAGATACACTTACACAAATATTCTCCTCCACGATCAGTTCGCAGAAACTTTATTTTCTTGCTACGATGATTTTCCACTTCACTCTGAAATTCTTTGAACTTTTCAAATATTTCTGACTTATGCTTCATTAACTAGATATAACCATATCTTCTCAAATCATCTGTGCAGGTAAGAAAATAACGATACCCACCACGAGACTCAACACTCATTGGACCGCATACATCAGTATGTATTATTTCCAATAAGTCAGTAGCTCATTCCATTGTTCCGGAGAACGGAGTTTTAGTCACCTTGCCCATGAGGCATGGTTCGCAAGCACCAAGTGATTCAGAATCAAGTGATTCCAAAAGCCCATCAACATGGAGTTTCTTTATGCGCTTTACATATGACCCAAACGGCAGTGCCACAAATAAATTGCACTATCATTATCAACTTTGTATCTTTTGGCTTCAATATTATGAGCATGTGTGTCTCCACGATCAAGATTCAATAAAAATAGACCACTGAACAAGGCTGCATGACCATAAAAGATATTACTCATATAAATAGAACAACCATTATTCTATGATTTAAATGAATAACCGTCTCGCATCAAACAAGATCCAGATATAATGTTCATGCTCAACGCTGCCCCCAAATAACAATTATTCAGGTCTAAAACTAACCCTGAAGGTAGATGTAGAGGTAGCGTGCCGACGGCGATCACATCGACCTTGGAAATATTCCTGACGCGCATCGTTACCTCGTCCTTAGCCAATCTTTGTTTAATCCGCAGCCCCTGTTTCGAGTTACAAATATGAGCAACATAACCAGTATAAAATACCCAGGTGCTACTACGAGCATTAGTAAGGTACACATCAATAACATGCATATCAAATATACCTTTCACTTTGCCATCCTTCTTATCCGCCAAATACTTGGGGTAGTTCCGCTTCCAGTGACCAGTCCCTTTGCAGTAGAAGCACTCAGTTTCATGCATAGGTCTAGACTTGGGTTTCTTCCCTTGAGTAGCAAATTGCTTGTTGTTCTTCTTGAAGTTCCCCTTCGTCCCTTTGCCCTTTTTCTTGAAACTAGTGGTCTTGTTGACCATCAACACTTGATGCTCCTTCTTGACTTCTACCTCCGTAGCTTTTAGCATCGCAAAGAGCTTGGGAATAGTCTTGTTCATCCCTTGCATATTATAGTTCATCATGAAGCCTTTATAGCTTGATTCTAGTGATTGAAGAACTCTGTCAATGACACTATCATCAGGAAGATTAACTCCCAGCTGAGTCAAGTGGTTATGGTACCCAAACATTATGAGTATATGTTCACTGACAGAACTATTCTCCTCCATTTTGCAGCTATAGAACTTCTTGGAGACTTCATATCTCTCAACTCGGGCATTTGTTTGAAGTATTAACTTCAACTCTTGGAACATCTCATATGCTCCATGACGTTCAAAACGTCTTTGAAGTCCCGATTCTAAGCCGTAAAGCATCGCACACTGAACTATCGAGTAGTCATCAGCTTTGCTCGGCCAGAGGTTCCTAACATTCGCACTTGCGTCTGCAGCAGGCCTTGCACCTCGTGGTGTTTCCAGGACATAATTATTCGTTGCAGGAATGAAGATAATCCTCAAGTTATGGACCCAGTCCATGTAATTGCTACCATCATCTTTCAACTTAGCTTTCTCTAGGAACACATTAAAAATCAAAGGACGGTAGCACGGGCCATTGATCTACAATAACATGGACATGCAAAATAACTATCAGGACTAAGTTCATGATAAATTAAAGTTCAATTAATCATATTACTTAAGAACTCCCACTTAGATAGACATCCCTCTAGTCACCTAAATGATCACGTGATCCAAATCAACTAAACCATGTCCGATCATCACGTGATATAGAGTAGTTTTCAATGGTGAACATCACTATGTTGATCATATCTACTATATGATTCATGTTTGACCTTTCGATCTCAGTGTTCCGAGGCCATGTCTGCATATGCTAGGCTCATCAAGTTTAACCCTAGTATTCTGTGTGTGCAAAACCGGCTTGCACCCGTTGTATGTGAACGTAGAGCTTATCACACCCGATCATCACGTGGTGTCTCGGCATGACAAACTGTAGCAACAGTGCATACTCAGGGAGAACACTTATACCTTGAAATTTACTAAGGGATCATCTTATAGTGCTACCGCCGTACTAAGAAAAATGAGATGCATAAAAGATAAATATCACATACAATCAAAATATGTGACATGATATGGCCATCATCATCTTGTGCTCATGATCTCCATCACCGAAGCATCGTCATGATCTCCATCGTCACCGGCACGACACCTTGACCTCCATCGTAGCATCGTTGTCGTCTCGCCAACTATTGGTTCTACAACAATCGCTACCGCTTAGTGATAAAGTAAAGCAATTACATGGCGATTGCATTGCATACAATAAAGCGACAACCATATGGCTCTTGCCAGTTGCCGATAACTCTGTTGCAAAACATGATCATCTCATACAACAATTGTTGGGGAACGAGGTAATTTCAAAAAAATTCCTACGATCACGCAAGATCTATCTAGGTGATGCATAGCAACAAGAGGGAAGAGTGTGCCATGTACCCTCATAGACTGAAAGCGGAAGCGTTAAGTAACGCGGTTGATGTAGTGGAACTTCTTCGCGATCCAACTGATCAAATACCGAACACACGGCACCTCCGCGATCTGCACATGTTCAGCTCGGTGACGTCCCTCGAACTCTAGATCCATCTAAGGCCGACGGAGAGTTCCGTCAGCACGACGGCGTGGTGACGGTGATGATGAAGTTACCGGTGCAGGGCTTCGCCTAAGCACTATGACGATATGACCGAGGTGTATAACTATGGAGGGGGGCACCACACATGGCTAAAAGATCAACTTGTGTGTCTATGGGTGCCCCCTGGACACATATATAAAAGAGGGGAGGGAAGAGGTGGCCGGCCCAAGGGGGGGCGGCAGGTGTGGGGAATCCTACTAGGACTCGCCAGTCCAAGTAGGATTCCCCTCCTCTTTCCTATTCCTAGTAGGAGAAGGAGGGAAGGAGGAAGAGGGGAGAAGGAAAGAGGGGGGTGCCGCCCCCTCCTAGTCCAATTCGGACCAGCCCATGGGGGGGCGTGCGGCCACCCCTTGAGGCCCTTCTCTCCTTTCTCGTATGGCCCATTAAGGCCCATTACTTCCCCCGGCGAATTACCGTAACTCTCCGGAACTCCGAAAAATACCCGAATCACTCGGAACCTTTCTGATGTCCGAATATAGCCTTCCAATATATCGATCCTTATGTCTTGACCATTTCGATACTCCTCGTCACGTCCGTGATCTCCTCTGGGATACTTAACAAACTTTGGTCATCAAATCACATAACTCATAATACAAATCGTCATCGAATGTTAAGCATGCGGACCATACGGGTTCGAGACCTATGTAGACATGACTGAGACACTTCTCCGGTCAATAAGCAATAGCGGAACCTGGATGCTCATATTGGCTCCTACATATTCTACGAAGATCTTTATCGGTCAAACCGCATAACAACATACGTTATTCCCTTTGTCATCGATATGTTACTTGCTCGAGATTCGATCATCGGTATCATCATACTGTTGGGGAACGTTGCAGAAAATTAAAAAATTTCCTACGGTTTCACCAAGATCCATCTACGAGTTCATCTAAGCAATGAGTCATGGGAGATGCATCTACATACCACTTTGTAGATCGCGAGCGGAAGCGTTCAAAAGAATGGGGTTGAAGTAGTCGTTCTCGTCGTGATCCTATCACCGGAGATCCGCCGAACGAACGGCACCTCCGCGTTCAACACACGTACGGAGGGCATGACGTCTCCTCGTTCTTGATCCAACAAGGGGGAAGGAGAGGTTGATGATGATGGCTCCAGCAGTAGCACAACGGCGTGGTGGTGGTGGAACAGTAGCACTCCGGCAGGGCTTCGCCAAGCACGTGACGGAGGAGGAAGAGGTGTAGCAGGGGGAGGGAGGCGCCAGAACTTCAGGGTGCGGCTGCCCCCTCCCCCTCCCTTTATATACACTAGTAGAAAAAGGGTCAAATGTGAAGCACAATAGTGCCGGTTGGAATTTCAGCCGGCACTAATGTGTACACTAGTGCCGGTTCGTGGCGGCGAACAATAGCACCGGTTCGTGGTGAACCTTTAGTACCGGTTCATGCCACGAACCGGTACTAAAGAGGCTGTGTCAGCCTGCGGTCAGGCTATGGCCCCACCATCACCATTTGGTGCCGGTTTGTACCACGAACCGGTACTAATGAGGTTATGGCAAGCTATTTTTTAGTCCCACCTCGCGAAGTGAGAGGGACTAAGAGCGGTTTATAAGCCCTGAGTGCAGAGATGATGAAGAAGAGGCTCAATGCTCACGTTGCTTAGCTTCAAGCCTTCAGGAATACGGTAGACTGCATGGAGCTATGCGCAGTGCAGTTTACACTATTCGGAAAGGCTTGAAGCGAATTAACGAGCGTTGCACCTCTTTTTTATTTTTAATAACTTATTACAACTCCGGACTTCTTCTGTTATGGCAAAAACTAATTGCACGTCGACATTTCTTTTTTTTAAGTTATAACTCCAGACTTTGACCATCAAGTTTTGCAGAAAAGAAAAAATAGCAGAAAAGAAAAAGTAGCAGAAAAGAAGAAAAACTATAGCTGAAAAGAAAAAAACAAAATAAAAAAACTACTCAGAAATAAATAGAAGAAAATAAATATAGCAGAAAAGAAAAAACTACTCAGAAATAAATAGAAGAAAAAATAAAGCAGGAAAAAAAATTATATTTGCTATTTTTCAATCGTTTACAAAATGACCATGAAATTGAAAATCACTACAAAATGAACTCTGAAAATGTTGAATTTTGGTAAACTAGATGAAAAACTACTCAAAAATAAATAGAAGAAAATAAATATAACAGAAAAGAAAAAACTATACAAAAAACTACGCAGAAATAAGAAGAAGAAGAAGAAGAAGAAGAAGAAGAAGAAGAAGAAGAAGAAGAGGAAGAAGAAGGAGGAAGAAGAAGAAGAGGAAGAAGAAGGAGAAGAGGAAGAAGAAGAAGAAGAGGAGTTCGAAAGGGCAGCCGCGGCTAGGTTTATAAACCAGTGCGACATTTCTTTTTTTTAAGTTATAACTCCAGACTTTGACCATCAAGTTTTGCAGAAAAGAAAAAATAGCAGAAAAGAAAAAATAGCAGAAAAGAAGAAAAACTATAGCTGAAAAGAAAAAATAGCAGAAAAGCGCACGGCCATTAGTACCGGTTGGTGGCTCCATTAGTACCGGTTGGTGGCTCCAACCGGTACTAATGGGTTGCCCTTTAGTACCGGTTGGAGCCACCAACCGGTACTAAAAGCCCAGTTTTCCACCAACCGGTACTAAAGGCCCAGTATCCCGCCGCTTGGGCTGGCCAAAATTGGCCTTTAGTACCGGTTGGTGGCTCCAACCGGTACTAAAGGCTTCCCCTATATATATGACACTTACGAAAAATCAGTTATCTCGTCGCCGCTTCGTTCCACTTCTTGCGCGAGAGAGTCTCGATCTCGACGACGACGCCGACGCCGCCGCGCCGCCGTGCCGTCGCCCTCGCCGCCCTCGCCGCCCGTCATCGTCGTCCCCGCGCGCCCCCGCCGCCCGTCGTCGTCGCCGCCCCCGCCGCCCATCGTCGTCGCCATCCCCGGCCGCCGCCGGCCCGTCTCGTCGCCGT
>NC_041383.1:157830385-157866653 GCF_002162155.2 Triticum dicoccoides | reverse complement strand
AAATGCTTAATTAGTTGAACTAATTGAATTAATATATAGAACTAGTTTATTTTTAGTAAATGCTTAGTTGAACTAGTTGAATTAATATATAGAACTAGTTTATTTTTAGTAAATGCTTACTTTGAACTAGTTGAATTAATATAACTAGTTTATTTTTAGTAAATGTTTAGTTGAACTAGTTGAATTAATATATAGAACTAGTTTATTTTTAGTAAATGCTTAGTTGAACTAATTGAATTAATATAACTAGTTTATTTTTAGTAAATGCTTAGTTGAATTAATAGAAGTAGTTGAATTAATTGAATTAGTAAGTGTTTAATGTTTCGCCTAATATGAACATAGGAAATGTCGTCTGACGACGGAATTTTTTTTCATTATGTGCGAATACTGTGAAGACCAGCACGGCCAATGCGACAGAAATTTCCTTATTGATGGTAGGTGATTCAGCATCAAGCTGGATGAGACTTTCGAATTCTATACAGTAAGTCACAACGACAAGTCTGTTTTCGTAATTAAGCATGACTTATATATGCTTCATTTGCCTGACTTATAATTTTTAATTTTCACTATTCTACTAGCGCATCCCCTGCCATGCAAGAATTTTTGTCTTGGATAAGATAGGTTTCAAAGATATGGAAACTATGGAGGTAAAGAGAGCTTACCTGAAAACTGAGCATGATGGTTATACTTTCAACGTCAAAGTATACAATGCACACACGTACACTTATTTTGAATGCAAAACTTGGCAAGCACTATGCAAGGCTTATGCATTTGAGCCTGGTATGGTTATCACCTTTGATATTCGTCCGGAAGATGATATTGAAGGTAATAGAGACATATGGGTCGATGTGTAGACGCCTCCAGTTCTACCATTATGTGAGTTCTTCTCAACTATATTTTTGTCTTTGATATTGCTTATTCAAAAATAACTGACAACTAATTTCTATTGACAGCTTATCTCCATTCAACCAAACATGTCCGGCGCTTGGTAGACAGAACCTACTACTGTCCCGGCGCTGAACTAAACTGCGAGGAGATAAGTCATTATGTTTCATGGCTTGAGGATCTTCATACTGTGAAGACAATTTTTCTTCCTGCACTTAGAAATGTTAGTACTCAAAACGTGCGACCAATAGTGATGGTATTGAACTACGGTCACATCTATTTAGGAATGATGGTAAGATATTTACTATTTGTCCTCAGTGCATATTTTGCATACATATTTTTTTGCTAAACTTTTCATTGCTAAGTATATTAATTAAGTACTATACGATGTTCTTCAACAGGGACTCCCGATGACAGTTGTGCCTCAGGGGATCGAGACTAAAGGTCAGATGTCAATTGTTAGCTTACGGCCAAGATATCCTGCATTGCACATGAATGCATTCAAGATTTCTAGAAGCGATGAATGCTTAATAGTGAAAGATTGGAGGAAAATTATTAATGATCGCAGAGAAGTACTAGGGGGCAGCAATGAGAAGCGCAACCCACGATTAGGAGACAGGTTCATCGGCATGCTCCAGTATGATCAATCAGGAGAGCTATAGATGTTCTATGCTATTTTACCAGAGAGAGAGTAGCTAGCAGGAGTGATTTAGCTAGTTCTTCATGCTGCTCTTAATTAGTACTTGTCCTTTCATGTCCGTGTTCTTCGTTCTGAACTTAAGTGATTTGCTTTTGTGGTGTTATATATGAACGCTTATAATATCATGACAATCATGTTGAACTCGATGATTGGTTCTACTAGAAATTCTATTTATATATATATATATATATATATATATATATATATATATATATATATATATGCATAACGTGTACAATGTGTAGTATCGTAAAATACCAGCAAACGAAAAAGAATTAAAATGGAAACACAAAATTAAATGAAAAAGAATTCATAAAACTAAAAAAACCCCAAACCTTATAGTATCGGTTGGTCTTACCAACCGGTACTAAAGGGCTCCAGGCCCCTGGAGCTGGCTCGTGCCACGTGGTTTCCCTTTAGCACCGGTTCGTGTTGAACCGATACTAAAGGGGGGGACCTTTAGTGCCCACACTTTAGTGCCAGTTATGGAACCGACACTAAAGGGCCTTACGAACCGGTGCTATTGCCCGGTTCTGCACTAGTGATAGGCCCCCAGGGGGGCGCCGGCCCTGGGAGATCCAATCTCCCAAGGGGGCTGCGGCCAAGGGGGGTGGAGTACCCCCCAAGGCAAGTGGGGCGCCCCCCCCCCCACCCTAGGGTTTCAACCCTAGGCGCAAGGGGTGGGCCAAGGGGGGCGCACCACCCCACTATGGGCTGGTTCCCCTCCCCACTTCAGCCCTTGGGGCCCTCCGGGATGGGTGGCCCCACCCGGTGGACCTCCGGGACCCTTTCGGTGGTCCCGGTACAATACCGGGTGACCCCGAAACTTTCTCGATGGCCGAAATATCACTTCGTATATATAATTCTTCACCTCCGGACCATTCCGAAACTCCTCGTGACGTCCGGGATCTCATCCGGGACTCCGAACAACATTCAGTATGCTGCATACTCATATTCATACAACCCTAGCGTCACCGAACCTTAAGTGTGTAGACCCTACGGGTTCGGGAGACACGTAGACATGACCGAGACGGCTCTCGGGCAATAACCAACAGCGGGATCTGGATATCCATGTTGGCTCCCACATGCTCCTCGATGATCTCATCGGATGAACCACGATGTCAAGGATTCAAACAACCCCGTATACAGTTCCCTTTGTCGATCGGTACGTTACATGCCCGAGACTCGATTGTCCATATCCCAATACCTCGTTCAGTCTCGTTACCGGCAAGTCACTTTACTCGTACCATAATGCATGATCCCGTGACCAAACATTTGGTCACTTTGAGCTCATTATGATGATGCATTACCGAGTGGGCCCAGAGATACCTCTCCGTCATACGGAGTGACAAATCCCAGTCTCGATCCGTGTCAACCCAATAGACACTTTCGGAGATACCTGTAGTGCACCTTTATAGTCACCCAGTTACGTTGTGACGTTTGGTACACCCAAAGCACTCTTACGGTATCCGGGAGTTACACGATCTCATGGTCTAAGGAAGAGATACTTGACATTGAAAAAGCTCTAGCAAAACGAACTACACGATCTTGTGCTATGCTTAGGATTGGGTCTTGTCCATCACATCATTCTCCTAATGATGTGATCCCGTTGTCAATGACATCTAATGTGCATAGTCAGGAAACCATGACTATCTGTTGACCAACGAGCTAGTCAACTAGAGGCTCACTAGGGACATGTTATGGTCTATGTATTCACACGTGTATTGCGATTTCCGGATAATACAGTTATAGCATGAATAAAAGACAATTATCATGAACAAGGAAATATAATAATAACCCTTCTATTATTGCCTCTAGGGCATATTTCCAACAGTCTCCCACTTGCACTAGAGTCAATAATCTAGTTACATTGTGATGAATCGAACACCCATAGAGTTCTGGTGTTGATCATGTTTTGCTCGCGAGAGAGGTTTAGTCAACGGATATGCGACATTCAGATCCGTATGTACTTTGCAAATATCTGTGTGTCCATCTTGAACATTTTCACGGATGGAGTTGAAACGATGCTTGATGTGCCTGGTCTTCTTGTGAAACCTGGGCTCCTTGGCAAGGGCAATAGCTCCAGTGTTGTCACAGAAGAGTTTGATCGGCCCCGACGCATTGGGTATGACTCTTAGGTAGGTGATGAACTCCTTCACCCAAATAGCTTCATGCGCTGCCTCCGAGGCTGCCATGTACTCTGCTTCACATGTAGATCCCGCCACGACGCTCTGCTTGCAGCTGCACCAGCTTACTGCTCCACCATTCAACATATACAAGTATCTAGTTTGTGACATAGAGTCATCCAGATCTGTGTCGAAGCTAGCATCGATGTAACCCTTTACGGCGAGCTCTTCGTCACCTCCATAAATGAGAAACATGTCCTTTGTCCTTTTCAGGTACTTCAGGATATTCTTGACCGCTGTCCAGTGTTCCTTGCCGGGATTACTTTGGTACCTTCCTACCAAACTTACGGCAAGGTTTACATCAGGTCTGGTACACAACATGGCATACATAATAGATCCTATGGCTGAAGCATAGGGGATGACACTCATCTCTTCTTTATCTTTTGTCGTGGTCGGGCATTGAGCCGAGCTCAATCTCACACCTTGCAATACAGGCAAGAACCCCTTCTTGGACTGATCCATTTTGAAATTCTTCAAAATCTTATCAAGGTATGTGCTTTGTGAAAGACCTATGAGGCGTCTCGATCTATCTCTATAGATCTTGATGCCTAATATATAAGCAGCTTCTCCAAGGTCCTTCATTGAAAAACACTTATTCAAGTAGGCCTTAATGTTGTCCAAAAGTTCTATATCATTTCCCATCAAGAGTATGTCATCTACATATAATATGAGAAATGCCACAGAGCTCCCACTCACTTTCTTGTAAACGCAGGCTTCTCCATAAGTCTGCATAAACCCAAACGCTTTGATCATCTCATCAAAGCGAATGTTCCAACTCCGAGATGCTTGCACCAGCCCATAAATGGATCACTGGAGCTTGCATACTTTGTTAGCATTCTTAGGATCGACAAAACCTTCCGGCTGCATCATATACAGTTCTTCCTTAAGATGTCCGTTAAGGAATGCCGTTTTGAAGTCCATCTGGCATATCTCATAATCATAGTATGCGGCAATTGCTAACATGATTCGGACGGACTTAAGCTTCGCTACGGGAGAGAAAGTCTCATCATAGTCAATCCCTTGAACTTGTCGATAACCCTTAGCGACAAGTCGAGCTTTATAGATGGTAACATTACCATCCGCGTCCGTCTTCTTCTTAAAGATCCATTTGTTTTCTATCGCTCGCCGATCATCGGGCAAGTCTGTCAAAGTCCATACTTTGTTTTCATACATGGATCCTATCTCGGATTGCATGGCTTCAAGCCATTTGTTGGAATCTGGGCCCGCCATCGCTTCTTCATAGTTCGAAGGTTCACCGTTGTCTAACAACATGATTTCCAGGACAGGGTTGCCGTACCACTCTGGTGCGGAACGTGTCCTAGTGGACCTACAAAGTTCAGTAGCAACTTGATCCGAAGTACCTTGATCATCATCATTAATTTCCTCTCCAGCCGGTGTAGGCACCACAGGAACATTTTCCTGAGCTGCACTACTTTCCGGTTCAAGAGGTAGTACTTCATCGAGTTCTACTTTCCTCCCACTTACTCCTTTCGAGAGAAACTCTTTTTCTAGAAAGGATCCGTTCTTGGCAACAAAGATCTTGCCTTCGGATCTAAGGTAGAAGGTATACCCAATGGTTTCCTTAGGGTATCCTATGAAGACGCATTTTTCCGACTTGGGTTCGAGCTTTTCAGGTTGAAGTTTCTTGACATAAGCATCGCATCCCCAAACTTTTAGAAACGACAGCTTAGGTTTCTTCCCAAACCATAATTCATACGGTGTCATCTCAACGGATTTAGACGGTGCCCTATTTAAAGTGAATGTAGATGTCTCTAGAGCGTATCCCCAAAATGATAGCGGTAAGTCAGTAAGAGACATCATAGATCGCACCATATCCAATAGAGTGCGATTACGATGTTCGGACACACCGTTACGCTGAGGTGTTCCAGGCGGCGTGAGTTGTGAAACGATTCCACATTTCCTTAAGTGCGTACCAAATTCGTGACTTAAATATTCTCCTCCACGATCTGATCACAAGAATTTTATCTTTCGGTCACGTTGATTCTCTACTTCATTCTGGAATTCCTTGAACTTTTCAAAGGTCTCAGACTTGTGTTTCATCAAGTAGACATACCCATATCTACTCAAGTCATCAGTGAGAGTGAGAACATAATGATATCCTCCGCGAGCCTCAACACTCATTGGACCGCACACATCGGTATGTATGATTTCCAACAAGTTGGTTGCTCGCTCCATTGTTCCGAAGAACGGAGTCTTGGTCATCTTGCCCATGAGGCATGGTTCGCATGTGTCAAATGATTCATAATCGAGAGACTCTAAAAGTCCATCAGCATGGAGCTTCTTCATGCGCTTGACACCAATGTGACCAAGGCGGCAGTGCCACAAGTATGTGGGACTATCGTTATCAACTTTACATCTTTTGGTATTCACACTATGAATATGTGTAACATTACGTTCGAGATTCATTAAGAATAAACCATTGACCATCGGGGCATGACCATAAAACATATCTCTCATATAAATAGAACAACCATTATTCTCGGATTTAAATGAGTAGCCATCTCGTATCAAATGAGATCCAGATACAATGTTCATGCTCAAACTTGGCACTAAATAACAATTATTGAGGTTTAAAACTAATCTCATAGGTAAATATAGAGGTAGCGTGCCGACGGCGATCACATCGACCTTGGAACCATTCCCGACGCGCATCGTCACCTCGTCCTTCGCCAGTCTCCGCTTATTCCGCAGCTCCTGCTGTGAGTTACAAATATGAGCAACGACACCGGTATCAAATACCCAGGAGTTACTACGAGTACTGGTAAGGTACACATCAATTACATGTATATCAAATATACCTTCAGTGTTGCCGGCCTTCTTGTCCGCTAAGTATTTGGGGCAGTTCCGCTTCCAGTGGCCCTTCCTTTTGCAATAAAAGCACTCTGTCTCAGGCTTGGGTCCATTCTTTGACTTCTTCCCGGCAACTTGCCTACCGGGCATGGCAACATCCTTGCCGTCCTTCTTGAAGTTCTTCTTACCCTTGCCCTTCTTGAACTTAGTAGTTTTATTGACCATTAACACTTGATGTTCTTTCTTGATTTCAACCTCTGCTGACTTCAGCATTGAGAATACTTCAGGAATGGTCTTCACCATCCCCTGCATATTGTAGTTCATCACAAAGCTCTTGTAGCTTGGTGGGAGCGACTGAAGGATTCTGTCAATGACCGCCTCGTCCGGGAGGTTAATGTCCAGCTGGGACAGGCGGTTGTGCAACCCAGACATTTTGAGTATATGCTCACTGACAGAACTATTTTCCTCCATCTTACAACTATAGAACTTGTCGGAGACTTCATATCTCTTGACCCGGGCATGAGCTTGGAAAACTAGTTTCAGCTCCTCGAACAGCTCATATGTTCCGTGTTGCTCAAAACGCTTTTGGAGCCCCGGTTCTAAGCTGTAAAGCATGCCGCACTGAACGAGGGAGTAATCATCAGTGCGAGACTGCCAAGCGTTCATAACATCTTGGTTCTCTTGGACGGGAGCGTCACCTAGCGGTCCTTCTAGGACATATTGTTTCCTGGCAGCTATGAGGATGATCCTCAGGTTCCGGACCCAGTCCGTATAGTTGCTGCCATCATCTTTCAGCTTGGTTTTCTCTAGGAACGCGTTGAAGTTCATGTTGACATGAGCGGCGGCCATTTGATCTACAAGACATATTTGCAAAGGTTTTTAGACTAAGTTCATGATAATTAAGTTCATAATCAAATTATTGTAATGAACTCCCACTCAGATTAGACATCCCTCTAGTCATCTAAGTGTTACACGATCCGAGTCGACTAGGCCGTGTCCGATCATCACGTGAGACGGACTAGTCATCATCGGTGAACATCTCCATGTTGATCGTATCTTCTATACGACTCATGTTCGACCTTTCGGTCTCTGTGTTCCGAGGCCATGTCTGTACATGCTAGGCTCGTCAAGTTAACCCTAAGTGTCCTGCATGTGTAAATCTGTCTTACACCCGTTGTATGTGAACGTAAGGATCTATCACACCCGATCACCACGTGGTGCTTCGAAACGACGAACTTTAGCAACGGTGCACAGTTAGGGGGAACCCTTTCTTGAAATTATTATAAGGGATCATCTTATTTACTACCGCCGTTCTAAGTAAACAAGATGCATAAAACATAATAAACATCACATGCAATTATATAAAGTAGTGACATGATATGGCCACTATCATATAGCTCCTTTGATCTTCATCTTCGGGGCTCCATGATCATCTTGTCACCGGCATGACACCATGATCTCCATCATCATGATCTCCATCATCGTGTCTTCATGAAGTTGTCACGCCAACGACTACTTCTACTTCTATGGCTAACGCGTTTAGCAATAAAGTAAAGTAATTTACATGGCGTTCTTTAATGACACGCAGGTCATACAAAAATAACACAACTCATATGGCTCCTGCCGGTTGTCATACTCATCGACATGCAAGTCGTGATTCCTATTACAAGAACATAATCTCATACATCACAATATATCATTCATCATTCATCACAACTTCTGGCCATATCACATCACATGACAATTGCTGCAAAAACAAGTTAGACGTCCTCTAATTGTTGTTGCATCTTTTACGTGGCTGCAATTGGGTTCTAGCAAGAACGTTTTCTTACCTACGAATAACCACAACGTGATATTTTGTCAACTTCTATTTACCCTTCATAAGGACCCTTTTCATCGAATCCGCTCCAACTAAAGTGGGAGAGACAGACACCCGCCAGCCACCTTATGCAACTAGTGCATGTCAGTCGGTGGAACCGGTCTCACGTAAGCGTACGTGTAAGGTTGGTCCGGGCCGCTTCATCCCACAATACCGCTGAAGCAAGATAAGACTAGTAGCGGCAAGCAAGTTGACAAGATCTACGCCCACAACAAATTGTGTTCTACTCGTGCAATAGAGAACTACGCATAGACCTAGCTCATGATGCCACTGTTGGGGAACGTTGCAGAAAATTAAAAAATTTCCTACGGTTTCACCAAGATCCATCTATGAGTTCATCTAAGCAATGAGTCATGGGAGATGCATCTACATACCACTTTGTAGATCACGAGCGGAAGCGTTCAAAAGAACGGGGTTGAAGTAGTCGTTCTCGTCGTGATCCTATCACCGGAGATCCGCCGAACGGACGGCACCTCCGCGTTCAACACACGTATGGAGCGGATGACGTCTCCTCCTTCTTGATTCAGCAAGGGGGAAGGAGAGGTTGATGATGATGGCTCCAGCAGCAGCACAACGGCGTGGTGGTGGTGGAACAGCAGCACTCCGGCAGGGCTTCGCCAAGCACGTGACGGAGGAGGAAGAGGTGTAGCAGGGGGAGGGAGGTGCCAGAACTTCAGGGTGCGGCTGCCCCCTCCCCCTCCCTTTATATAGGCCCCCAGGGGGGGCACCAGCCCTGGGAGATCCAATCTCCCAAGGGGGCGGCGGCCAAGGGGGGTGGAGTACCCCCCAAGGCAAGTGGGGCGCCCCCCCCCCCACCCTAGGGTTTCAACCCTAGGCGCAAGGGGTGGGCCAAGGGGGGCGCACCAGCCCACTATGGGCTGGTTCCCCTCCCCACTTCAGCCCTTGGGGCCCTCCGGGATGGGTGGCCCCACCCGGTGGACCCCCGGGACCCTTTCGGTGGTCCCGGTACAATACCGGGTGACCCCGAAACTTTCCCGATGGCCGAAATATCACTTCCTATATATAATTCTTCACCTCCGGACCATTCTGGAACTCCTCGTGACGTCCGGGATCTCATCCGGGACTCCGAACAACATTTGTTATGCTGCATACTCATATTCATACAACCCTAGCGTCACCGAACCTTAAGTGTGTAAACACTACAGGTTCGGGAGACACGTAGACATGACCGAGACGGCTCTCGGGCAATAACCAACAGCGGGATCTGGATACCCATGTTGGCTCCCACATGCTCCTCGATGATCTCATTGGATGAACCACGATGTCGAGGATTCGAACAACCCCGTATATAGTTCCCTTTGTCAATCGGTACGTTACATGCCCGAGACTCAATCGTCGGTATCCCAATACCTCGTTCAGTCTCGTTACCGGCAAGTCACTTTACTCATACCGTAATGCATGATCCCGTGACCAAACACTTGGTCACTTTGAGCTCATTATGATGATGCATTACCGAGTGGGCCCAGAGATACCTCTCCGTCATACGAATTGACAAATCCCAGTCTCGATCCGTGTCAACCCAACAGACACTTTTGGAGATACCTGTAGTGCACCTTTATAGTCACCCAGTTACGTTGTGACATTTGGTACACCCAAAGCACTCTTACGGTATCCGGGAGTTACACGATCTCATGGTCTAAGGAAGAGATACTTGACATTGAAAAAGCTCTAGCAAAACGAACTACACGATCTTGTGCTATGCTTAGGATTGGGTCTTGTCCATCACATCATTCTCCTAATGATGTGATCCTGTTGTCAATGACATCTGATGTCCATAGTCAGGAAACCATGACTATCTGTTAACCAATGAGCTAGTCAACTAGAGGCTCACTAGGGACATGTTATGGTCTATGTATTCACACGTGTATTGCGATTTCCGGATAATACAGTTATAGCATGAATAAAAGACAATTATCATGAACAAGGAAATATAATAATAACCCTTTTATTATTGCCTCCAGGGCATATTTCCAACACATACCTAGTTCAATCTCGTTACCGGCAAGTCTCTTTACTCGTACCGTAATACTTCATCCCTCAACTAACTCATTAGTCACAATGCCTGCAAGGCTTATAGTGATTAGCATTACCAAGAGGGCACATAGATACTTCTCCGATACACGGAGTGACAAATCCTAATCTCGATCTATGCCAACCCAACAAACACCTTCGGAGACACCTGTAGAGCATCTTTATAATCACCCAGTTATGTTGTGACATTTGATAGCACACAAGGTGTTCCTCCAGTATTCGGGAGTTGCATAATCTCATAGTCTGAGGAACATGTATAAGTCATGAAGTAAGCAGTAGCAATGAAACTGTAACGACCATAATGCTAAGCTAACGGATGGGTCTTGTCCATCACATCATTCTCCTAATGATGTGATCCCATTCATCAAATGACAACACATGTCTATGGTTAGGAAACATAACCATCTGTGATTAATGAGCTAGTCAAGTAGAGGCATACTAGGGACACTATGTTTTGACTATGTATTCACACATGTACTAAGTTTCCCGTTAATAAAATTCTAGCATGAATAATAAACATTTATCATGAAATAAGGAAATAAATAATAACTTTATTATTGCCTCTAGGGCATATTTCCTTCAGTCTTCCACTTGCACTAGAGTCAATAATCTAGTTCACATCGCCATGTGATTTAACACCAATAGTTTACATCTATATGTGATTAACACCCATAGTTCACATCTCCATGTGACCAACACCCAAAGGGTTTACTAGAATCAATAATCTAGTTCACATTGCTATGTGATTAACACCCAAAGAGTAATGAGGTGTGATCATGTTTTGCTCATGAGAGAAGTTTAGTCAACGGGTCTGACACATTCAGAGTTGTATGTATTTCGCAAATATTTTATGTCTAAAATGCTCTGCATAGAGCTACTCTAGTTAATTGCTCCCATTTTCAACATGTATCCATATTGAGACGTAGAGTCATCTGGATTGGTGTAAAAGCTTGCATCGACGTAACTCTTTACGATGAACTCTTTATCACCCCCATCACCGAGAAACATTTCCTTAGTCCTCACTAAGGATAATTTTGACCGCTGCCCAGTGATCTACTCTTAGATCACTATTGTATCCCCTTGCCAAACTCATGGCAAGGTACACAATAGGTCTGGTACACAGCACAACATATTTAATAGAACCTATGACTGTGGCATAGGGAATGACTTTCATTCTCTTTCTATCTTCTGTTGTGGTCGGGCTTTGAGTCTTACTCAACTTTACACCTTGTAATACAGACAAGAACTCCTTCTTTGACTGGTCCATTTTGAACTCTTTCAAAACTTGTCAAGGTATTTACTCATTGAAAAATCTTATCAAGAGTCTTGATCTATCTCTATAGATCTTGATGCCCAACATGTAAGCAGCTTCACCGAGGTCTTTCATTAAAAAAAACTCTTATTCAAGTATCCCTTTATGCTATCCAGAAATTATATATCATTTCCAATCAACAATATTTCATCCACATATAATATTAGAAATGCTACAGAGCTCCCACTCACTTTCTTGTAAATACAGGCTTCTCCAAAAGTCTATATAAAACCATATGCTTTGATCGCACTATCAAAGCGTTTATTCCAACTCTGAGAGGCTTGAACCAGTCCATAAATGGATCGCTCGAGCTTGCACACTTTGTTTTAGCACCCTTTGGATCGACAAAACCTTCTGGTTCCATCATATACAACTCTTCTTCCAGAAATCCATTCAGGAATGCAGTTTTGACATCCATCTGCCTGATTTCATAAAATATGGCAACTGCTAACATGATTTGGATGGATTTAAGCATCGCTACAGTTGACAAAATCTCATTGTAGTCAACACCTTGAACTCATCGAAAACCTTTTATGACAAGTCGAGCTTTGTAGATAGTAACACTACTACCAGTGTCTGTCTTCCTCTTGAAGATCCATTTATTTTATATGGCTTGCTGATCATCGAGCAAGTCCACCAAAGTCCACACTTTGTTCTCATACATGGATCACATCTCAGATTTCATGGCCTCAAGCCATTTCGCAGAATCTGGGCTCATCATCGCTTCCTCATAGTTCGTAGGTTCATCATGGTCTAATAACATGACTTCCAAAATAGGATTATCGTACCACTCTGGTGCGGATTGTACTCAGGAAGACCTACAAGGTTCGGTAATAACTTGATCTGAAGTTTCATGATCATCATCATTAGCTTCCTCACTAATTTGTGTAGGAATCATTGGAACTGATTTCTATGATGAACTACTTTCCAATTCAGGAGAAGGTACAATTACCTCATCAAGTTCTACTTTCCTCCCACTCACTTCTTTTGAGAGAAACTCCTTCTCTAGAAATGATCCATTCTTAGCAATGGATATCTTGCCTTCAGATCTGTGATAGAAGGTGTACCCAACAGTTTCCTTTGGGTATCCTATGAAGATGCACTTCTCCGATTTGGGTTCGAGCTTAGCAGTTTGAAGCTTTTTCACATAAGCATCACAACCCCAAACTTTAAGAAATGACAACTTTGGTTTCTTGCCAAACCACAGTTCATAAGGCGTCATCTCAATGGATTTTTGATGGTGCCCTATTTAAAGTGAATGTAACTGTCTCTAATGCATAACCCCAAAATGATAGTGGTAAATCGGCAAGAGACATCATAGATCGCGCCATATCCAATAAAGTGCGGTTACGACGTTCGGATACACCATTACATTGTGGTGTTCCAGGTGGCGTGAGATGTGAAACTATTCCACATTGTTTTAAATGAAGGCCAAACTTGTAACTCAAATATTCTCCTCCACGATCAGATCGTAGAAACTTTATTTCCTTGTTACGATGATTCTCCACTTCACTCTGAAATTCTTTGAACTTTACAAATGTTTCAGACTTGTGTTTCATTAAGTAGATATACCCATATCTGCTCAAATCATCTATGAAGGTCAGAAAACAACGATACCCGCCACGAGCATCAACACTCATTCGACCCCATACATCGATATGTATTATTTCCAATAAGTCACTAGCTCATTCCATTGTTCTAGAGAACGAAGTTTTAGTCATCTTTCCCATAAGGCACGGTTTGCAAGCATCAAATGATTCATCATCAAGTGATTCCAAAAGTCCATCAGCATGGAGTTTCTTCATGCGCTTTACACCGATATGACCCCAACGACAGTGCCACAAATAAGTTGCACTATCATTATCAACTTTGCATCTTCTGGCATCAATACTATGAATATGTGTATTACCACAATTGAGATTCAATAAACCATCAACATTGGGTTTATGACCATAGAAGGTTTTATTCATGTAAACAGAATAACAATTATTCTCTATCTTAAATGAATAACCGTATTGCAACTTGCTTCCAGCTTTCAGGCTTAGGTCCATCAGCACTCAGTTTCAGGCTTAGGTCCAGCTTTGGGCTTCTTCACGGGAGTGACAACTTGCTTGCCATTCTTCTTGAAGTTCCCTTTCTTCCCTTTGCCCTTTTCTTGAAACTAGTGGTCTTGTTTAATCACCAACACTTGACGCTCTTTCTTGATTTCTACCTTCGTCGATTTCAGCATCACGAAGAGCTCGGGAATCGTTTTTCGTCATCCCTTGCATACTATAGTTCATCATGAAGTTCCACTAACTTGGTGATGGTGACTAGAGAACTCTGTCAATCACTATCTTATCTGGAAGATTAACTCCCACTTGATTCAAGTGTTTGTAGTACCTAGACATTCTGAGCACATGCTCACTAATTAAGCAATTCTCCACCATCTTTTAGGCAAAGTACTTGTCAGAGGTCTCATACCTCTTGACACGGGCATGAGTCTGAAATACCAATTTCAGCTCTTGGAACATCTCATATGCTCTGTGACGTTTCAAAAATGTTTTTGAAGTCCCGGTTCTAAGCCGTAAAGCATGGTGCACTAAACTATCAAGTAGTCATCATATTGAGCTAGCCAAACATTCATAACATTTGCGTCTGCTCCTGCAATAGGTCTGTCACCTAGCGGTGCATCATGGACATAATTCTTCTGTGCAGCAATGAGGATACACCTCATATCACGGACTGAGTCCGCTTTATTTCTACTATTATCTTTCAACTTAGTTTTCTCTAGGAACATATAAAAAACACAGGGAAGCTATAACGCGAGTTATTGATCTACAACATAATTTGCAAAATACTATCAGGACTAAGTTCATGATAAATTAAAGTTCAATTAATCATATTACTTAAGAACTCCCACTTAGATAGACATCCCTCTAGTCATCTAAATGATCATGTGATCCATATCAACTAAACCATGCCCGATCATCACGTGAGATGGAGTAGTTTTCAATGGTGAACATCTCTATGTTGATCATATCTACTATATGATTCATGCTCGACCTTTCGGTCTCCAGTGTTCCGAGGCCATATCTGCATATGCTAGGCTCGACAAGTTTAACACAAGTATTCTGCATGTGCAAAACTGGCTTGCACCCATTGTATGTGAATGTAGAGCATATCACACCCGATCATCACGTGGTGTCTCAGCACGAAGAAATGTAGCAATGGTGCATACTCAGGGAGACCACTTATACCTTGAAATTTAGTAAGGGATCATCTTATAATGCTACCGTCGTACTAAGCAAAACAAGATGCATAAAAGATAAACATCACATGCAATAAAAATATGTGACATGATATGGCCATCATCATCTTGTGCTCATGATCTCCATCACCGAAGCATCGTTATGATCTCCATCGTCACCCACGCGACACCTTGATCTCCATCGTAGCATCGTTGTCACCTCGCCAACTATTGCTTCTACGACTATCGCTACCGTTTAGTGATAAAGTAAAGCAATTACATGGCGATTGCATTTCATACAATAAAGCGTGCCGATAACTTTTACAAAACATGATCATCTCATACAAAAATTTATATATAATCATGTGTTGACCATATCACATCACATCAAGCACTGCAAAAACAAGTTAGACGTACTCTAGTTTGTTGTTGCAAGTTTTACGTAGCTGCTACGGGCTTCTAGCAAGAACCGTTCTTACCTACGCACCAAAACCACAACGATTTTTCGTCAAGTGTGATGTTTTAACCTTCAACAAAGACCGGGCGTAGTCAAACTCGATTCAACTAAAGTTGGGGAAACAGACACCCACTAGCCACCTGTGTGTGAAGCATGTCGGTAGAACCAGTCTCATGAACGCGATCACGTAATGTCGGTCTGGGCCGCTTTATCCAACAATACCGCCGAATCAAAGTATGATATGCTGGTAAGCAGTATGACTATTATCGACCACAACTCTTTGTGTTCTACTCGTGCATATAACATCTACGCATAGACCTGGCTCGGATGCCACTGTTGGGGAACGTGGTAATTTCAAAAAAAAAATCATACGATCACGCAAGATCTATCTAGGTGATGCATAGCAACGAGAGGGAAGAGTGTGTCCACATACCCTCGTAGACCAAAAGCGGAAAGAGTTAAGTAACGCGGTTGATGTAGTCGAACTTCTTCGCGATCCAACCGATCAAGTACCGAACGCACGACACCTCCGCGATCTGCACACGTTCAGCTCGGTGACGTCCCTCGAACTCTAGATCCAGTTTAGGTCAACGGAGAGTTCTGTTAGCATGACGGCATGGTGACAGTGATGATAAAGTTACCGGCGCAGGGCGTCGCCTAAGCACTACGACGATATGACCGAGGTGTATAACTGTGAAGGGGGGCACCACACACAACTAAAAGATCAACTTGTGTGTCTATGGGGTGCCCCCTGGCCACGTATATAGAGGGGAGGGAATAGGTGGATGGCCCAAGGGGGGCGCACCAGGTGTGGGGACTCCTACTAGGACTCCCGAGTCCAAGTAGGATTCCCCTCCGCTTTCCTATTCCTAGTAGGAGAAGGAGGGAAGGAGGAAGAGGGGAGAAGGAAGGAGGGGGGCGCCGCCCCCTCCTACTCCAATTCGGACCAGTCCATGGGGGTGGTGTGACCACCCTTTGAGGCCCTTCTCTCCTTTCCCGTATGGCCCATTAAGGCCCATTACTTCCCCCGGCGAATTCCCGTAACTCTCCGGAACTCCGAAAAATACCCGAATCACTTGGAACCTTTCTGATGTCCGAATATAGCCTTCCAATATATCGATCTTTACGTCTCGACCATTTCGAGACTCCTCATCACGTCCGTGATCTCCTCTGGGATTCTTAACAAATTTCGGTCATCAAATCACATAACTCATAATACTAATCGTCATCGAACATTAAGCGTGCGGACCCTACGGGTTCGAGAACTATGTAGACATGACCGAGACACATCTCCGGTCAATAACCAATAGCGGAACCTTGATGCTCATGTTGGCTCCTACATATTCTACGAAGCTCTTTATCGGTCAAACCGCATAACAACATACGTTATTCCCTTTGTCATTGGTATGTTACTTGCTCGAGATTCGATCATCGGTATCATCATACCTAGTTCAATCTCGTTACCGGCAAGTCTCTTTACTCGTTCTGTAATTCTTCATCCTGCAACTAACTCATTAGTCACAATGCTTGCAAGGCTTATAGTGATGAGCATTACCGAGAGGGCCCAAAAATACCTCTCCGATACACGGAGTGACATATCCTAATCTCGATCTATGCCAACCCAACAAACATCTTCGGAAACACTTGTAGAGCATATTTGTAATCACACAGTTACGTTGTGACGTTTGATAGCACACAAGGTGTTCCTTCGGTATTCGGGAGTTGCATAATCTCATAGTCTGAGGAACATGTATAAGTCATGAAGAAGGCAGTAGCACTGCAACGATCATAATGCTAAGCTAACGGATGGGTCTTGTCCATCACATCATTCTCCTAATGATGTGATCATGTTCATCAAATGACAACACATGTCTATGGTTAGGAAACATAACCATCTTTAACGAGCTAGTCATGTAGAGGCATACTAGGGACACTATGTTTTGTCTATGTATTCACACATGTACTAAGTTTCCGATTAATACAATTCTAGCATGAATAATAAACATTTATCATGAAATATGGAAATAAATAATAACTTTATTATTGCCTCTAGGGCATATTTCCTTCAACAATTTTATCACATCATGTCTTGACCATATCACATCACAACAAGCCCTGCAAAAACAAGTTAGACGTCCTCTACTTTGCTGTTGCAAATTTTACGTGGTTGCTACGGGCTTGTAGCAAGAACCGTTCTTACCTACACATCAAAACCGCAATAATTTTTCGTCAGATGTGCTGTTTCAACCTTCAACAAGGACCAGCCGTAGTCAAACTCGATTCAATTAAAGTTGGAGAAACAGAAACCCGCCAGCCACCTATATGCAAAAGCACGTCGGTAGAACCAGCCTCATGAACACGGTCATGTAATATCGGTCCGGGCCGCTTCATCCAACAATACTGACGAATCAAAGTAAGACGTTGGTGGTAAGCAGTATGACTATTATCGCCCACAACTCTTTGTGTTCTACTCGTGCATAAAATATCTACGCATAGACCTGGTTCGGATGCCACTGTTGGGGAAGGTAGTAACTTCAAAATTTTCCTACGAACACGCAAGATCTATCTAGTAGATGCATAGCAACGAGGGGAGAGTGTGTCCACGTACCCGCGTATACCTAAAGCGGAAGCGTTTAGTAACGCGGTTGATGTAGTAGAACGTCTTCGCGATCCAACCGATCCAAGTATCGAACATACGGCACCTCCACGTTCAGCACATGTTTAGCTCGATGAAGTCCCTCGTGCTCTTGATCCAGTTGAGGATGGTGGTGAGTTCCATCAGCATGATGGCGTGGCGACAGTGATGCTGATGTTACCGGCACAGGGCTTCGCCTTAGCACTACGACAATATGATCGTGGTGTGTAACTATGGAGGGGGGCACCGCACATGGCTAAGGCAAAACTTGGTGTGTTCTAGGGTGCCCCCCTGCTCCCGTATATAAAGGAGGGAGGGGAAGGCCGGCCGGCCCTTGCTAGGCATGTCGGGAGAGGGGAGTCCTACTAGGACTCCAAGTCCTAGTAGGATTCCACCTTAAGGAGAAGGGGGAAGGAAGGGAGAGGGGGACCGCGCCCCCAACCCCTTGTCCAATTTGGACTGGGCTTGGGGGGCGCCACCTCATAGCCGCAGTCTCTCCTTCCTAAGGCCCACTAAGGCCCATCAACTCCCCGGGGGGTTCCGGTAACCTCCCAGTACTCCAGAAAATACCCGAACTTCTCTGGAACCATTCCGATGTCCGAATATAGTGTTCCAATGTACAATATCTATGTCTCGACCATTTCAAGACTCATCATCATGTCCGTGATCTCATCCGGGACACTGAACAAACTTCGGTCATCAAAAACACATACCTCATAATACAAATCGGCATCGAACATTAAGCGTGCGGACCCTACAGGTTCGAGAACTATGTAGACATGACCGAGACACATCTCCAATCAATAACCAATAGCAGAACCTGGATGCTCATATTGGCTCCTACATATTCTATGAAGATCTTTATCGGTCAAACCGCATAACTACATATGTTGTTCCCTTTGTCATCGGTATGTTACTTGCCCGAGATTCGATCGTCGGTATCATCATACCTAGTTTAATCTTGTTACCGGCAAGTCTCTTTTCTCGTTCCGTAATGCTTCATCCCGCATCTAACTAATTAGTCACATTGGTTGCAAGGCTTATAGTGATGCGCATTACCGAGAAGGCCCAAAGATACCTCTCCGTTACACGGAGTGACAAATCCTAATCTCGATCTATGCCAACCCAACAAACACCTTTGGAGACACCTGTAGAGCATCTTTATAATCACCCAGTTACATTGTGACATTTGATAGCACACAAGGTGTTCCTCCGGTATTCGGTTGTTGCAAATTTCATAGTCTGAGGAACATGTATAAGTCATGAAGAAAGTAGTAGCAATAAAACTGTAGCGGTCATTATGCTAAGCTAACGGATGGGTCTTGTCCATCACATCATTCTCTAATGATGTGATCCCGTTCATCAAATGACAACACATGTCTATGGTCAGGAAACATAACCATCTTTGATTAATGAGCTAGTCAAGTAGAGGCATACCAGGGACACTTTGTTTTGTCTATGTATTCACACATGTACTAAGTTTCCGGTTAATACAATTCTAGCATGAATAATAAACATTTATCATGATATAAGGAAATATAAATAACAACTTTATTATTGCCTCTGGGGCATATTTCCTTCATCCTTTGCTTCGGTCGGCCTTGTCCGGTGGTACGCATGTGTGAGTGGCGACACAACTCTTCAACACCCATTGGCCGGTTTCTTTGATTTTTCTACCACGGACCCTCCAACGGCAACCGTCTTGGTCACATATGACTGTATACCGAACATTTTGATTGGAATGACCAACAACAAACGGCATATGGTTCCTAATGGCGTAGTCACACAACCATATCTGGAACTCCACCAAAGAACCACACTACTTGATGCCTTTCTTCAAATGAGCATTCGCATCCTCATTTTGTGGCCGAGGATCAACGACCTTGGGGCACGGTGTTGGCTCAAACAACCCCAATCTCATCCCACTGTCAACAACGGCCTTGTCTGCAAGACTCACATCCCTAAAGAATGGCGGCCCTCTTTCCTTGCCGGTCACCTTCTTGTAGATTTGATTTTCTTGCGCCGTCAACCTATCCTCATCCAATTCTTCCTCCGGACCATTGTTATCCAAGTCATACCCACACATACGGTTATAAGGGAGGGTACGGTCCATGTCTTGTTGCCGCACAATGACATCCAAATTACCAATGGGATTGTAATGAATCTCTTCATTCTCCGCGTAAGCATCCTCTTGAGCAACAATAGCATCATCATCAACATGACCACTAGCATCTTCTTGAACAAGAGGAATAGCATCAACTCGGAGTACTATGGCGCTAGCATTGATATGATCTTCATTGGGTTGGCTACTTGGTGGTTGGCTAAAACCGACATACACCTCGGCACTACCATCATGTATTGGGAAGGATACATTGCAGTTCAAATCAATTTGCAAGGGAAGAGGAGGATCAACCTTTGTGGCAAATATCTCAAGAGACTTGTCTTGTGATGCGTCTACTTTGTCCTTGTACACATTCCAATGCAATTGGGAGGTGATGGGCATACTCTTTAATCGGGACTTTACTCCCAATCCAATGTCATACCTCCCAATAAGCTTAACCTCGGCATTTGGGTCATTCCAATATAAGACGCTTCTCACTTTCACTACAAAACCATCAAAGCTTGTACCTGTGTCAAAAACCATAGCCTCTTTCCTTCATCGTCATTTCCAAGCATAAATGTCGTCTTGTCCAAATAATGAACATTTACGAGCTTATGCATCTAAGAAAAATGGAAACAATAAAGTCATCCATATATGTCATCCAACCAATTCAAATGGACCAATAACATAATTTATGCACACATTGGACAAATACCTTCTATTCATAGTAATTTCCTTAACCTTAACCATAACCCTAACCATAACTATAACCCTAACGACCCTAACACTAACCCTAACCCTAACACTATCCCCTCACATTACCACTATAACCCCTAACCCTAGGTAAGCACAAGCACGAAGATAGCCATAAATGCATCATAAATGTTCCATAAATGCACACAACAAAATCAACACCTAGGGTTTACAATAAATTGAGCTAAAGCACACAAAAACAAGATTTCAACCAATCAAAATGAGGGAAAGTGGGAGAGGTACCTTAGGGGATGAAAATGTTCCAGGTCCACCGGTGAAACCTCAAGCAAATGGAGTGGATCTAGGGGGTGTTTGGGTGGGGGAAAGAGAAAGGGGAGGAGCTGACCACAAGGAAGAAGATTGGTGAAGAAGAGCGATGGTGGGGCCCACACACCAGCCCCTCCCAACCTTATCCACCCCAGGACCCTACCGTGAGGGGCCGTGGCGGTTGGTGTTAGAAGCATACCGTCAGGCGGTCTGGCGGGTAGGGCCCTTTTCCATGTCAGCCCCAGCTGACGGCCGTTAGTTGCCGTCTCGTCACCTACCGCCACGGCAACGGCGATAGGCTATGGGACCTACCGCCACGACCCCTGGTGGTAGGCACAAGTGTCAGATTTCTAAAAAGGTTCAAACGTGGGTCAGATCCCGAAATAAGATAGGAAAAAGGTCAAAACATGAAATTTAGCCGCTCTCGCCCGTGAGATCCGCTAGTGGAAAAAGGGAAATTGAAATCAACCGACAAGCGCGCAACAAAAGAAAAAGAAATCGACCACATGGAGCACATGCTTGTAGATTTTAGATTTTTTGGTTCCCAGAAAATATGCACCGACATACTAGGAATTAACGAAACCGAGATTTTCGGTGCCCCAATTCGGTATTCGGTTTTAGACCGAACAGATTGGACAGCTGGGTCCTGGCCGCGCTGGTTTGTGTTGGGTTGGCCGGATGAGATAGATGCATTAATTAAACCTTGTCTATTCTTGGCTGGGCAACGAAATGTGTTGTGTGGGCTAGATTAATTATATACCCAAGCCCCTATATCCAGGGATGATTTTGCTTTGAGCATAACCCACTTGTTTGATTGGGACCTATGAGCCTACCAAGTGTGTACACGTGTATTAGTTTGGAAGGCTGGTGTGTACAGTTTCCTTGGTGACTGTAGTCCTTGGATGAAAATTTTCTTAACGTGGTTACCGATTTCGTGCGTGCATCTAGCTATTTTTGAGGGGCAAACATGTAGTTCGTCAGGGGAAGAGAATTGGTTGTTTGCATCTTGATCGCTGGTGGACCACCAGCACGGGAGTCGGCGATGAGGCTACGTGCATGCATGCTTGAGGCCGGCTGTTCCATGCAGACGGTTTCTACTTTATTTCTCAAGTTTAGACATTTTTTCCTTCACATACGAATGTACTGGTATTTATGACATGTAGTCATTGTTGTTGGCGTGTTCTTTTCTCTGTCGAAAATACTCGAAGGCTCAAGGGAAATCACGTGTCACCGGTGACCGCCCCACCGCCTGTGCTCATATAAAACCGCCCGCCTGGTCGCTCAACTCACCATCGCTAGCACTACTGCATCGACACTTCCTCCCCCACCAGGGACCTGTTTCTTCTCCGTTGCACTCCCGTTCAACTCATCCTGCCCGATTCTCGGGGACGCCCACACCCCACCTAGCTGCTGGCTAGTAGCCCCCGACGCATCCTCCTCATATCTTTGCGTGGCTGCTGCGGTGACGAACAGGAGGTGCCCGTTGAGGCCGAAATCTATAACAGGAAGAAAACTCAGGCCGCAGTGTCGTGCCATTCCCATCGATGTTGCCGATCTTCCAACCGTCGAGGTGGGCACATGCCCTGGTGTTCTTGACCTCGAGCTCGCCCAACTCGTGGGTGCCTCGAGCCCATCCAACTTGCCGGCTGGTCTAGCTCGCGCCCACCGAATCGACCTCATGAACACCAGGCCGTCGGCGCCCCGTCGTCGGCAGAGGCACTCTACCTCTCTGTCATCCCGCCCATGTGAACTATAGGAGGATGCTTCCACAGCGGCTGGCTCGCCCTTGCGGCAGTTCCAGCGGCTGCACGTCTGCTACATGATGAGCATGGCGGCGCCAGAACCATACCTCTATTAGATGCATGGCAGGTACAACAAGAAAATATCTATATGTCATACATGCAACCGTGATGACCCACAGTATTGGGGATCTATCGTATTCCTTTTGAAAAGTAAGAGTATCGAATCTAACAAGGAGTAGAAAGAAATGACAAGCGGTTTTCAGCAAAGTATTCTCTACAAGCACTGAAATTATCGGTAACAAATAGTTTTGTGATAAGATAATTCGTAACGGGTAACAAGTAACAAAACTAACTAATGTGCAGTAAGGTGACTCAATCCTTTTTGTAGCAAAGGACAAGTCTGGACGAACTCTTATATAAAATAAAACGCTCCCGAGAACACATGGAAATTACTGTCAAGCTACTTTATGAGTTGTAGCATGCGTGCAGTACAGATTACCTTAATTCTATGGCAAGGATCGTCACGTGAGCTGTAGACGAGAATCGAGGGTAACTACGATGGCCTCGATGCCTAGCATGCACACCGAAGTAAAATCGGTTTCTCAGAATCGCTAACCGAGCATAGTACCGAACGAATCGAGTCAGGTCATTTTGGCTTCGGTTCAGGTTAACGCGGATTGGTCGTTTGGTTCACTGGTTATATGCCCACCCTGAGCCCAGTGCGTGTGCGAGACGAGCGCGCTGCATGATCCAGCTAGATCGGACTTTTCCTTTCTTCAATGAAATGAAAGAAAATTGCATCAACTGGAAATTATTGTATGCTATGCGTGCTAGCACTTATTACAATTTTTTTATGGATGAACACCGATTATAACTACTTGTTATTGTTCATTGTTATTGTCATAGTACTGTAGTTTGTTAGTTGTTACTTGCTGTTGTTTGTTGTTACATTATCAGATATAATAATTAAAAGTGAGTGAAATATTGAAAAGGAATACTATTTCTGAAGGGAGAAGATATTTGAGGCTCACCGGTACTTGCCGACCATCAAAATATTCCTCAACTTTGAATGCCATTGATGTCGTTGGTGACATAGGGAGGCGAGAGGGAGGGATGAAGAGTAGAAGGAGTGCGACAACGGTGCATCTTGCCCGCGTCCTGTTTTGTCCCGCACAGCAGCTGGGATGCGAGATATAGGAATTAATATATGATCTATTTGAAGCTGCTACAGGTATGCAAATGGTGCATAATTACTTTCACATCAAAGGAGTAGCCGGTGATCGATAAATGTTTAGATTTCTGTAATTATTTTTACACAGGGTTGTTGAATATCAGCAACTTATTACAAATAATTTAGTTTCTTTAGAGCGAGTTGGAGGAGTATGTTTTATTAGCAAAGAAGAGGATTGTGAGCTTTTGGAATACAATAGAATCTTCATAAAGTGGATCCTTATGAGCCTTAAAATCAATTTAACTGAAAAATCTTATTATTCACCGTGATAGATAACTCTAAAATACCACACAAACTCTCAGGCTTATTATATACCCATCGCAACGCACTGGCATTTTTGCTAGTCTATAACTAATAATAAATGGGTTATTGCTTCTAGCGGTACGTATCCAAAATTGCCACCGAAGTTAGAAAATATTACCCACCGATGTCACCTATAAGTGATATAAAACGGTTCACACAGGGGAATCCCTGCCTGGGCCGGCCCATGTAGTAGGACCTTCTATACTGCACTCTGTGCGTTGGGAGAAGACACAGCACACCTGTTTGGGCCAGCCCATGTCCGAGCGGCCTGTTTTTCAGTTTCATTTTTTGTTTTTTGTTTTCCTTATCCATCTTCATTTTCCTACTTCCAATAATTTTGAACTTTAAAAAAGTTTCAAATTTTTTAGAAAATATGAATTTTGAAATAAAATGCTTAATAACTCATAAATGTTTGCGGATTCAGAAAATGTCACGAGTTTTAAAAAATGTTCGCATATTCAAAAAATGTTCGTAATTTTGAAAACAAATGTTTGAGAAATAAAAGTATGTTTATAATTTTTTTGGACGTCGATAACTGCCACACGTCTCTAATGCAAATAGATTGCCACGTCGTCGCATGCATGCATGCGAGAATCTTTTTGGATTTTCAGTTTTTAAAATGTTTTATCTCTTAAACGAAAAATCCGATTGAAGATCCATTTTCAACATTAAATCCCTCGCGACGAGTTCTTCAAAACTAGATCTCATATCGATATATTTCGGTGATTTTTTTTTATTAAAAGTTGCCATGTCTATTGCATATGAATTGCCATGATATTTACACTGAATTTGCCATGATATGTTTCAACTATTTTCTTTTACATTTAAAAGTAAATTTTAACATATTATAAAACAGAGAATTAAGAAACTAGGCTTGCCATGCACCATAAACTAAAATTGCCACGATACATGCACTTAAAATTGCTATGGTTCAATAAAAAAAATATTTTCATTGTCATAGTACTGAAATTGCCATCATCAAAAAACTAAAATTGCCATGATCAACAAACTAAAATTGCCACATGGCAACTTTAGTTTAAGCACTATGGCAACTATAGTGTAAACATCATGGCAACTTCTGGGCAAAAAAAAAATCGTCGAAACATATCAACATGGGGTCTAGTTTTTAAGATCTCGTCGAGACGGATTTAATGGTGAAAACGGATTTTTAGTTCGCTTTTTTATTTAGGAGATAAAACATTTTTAAGCCGAAAACCAAAAACAATTCTGCTGATGTCAACTATTCATATGTGGCAAAATGAGTGGTGATGGAGGCTTGTGGACGATCTGCAAATGCCCACATGTGTGGGCGTTAGTTTTTCTGTTTTTTTTAATTTTTCTGTCATTCTCTGCTTTTTCGATTCATAGGTGTACTCAGATCCAAGGATCAAATATATGCTACTGTAAAGTTGTCTCTGGATATTATCTACCTGTTTCAAGGTAGAGACAACTTGGAGAGATCAATGTGCATTTCAGACATCACATTTTATAATTTGATAACACTAATAGAGATGGAGGGATATGGTCGAAAAGATTACATGTATTTTGTGAGGGATTCTGGTGTGAGTATTTCTAGATTGGAATTAATTTGTGATGTTGAAAAGGTGGACGCAATGCTTGGTCATATTGCCAGTAGAGATCAAAAGGTAATCAATCATATTGACAGGTCTCCTTATGTGGATCTAAAAATGGAAGTGATCAGCGCCTCCAAGTTTATTGTTGATCTCAAGATTGTTAAGATTGATAGGCAGGCTAACAAGACGGCACATGAGATAGCAAAATTTAGCTTTGATAGCATGTCCGATGGTATACTGTGTAATTCTGTTCCGCCCTGCGTGGCTAATTATGTAATGAATGATTGTAAGACTCTTGTTATTTGATCAATATATGGGTGGAGTTTTTTTTTAAAGTAGTCAGCTTGACTGTGATTAGGAGCACTCATGCAAGACCCGCAGATTTGAATTGAGGTTATGTGTATTAGGAGCAGGTTCTTTTGAGTGAATTAGAGGAGTGTGGTATTTTCTTCTCCTGTTGGAGAAGAATTGTGTGCATATTAAACTCAGCAGCAAAACGATAGTATGGAATATTAAACACAATATAAATTTCAATCCTCGGACATTATATAAAATTTCATTGGAAAGCTCAGACAATAAACTTATACGATAGAGTACAATTCCTTAGGAGCATATGTCCATCATTGTCTCGTCTTGTGACGACGACGACAATTCAAAGACGTGAGGCGAGAGCAGAGTGGGACGGTAACCCTGATGGATGACCCATCGCCATTTGCGTGATACTGTAGTTTGCTGGAGCTGCTTGTTCCACTTTAGCAGTTGACTGTGGTCAGGAATGGACAACCTCGTGTCATACTTGTGCAAGGTGTTGCTGCGGGTGTAGCAGAGCGTCTCATGTTCAAACCATGCACTCCACGGCCTTGAGATGTCGAAGGAATGTTCCGCTTCCACGAAGAAGCTGTAGCGCAAATCCCAGTGTGGTTCCTTCTCATCGTCCGTTTCCTTGTTGTCCATGACCCAGAAGCGGAGGGCCTTGGGGCGACCACCGCTGAGCACGTGTGCGGCCAAGCACAGCCGCCCCTTCAGCTCAAAGGCCAGCGGATTATCATATGGATAGGTCCCGAGATTATCCGGGAGAGGATAAGTGCGGCTCGTCTCGGCAGGCACGTCCAATACCAGCACTCCTCCGGCAGCCTCATGTCTTGCGAATTGATTCCAGCCTCTAGTGACCACGTGAAGTTTACCATCGATCAGCACTGGCGCCAAAGTGTAATCTTTTGTGGCTGGGCGAGAGGGTGAGAGGAACGAGTCTTTGCGCCATCCGCGGGCATCACCCAAGGTGTAGACGTCCATGTCCACCCGTTCTTCGGAGGAGTATGAGTATGGCGGGAAAGAGAGGCGGAACAGCTTGTACTCGTCGGTGGGCGGGCTGAACCCCAAGGCGAAGAGATAATCATCGTCCTCGTTGCTGAGCGGAGGGGCCTCGGGAAGAGCCAGCGTCTCCCCGCTAGCGGGGTTGCACACCACCGCCGGCGCCTGGGCGTTGTGGTCCCTGTCAACGAAGCAGAGGAGGCCGTTGCAGATGTTGGCGAGGCCGTAGCCGTGGGGGATGGTGACGGAGCACATGGCCTTGCCTGAAGATACGCTGAAGACGCCGGTCCTTTCGCTCGAGCCGATATGGCCGACCTCGCCTATGTTGGATACGCGCAAGAGCTCGGACTCTGCCGAGAGCGCGGCATGGCTCGCTGCGTGGAGCTTGCGGAAGGAGGGGTCTCTCACGGCGCTGCGCCACTGCCGGGAGACGCGGCAGCACCGGGCCACGTCCTTGGTCGGCAGCTTCATCAGGATTTCCTGTAGCATCTCGCTAGGGATCTCCTCGGCCTCACTGGTACGATGACGTCCCATCGTAGCATAGACATCGACGTCCCAAGGCAAAGATATGCGCATCCTACTCGATCGGTGGAAGGCAGCAACTCGCTCCAACTCGATCGATTGTGAGTTGTGACCGTCGACTTGGTATTTTATAGATAGAAGGCACCACCGTACGAGTTGCCGAGTTTGAGTCGAAGCAGGTATTCGCGTAATTCCTCGTAGTACGACTTGGTGAATGAGACTAAATTATATCTCATCTAAATGAATTCTAGCAAAACTAGTTTTCATTACTAATATATCCAAGCCTAAACATGCATGCACGACTCCGTCGCTGCCTGTGCGACTCCGTCGTCAAGAATGCATGCAACCGATTGGCTTCTGCACGTGCTCCGTTCAGGAAGCACAGACCAAGCATCCTTTCCTTACTAATCACGAAACGGAAACGATGAATGAATCGCCAAAAATGCTACACCTATGTAACTCTTTTACGTACGCTACATTTTTTTTTAACCGGGCTTTACCCCTTTTTATTATTAAGAACAGAAATACAAACCAGTTCAAGTTGACAGGAGAAGGAAAAGAGGGTAGAGCGAGTTCAAGCATTATCAGAAAACCCACCACATCGGCTCGCCGTCAAAACTCTCGCCATTCGATTGCCAGATGTAGGCATGTAGCATTGCGCATGAATCGCCAGATCGGTTCCTCTCCTCTCTGCACGGCCACACCCTTATTTCCGTCTTCGATCGCCAGATCCAACCAATTGGCTGCCCCTCTCTCCGGACGTCCAGTCATAATACAAATATTTTCTTCTTCTTCTTTTGAGCATCACGTCACGTAGGCACGCAAAGAAATACTGCTACTGCTAGCTGCCAGCTAGTGCAAGTACGCACGACTTTTTCTTCTTCTTTTGAGCATCACGTACACTGCTAGCCAGCCTGCTTCAGACGCACATGCAATGCACGCATGCGTGGGTGACTACCAACTAGATCCGGATCGCCCCCTCGCGCGAGGGTGCCGGTCAAAGCGTTTTGTCGAAGCACGTAATACTATGTCAGTAGGAAACCAGGTAGAGCATTTGCACTTATACAGGATCAAGCTCGGTGCGTTGATATGACCACAAAAGATAGCCATTCGACATGAAATTCAATACCAAAAATGAGAACACATGGGAGTAGGAAATAAGAAAAGGAACATAATAAAAAGAGCCAACTACGGAGCCATTATCACTAAGCATACTAATAAGTGTCGTAATCCATCTGCCTTGTCGATGTACTTCATAGGGACCACCTCACACAAACCTGATACAAACAAACTGTGAGATATATGGAATTCAATTATTTATGTACTCAAGCATCAACCCTAATACCTTGAACTTTAACAGTAGGCCAATCAGAATCAAAATGGTCCATGTAAGCAATGACCCTTATCTAATACAAGGAATCCACAACGTAGAAAGCACCACAGGAGAGGTAAGGTGGTATACAAAGGAATGCATATTCTTGTCAGCCGAGCAACCAAATCAAAGTGTCACTCGGAAGCAAAGTTTGTTTTCATGCACAAATTGAGAAGCCACCAAACAATATATGAACATAAAAGTATATTTCACTATTGGTTTAGTAGCAAATAACCTAAGCATAGTGCATATGACAGCATGCAGCAACTTAAGAAAGTGATCAAATTATCTCTCTGAACCAAAAAGGCCAGATTATACTTCAGTGTCCTATCACACTACAATCAGAAGTATGATATACTGTTATAGATCTGTATACACCTCACTTTTTTATCACACTATTATACATAAGATTAACCAATGAAATGAGGCTGGGACCTAGCGGGACGGACGTTGGGGCTAAACACTGGTCACTGGGGGTGGTGAACGGACCAGGCAAGGGGGGTGAACGGACCAGGCAAGGGATTTCATCCATTAATAAAGCTCCTGCAACCTTCTTAATCATGAAACATATAAAGGCAGGAGGCTCACCTTTTTTGTTGTAGGTTAGCGATGAGGCAGTAGCTGCAAGATCGGAGGAGGAGGCCATTAGGGGGCAGAGGAGGAGGCTGAAGCGAGCTCGCGCCGGTCTGTGGCAGCCGGATTTATCAGGAAAAGGCAACACCTGGGCGCCTAACATGGCGTATCAAAGGTTGCACACCTCGGGCCATCTAGGCCATCCTAGGAAGAGTGAAACTGCATTGGCATTAGTATGCGTACATATGCTTGTTTACAAAATTGGATCAAAATATAACTGCACCTGTCGCAACAACTGGACATGAATACACATACGTGCATTTGTGTGTCTCATATATTTGTTTAGAGCAGAACTTCACACACACACACACACACACACATTTGGTATTCTATATTAGGGGTGCAGTCCAAACAATGGTTCATAACAATGCATCTATACAACAGAAGGCACCACAAGCAAGCCAAATCAGGTATGAAAATAGTAGATAGCAAAGCAAAATGAGAATAGTAGTCTTCTTTGCTCACCAAATATAGCAATCGGTAGTCGATAGTCTGGGTCCATTACAAACCCTAGGACTACACCTAACACATTACAAACCAAGTTCCAGATCACTTTAATGATCAATTACAACCCATTTTCTAGCACTCAAACCGACACAAGTAAATGAACTTCAGTACACTAGCATTTTCCCTAAGACTACACCTAGCACAAAGACAACGAAAAACATCACCAAATTCATATACTTGCCCTTCATTGCTTCCAGTTCTGCATTCTTCTCCCTTAACTGAACCTGCAGAGACATAATCCTTGACCCTTCTAAAGCTGCTTCATTTCCAGACAGCCAGATTTGGATATTGATCTTCTGTACGAGCCAAAAATCATTGACGACCCTTCAACCTCCACACCTCATCTCTCAAATCTCCAATCAAGTCGCTTAAAAACTTAGGCAAAGGATCATCATGCCATTCCAGAAAGCCACATCCACCATGCTATTCAACACAAATGTGGCAAGAAATCAATCAAAGAGTATGAGCAAAAATGGCCAGAAGAAAATGATATGAGCACAAGAAATGGGGCTCACCATTGCATCCACACAGACTTAGTACCTCCGGCAGGGGTTTTGACGGCTCCAGGAGATCCATCGCGGCGCCTTCCGCGGCGGATCACAGTGGCACATGTTCGGCGGCTCGTATGCCATTGGGCTCTGCCTGTAAGCAATAGGAGACCTCGACTCCGTGTCCCTCCTTCCACTGGCGCGGCGGAAGCCGGGAGCGGAAGAGCCCAAAGACCACGACATCGCGCCGCTGCCGCCGCGCTCTGCACCCCGTCATCACTGCCACCGCTAACCCTAGCTTCTCATCTCCAGGAATCCCCACTCTCTATCCCAATCCTTTTAACACGACCACACCAATCAACAAAAGCACTAGCCGGCCCACAAGTAAGGTCAATCCCATGTTGACTACTGCCATGTCTTCGTTTTTTTGCATGGATTTGATAGTTGAGTGTGCTGATTTGGATATGGATTTTTTTGGCCTAAATTGATGTGCTTCTCTATAGATGAAAACCTTTATACAAAAAAGTATCCAAATCTATAATACTAAATAGATTGAGTACGCTAATAGATTCTTACATACTTAATAGATTCTTACACATCATAGTAGAGTTCAACTAATTATTACACATCATAGTAGATTCTTACATAGTAGATAGCTTAGTAGAGTTCAACTAATTCCAACTTAGTTCACAAGTACACAGCCATAGTCCACATTTACTACTTCTAAACAACAACATACATCACAAAAGGCCAGCTAAGCATGCTTCTCATGTCATGTTCATCTGGATCTTGCTCTCACATCTTCTTGATTCTGCCAACATGTCCTGGACCACCTTCAAGTTCTTCCTGTTCTTCTCCTCTGGCCTTAGCAAATCAGCAATCTGAAGCTTCAGTTCAGCCCTGCCTCCAGTGAGCTTCTCATGTCCCTTCTTCAGGTCACCCATGTGAAGCTTCAACTTTGAGTTCTCCTGTGTGAGCTTTTCCACTGACTTGTTGAGTTCATCAACCTGCAACTGCAAGTTACTACTAGCTTCACTGAGCTGCTCCTTCTCTTTCAAATGGTTTAACTTTAGGTTCTGGATGACAGTGCCTTGAACTTGTGTCAGATTCATCAGGACTTTATACTTCTCCTGCAGCTTGTAGATCTTTGCACCTTCCTTATCCATCTCTAATTTCATATCAGACACAACTGACTTGGTAACCTCAACACCCTTCATCTTAGCATTCAAATAGCTGAAATCCATCATCTTGTCCTCTTGGGCACTGAATAGTTCACGCACATCTTCAACCAATTTGTCATAGTTGCCCTCTAGTTTGTTTTTCTCCTCTGTCAAATGGTGAACATTGAGTGAATTCTCAAGGTTATCCTTCCTCCTACCACTCCTGCTGTCTGAGTACATCTCCCATAGCTTCAACAAAGCATTCTGCAGTGTGGGAGGCCACTCTGGGTCAATCCATTGAACAAAACCACATTTATCAGCTTCCTGCAATGTAAACATCACAATTATTGTAAACAACCCATTCAAATAGCTGAAGCCCAGCATGTGCAATGTCAGCAACACTTGTATTGTAAACAACTGAACTATGAGCATCCCACAGAATAAATTATCTGATCTATGAGCATCCCACAGTTAAATATAACTGTACTTTGAGAAACAAACAATTAACAAGTAACCCAAAGTGAGCTGCCCAACTAACTATGAAAGTTATTTCAAACTCAAACAGGACAACTATGAGGGACCCACGGTGTAAGATAAATCTACTTTGGCCAACTAACAATTAAAAAATAACTCAAGCTTGAAGCATCTGACATAGTCGGTGAGATGCCCAATTAAAGAATGAGCATCTACACTACAGACTAAGCTGTTGACATGTTATAAAATAAACATCTACCCCCTACGTTCCTATGTCTTTCTAGAGATTTCAACAAGTGACTACATACGAAGCAAAATGAGTGAATTTGCACTCTAAAATATGTCTATATACATCCGTATGTGGTAGTCTATTTAAATCTCTAAAAAGTCAAATATTTAGAAACGGAGGGAGTACTTCACAAATTAAATATACATGGAAAGCATCAGCAACTGGCTAAACAAGTACACAATAAGATGGTGCCTACTTAAACAATCACACAATCTGCATCAGCACATGGGTAAACTAAGAAATGACCAACAGGTCTGCCAACATAAACTATGGACTGGGCCATGTGCTTACTATCATTCTTAATACAAAAAATAAAGGTAATGTGTAGCATCTAACCTTATTAGCACACACTAAGAACCTCCTGCCCGTGTCAAATCCTTCAAAGGCCACACGCCTCTCAGCTGCCAGACCATGGTGCTTGCTAGGAACCAGCGCTGTTGTCTCAACGCCCATGTAGTCCTGGTCGTCAATGCTAGCAGAGACCTAAAGGAGCAAAGTGAACCAATAACCCCCCAAATCAAATCAGCAATCCCCGAGGAACACAAACCCTAACCCTAATCCTAGTTTTGCAACTCAGCTGGTACTGCATGCCGTCGTCCGAGGAGCTGATGTACAGGAGACTGGAGTATTCGTTGTTGCTCTCGTCCTCGTACACCATAGCGCGACGGACGGCGGCGGCGGTGGGGGCGGTCGACGGCGAATCGTAGGGGGGGAGGGAGAGAGCTCGATGAGGAGGAGGGAGACTAGAGTGGTCGGGGAACCGGCTCGGTTCGACCGAGCCCGCTAAGACAGACCGTGCCTGCCTCGTCCTAGTCAGCGCACCGGCACGCACCGATTCGCCAGCGTGTCGCCTGACAGGTGGAGCCGCACGGTCAGGTACATGATCAATACGGGGTTATACGGCTTTCAGTCCTATTTGTAATGATTAGGCCGAATAGTGGTACTGAGTTGCGACGCACGAAATGTGGTACTGACGTTACACGATGCTGAAAACACGGGAGATGACTAGAGCACAATGACTGAAAAAATCGCATACACAGGACGTACGGCGGCTCAAAAAATTCCTCAAGAGCTCTTCCTCGATCGGTTCTACGTCGCGGTTCTACGTACGGGTCCTCTATTCCGCCGGCCTGCACGCCGAGCTCGTCGCCATGGCGCAGCTCATGGCGCAGCGCGCGGCCGGAAGGCTCTCCAAGCCGGTGATGCCAGCCAGCACGAGGGTGGTTCACAAAACCATCGTGGAGAAAGGCTGCGGCTGCGGCTGCGACTTCGCCATCGTGAGCAGCACGGTCCGCGTGCGGGTGCAGTGCGCCGGCGACCTCACGGCGGCGGACTGCACCGGGTCCCTGCAGGACTCGGCGCAGGCCGTAGGCTGGGAGCCTGGGACCTCGACGCGGCCCGCGGCGACGGTGGCGCGGCGGCCACGGTGGTGGGCTTCAACTGCCACGTTCGGTTCGAGGTCTCCACCGCGCTGGCGCCGCGCAGCAACCAGAGCGACGACCCCAGCGACCACAGCGGCAGTGAGTTCTCGATCCTATTAATGACCTACGATCTTTCTTTCCTTTTCCTTTCATTCAAAAAGGAATGGCACTGACACACAACGAATTTTGGTTTCCACACAGTTCTCCGTGTAGGCCTTCTAGCTTTGATCATAGCCAACTTCATTCTGACAGTAGCCAACTACTGCACTCCTCGCCGGTGAAGAGAAGACGCAACGCCGGATGCGACATCGGCAGGTACTCTTTTTCTTTTTTGCTTTTGCTATATTTCTTTACTCATGTTATTTAACACGATTGAAAAAATGCAATAAAATCTTAGCATGTTCCAGTTTTCTTACATACATACTCATGCATGTTGGCCACTCTCGATTGCGCAGGGAGTATCTTCTTGATTATCTCCAGAGGGTCGGTGACAAAGATGATGAGAAGTGAGAACAGGCTACAGCAATCCGCAAAATAAGATCATGAAGAGTGCTGTAGCGCTTCATGTTATTTTCGCCTCCTTTTCCTTTTCTGTTCACTTGTTAATCAGTAGTGTTCGAGAACGGTGTATGTGGATGGTCTGTCGGTAGGTGCATGACTGCCTTCTCCTGTGTTGTTTTCATCTAGCTATATATATGCATGTCCTACTAAGTAGTCGTGGTAATTGATTAATAATCAGGCATGAAATGCAAGAATGGCACCCCAGTTTGATCAAGTGCCAACTTCTCATTTTTGAGTTGATTGATGAAGTGCAAACTTGCCTGCACGTACGAGTACGATCGAGCTGTGTAGTACGGAGTAGTATGTAATAAACTGTTGATGTGAGCAGCAGCATCCATCTCCGGACGAGCTGCCCAGCTAGCTTAGAGCACCTCCACCCGTTGGCCCCCCAAGGGCTTGAAAAATCGCCGCCTGAGGGCGACCCGGCGAAAAAATCGGCTTGGGGCCGATGTGGTTCCGAGCCGCCGGCCACAAGGTCGCTCTAGAAGGCTTTTTTTAAAGACATTCAGCTAAATTTCGGCAAACAGGCATAAACTTCGGCAGACTTAAAGAGTTTTTTTACATAGCAAATATAAAAAATAAAGGCCTAGTTTACAGGAAGAACGTGCTGAGCGCGGCGAAGTCGCCGCCGTCGCCGCCATCGCCAATGTCCTCTCGTCGTCCTTCTCCTCCTTGACGAGGTCGCCCCTGCTGCACCCCTGCCCGGGGACGCCCTGGCGGACCGGTGGCGGCGCGTTGTCGTCGCTGTCGTCGTCGAGAACGATGATGCCTCCCTCGTCGCGGCCGCGGCGACGCGCGGCGAACTGCTATAGGGCGCGGCACTGGCGCTCTAGCTCCGTCCGCTCCCAGTCTTCGTGCCCCCACTTCAAGGCCGCCTCGTCGGAGAGCCCCGGCTCCGTCTTCACCGCGGCGAGTCTTGGCTCCGTCTTGACGGCAGGGAGCCCCGGCTCTGCCTTTGGCCTGACGAAGCGGGGAGGAGCCGAGGAGGAGGCGCGCCTGCCATCGTTGATGACGATGTCGTCGCTACATGTGCGCCGGCCGAGCGGCGTCTCGGCGGGCTCGGCCTTCACGCTCAGCAGCGCTGGCGACCCGGAGGAGGAGGAGCGGGAGGAGGAGGAGGAAGAGGACACCGTCCTCCTTGGCATCCACTGGTCGCCGATTCGGGCTGGGGCGGCTAGGGTACGTCAAGGGCGGGGCATTGCTGCCCTCGAGGTGCCGGAGAACTTCGTGGAGCGAGCGGCCGGGGGGCGCCCCTCGATGTTCTTGTTGCCCCGCACCACCGGCGCCGCGTTGGTGGAGGCGAGCCGCCGCGCCTGCCGGTGCTGGAAGTACGTCGCCGACGCCTCGTGGCTATCGGCGGTGTACTGTGGGAGAGCCCGCTGCACGCGAACAACCTCGACGGCGAAGTAGTCG
>NC_041383.1:157829436-157830194 GCF_002162155.2 Triticum dicoccoides | reverse complement strand
ATGTTGGGAGGCGCTAGGATGTTGGCCTCGAAGAGCAGGTATGCTTCCCACTCGTGCAGCGAGCGGCGGCCGAAGCCGTTGGCCGCCGCCCCATCGCCGGGGAATCGCTCTTCCATCGTCTAGGCGGGAAAGAGGGAGCATGCTTGGGGAGAGAGCGAAGGAACGTCAGCGGCGGCTGCGCACGGGGAGAGAGGCAGAGCTCGGCGGCGGCTGTGGGCGGGTGTGGCCAGAGGCGAGGGGGAGGCGTCGCTTTTATAGCCGGGCGATGTGTGTACGCGTGGGAGGAGGGGGGCGTCACCGCACTGCCCATAAGGATGCGCCGCCCGTGAGGAATCAATGGAAGGCTGACCGGCGGCAGCCTTGGCATTGATTCCCCGCGGGAAACCGAGGCGTTGTGAGGACGACGAGGCGAGTGTCGCTGACTCGGCCGGCCCGCAGTTCATTCGTGCCAAAATCACTTGCCCCGGTGCCCCCGGGCGCCCCCCAGCGCGCCAGGTTCGGCCTGAGTCCGCCGGCATCAGTTTCGGCCCCGGCGCGACTGGGCCGATTTTTGGGCGCCGGCGCGGAAAAATCGCCTGAGGGGGCCTGTTGGGGGCGCGACTGGAGATGCTATTAGTTAGCTGCATGTGCGCCCTGCTTGGAGTCGACTGTAGTGCGTGTCCAATACCAACCATCACTGTAATCTCTACTATCCAAAAGAAACGTAGTGTTCCGTTTCCCCTCTTACGTTCCCCGCTTCGTCCAGCCTCTCATACGAC
>NC_041383.1:157816089-157829253 GCF_002162155.2 Triticum dicoccoides | reverse complement strand
AGTCCCACCTCTCGTACGACCCCCTCACCCCCGATTTTCTTTCCCCCCTTCCGGTTTTCTCCCTCTGGCCGGACAAACAACAGGCAATCAATCACATAAGGTAACCAGAGGCAATCATTCCAAACGCAATAATTTCACATAAGGTAACCAGACTCAATTAATTCAAACGCAATCAATTCATGCATGGCAATCAATTCATTCAATCACCTTCCTTCTTTCAAACAAACGGTGATCAATCTCTTCTTCCTTCTTTCATTGAAACCGTGATCAATATTCTTCCTTCTTTGACTATCACCATGGTTTACCTCGTCTCCCATTTTACGTCGTCGCAGCTCTTCGTTAAGCCCCTACTCCCACGTTGGGTTCAACAAAGGGTTTTCCTTCCGTGACTTCCGCACCCGACACCCTTCCCGATCCTGCCTTCCTCTCTCTCTCTGTCTTGCTCGCTGATCTCTTGTCCTAGACCCTGCTCTACGGTTCCTCTTTTGGTGTCTACGCATCTGTCCCGAACCACTTGATGCCAGATCCCTGTCCCCTACTTGATCCGGATCCAGAGGAAGGGCGCCGGCTGAGAGCACGTTGATTACTGTGATTGCATCAGAGTTATGCTGGGAAGGCCGGGACGGGAGCCACAGTCATGGTGGCGTTGGTGTCCTAGGCCCGATCCAGAGAACGGCAGGGCCACGATGCAGACAAGCGATGGCGCCGTGTCACCGTTCTGGGATGGCCGGCCGGACGATGCGGCATGTATCCCGTTCGACGAATTCATGGACAATAAGAGCCAGTTCTTTTAGCCTCATGATTCTCCAGAATCGTGATTCTGGGAAACTGCCCAGAGAATCATCTGCCCACAGAATCGTCTGCCCAGTTCTTTTCTGTGATTCTAACCTGTGATTGTTGTATGAGTTGTGTGCTAAAATGTCTGTAACGCCCCTAGACCGAAGTGTGTGATACATTGGTAACACTTGGTTATTTTGAACACGAAAACGAGTTGCAAATCTCATAAAGCATATAATATTACAATATATGACGCCATTTCCAAAGCAAATGCAAGCATTCCAGCCTCAAATTCCTCATCTTCTTGCTTTTTTTTATCCATCTGCCACAACCACATACACACATAGGAGGTTACAACAATTCGGTACAGTAGGAAAAGAGTAGCTCATAACAAGGTGCAGTAGCAAAAGAGTAGTTCATAAGAAGGCAAACAACATAATTCAATTCGGTACAAGTTCAAAGCAAATACAATGGTTCAACAAAATAAAATAGTTCACTACAATACAAGTTGGAAGCATTTGAAACATAGAGGTTCTACTTATTGTTGAACTCCCATGTTTTGTTTATCCATAGAAGCCTCGCACTAGGCTCGTGACCCTTGAAGGCAGAGAAAACATCACGATTTGTCTGATCCATAAATAGTTGTGAAGCATAGAAATGAACATCACTCCCAGGTGCACCACCATCCGCCTCTACCATGGCCAACATTTCGTGAATCTCCTTTCTTGCTGAAACTTGAGTTTCATCTCTCTTGTTCCTTGAATCAAAGAGGTCCACCATACGCACAAATGCCTCATTTTTTGCATGCTCACTTGCCCACTTTTCATTCATCTTAGGAGTTGGCGAATAAGGACATGCCCTCTTCTTCCCACCCTTAGCATGATTAGGACGAGGTGTAACCTGAGTTTCATCACCTTCACAACCAGACTCATCATCCAAAGTGATTCGAGACGTAGAACCTTGATATGTTGGCATTGGCACCCTCGCATGCTCATTTGTGACACAACAAGCATCAAACACCTCCTCCATTTTATCCTCCTCCGCAAGTGCAGCATACCGAAACTTGCTACCTTGCGGACGTGCCTGCAATGAAATAGCACACATTCATGTTAAATGAAATGAAAAATCCAACATGACTCCCAGTTTAATAAAATGACAAACAACAAAGGTACCTTCAACTCCAATGCCCACCACTCATTTGTAGCAGCAATGGTCTTTGTATAAGGATCTCTTCCAATGCCAGAAGCTTTTTGAACCAATGTCTTCCATATGGCATAATCACCTCTACATGCATCCCACCTGTTTTTTAATTGCAAGTGCGAATAGCCACGCCCAGAGCGCTCATTGAACTTAGTAAGCAAATTAGCTTGTCCTACATCGGACAAAGTGGTGCCTCCAGGGGCCCGGTTATTTGCTCGCACCTCCTCTACGCACACATCCATATAAATGGAATGAGCCGCACTATCCCAAATTGCTTTTGGATACTTCACTTTCTCCATCTACAACATCAATATGTGAATGTTTAAATGTAAACTACTTTTTTACTAAGCAGCAGTCATTTCATACCACTACAAAATTCATACAGTAGCAATCATTCATGCAATTTTTCATTGCTATAAACAGAGTTCGAACAGTAGCAATCAATCATACAAATTTCGTACTAACCAAATAACCATACAAATCGAAAACAGCATAAGCAAACAAGTAGCAGTATAATTTTTTTGATTCATACAAACAGAGTTGAACTAATATGTAACAGAGATATGACAAAGAGAAGGGGAGAAAGGATGAGATAGAGAGGAGCTCACCAACACCGGTGAAGTGGGCTCGGTCGACGCCGGCGCCTCCTGCTGCAGGACGGTTGGGTCGATGCGGGGAAGCCGGTTGGCCTCCTACTGCAGGGCGGTTGGGTCGGGGCGGGGAAGCCGGTTTGCCTCCTGCTGCCGGTGCCGAGGGGTCGGGGGTGGCTGTGGACTAGACGGGGATGCCCTGTAGAGGATCGCCGACAGCGGAGCTGATGATTTCGGGGCGGGGAATCCGGCGGCGGCGCCAGCCCTAGGTCGCACGGGGATGGGGATGAGCGACGGGGACGAACGACTGGGGGGGATCGACGAGTACTGGGCTGGGGCGCTGGGCCTCTGTCGGTCGGCTGGCCCGAGTGGCATATTGGGGGTAATTTCTACATCCAATAGGGGTATTTGCTAAAACTGAATCGTTTTGCTTTGCGGGAATCGCCAGAATCGTCAAGTTTGCTCGATTCTGAAATACACTGCCGATTGTGGGTGATTCTAGACGATTCCTGGAGAAGCAATGAGTTCTTTTGCGATTGTGATTTTCCAGGCAGTGATTCTTCAGAATCGAGTCGAAAGAACTGGCCCTAAGTTGTTCCGTTCCGAGTGAGGCGCCGCGCTGGGCAGGCTGAAAGTAGCGGCCGTAGGCCGCAGCGTCGCGTCGCAAGAGAGTTGCTGGTCAGAATTGGTCTCTGGTTGGGCAGGTAAATTTGGTTTGTTGTATAGATCAAGAAATGCCACAGCAGCACCAAAAGTCTTTCACTTTTTGTGGCATACTATAAATTGTTAATTTGGCAATTACGATGCAGACCGTGTTATGTTATATACTGCCAATATTTTATATGCATGGTGATACTCGGCGGGAACTGATTTTGCACTTGATCGTTTCAGTGGTATGATTGTAGCTGGCATTATTGTTCGAATTAATCCATGCAGGACCGGAGCAGCGCCCAGATGGACCTTGGTGATGGCCACAAAGCCAACAGGGAGGAGCGGAGCAGTAGCATCGGCGACTAGGCAGATCATAAGATTCTTGGGCGACGGCAATGAGCGAACGAGTTCAGCTGGCTTGTTCTGGTGAGAGGCAACCTGGCCGTTCCTTTTATAAGATGGGAGGAGAACCAAATCCATTCAATTCTAACTCTCCAACTAAACATGGGGATATGTCAACGACTTTGTGCGGCCGCGCGGTAGAGCAGCTCGGCTCTACGACAAACATGCCAATAAAGGAGATGGCTGGAGGCGTCCTCTGTTGCACAGTCAGGCATCCACTATTAACAAATAGCATTGTTTTTCGGGAGCATAGTTTTTATATATAATATGCAAACGCTGTTTACATTCAAGTGAATTTGTTGGATTTGCAACTTTATGCCATTATATTAGGTATAAGTGTATCTGCAGTTATAAGAGACGGTCGATTGGGAGTACGAATTAATGTTTACAAGAATGTCATATAGGATAGAGAATATGATCTTCCAAACTACTATGGGTTTTGATTGGTATTTAGAACGGAGAATATGTTCTTTTGAAGAATTTTTGATTGTTATTGTTTTTATGCGGCACATTTTTGGTGGTGTTTTGTTTTGTTAATTGCTCATTGCAAGGAATTGCAATGTTATTGACGATTTGATGGCTGGGAATGCTGATTGCCAAACAGGGTTGGAAAGTTGCATGGTTTTAATGTCTACTAGGATCTTGGGCAACAGTTTATTTGTTTGGGACTGCTATTTTCCTTTATCTATATTTTCGGACCGAAGGTTTGTTCACTCCCTTTTTGATGTCTTTCCACATTCGCATGTTTCATTTTATGTGAAAAATATAGGATGCAAGATCATATAGATAGTTTCTGCACTGGGAATCCACACAGAATAATCAAAGAGGCAGATGGGGAAATACAAATATGTCGACACTTATGGAATAATCAAAGATAGAACCGGTGTTTAAACATGTTTGCCCCGTTGCAACGCACCGGCAATTACCTAGTTCAACTAAAGGAAAACATAACTTATCCTTTTTTGTATTTAGAACCATGTACTTTACATAAATTAACCTGCGCTTAACCTCTCGCCCTCCCATGCATCCTTAGTTCATGCATTTATATTTTGTTCAAACTTCATGAAACAGTCTTTATATACAGAACACAAATGTCCAAACCAATACAAGGGCTATTTTGTTCAAAGTTAGAAGGGATATAATTTTGAACTGTTTTTACCATTGCATTTCTAGCATTGATGTGTAACACTAGATACCGTATCGATAGGATTTAGTAAACATTTTTTATTGAACTTTTCTACATCGTATGTGTCCAAAGAAAAAGATAAAGATGTTCTTAACATACTCATGAATATTGGAGCCATGCACGTCCAACACTATTTTTTATTGAAAAGATAAATATATTGTTAATATATTCATGAATATTGGAAATGAAGATGTTGGAGACATCACATCACATCCAACCATACAACGACGACACGTAGCAAGATGGCCTGGGGCCCTGATGGATCGAATTGGTGCAAGACTTGATGTTGAATGTTGATGGCCTTGTGCAGATCGGTGCAGCAATATAGCAAAGCCGCGTCTCCTTTTCTTGTTAGATAGAGCAGGGACCGGGACCGTGACGGGCTGTAAATAATGGAAAAAGTACAAAATAAACCTTAAAGTTGTAGACGAAAGCTAAACCAAACCCCGAACTCTCAATCCCGGAAATTGGCACTCTGAACTCTCTAATCCCGGTCCATTTTAAACCTTGACAGGACTTTGCCGGTATTTCTTAAATTGGGTCGGCCCAGTAGCACAGTCGCTCACGCGCGCACACTAATTTGTTTTTTCATAATTTTTCTTTTATGTTTTCCTTTTATTTTTTCATTTTTACACATGTTTAATTTTTCTCAATACACAATGTAATTTTAACACACACATTAAATATTTGATATACTTTTGATATTTTCATATACATTATGAACATTTTTAAATTAAATATTTCAAAACTTTTTTGAATACATGGTAATATTTTTCCAAATACCTGTTTTACATTTTCTTAATGACAATATTTTTTTTATAAAACTACACGAACACTCTTTCACATGGTTCAACATTTTTAAAATTGTATACACTTTTTTCAAACACATGTCACGTATATTCTGTTAAGGTTATAACACATTTTTTTACAACACGCAAACATAGTCTTACATTGTACAAAAAGTATTCGCACTTTATAATTTTGTTCAGGTTTCAGAAAAATTTTATGTTTCAAAAAGTGTTTGCACTTTAACATTTTGTTCAGGTTTAAAAAATTGTTTATGTTTCAAAACGTGTTCTCTTTTTGAAAGTTGTTGGTTTTTAAAAAGTATTCGAAATGTTCAAAAATGCAATTTATAAAATGTTCGAAGATTTCGGAAATAAACACGTTTTCAATAATTGTTTGCCCCTAAAAAAAGTTTTCAAAGTTCGATGCTTTGGTTTCTAATTAAATATTTTTGGCCTCTTATTATGTAAGTCATATTCGTCTCGTGTAGTGGCTAGCAAAATCAGGTCAACCCTGCCAGGTCCCAAGTTCGACTCCAAGGCATGTTTTTCTCTTTTGGAATTATTATGTCGCGTCTTAAGAAAAAGAAAGAAAGAATTTTTATGGCGCGTGATAAAAAAAACTTGCTTTATGTCTGGTGGGCCGTCCCAGTCGAGTCCACAGCCAACAGTCCGAAACTTTTTCTAAAAACATCATTTACGAAATAATTATGAAATTCCAAAAATATTATTCAAAAAATGTGACACAATTCTGAAAATCCGAAACAGTTTTCATAGTATGTGAAAAACTGTTGGAATTCTGAACATTTTTTGGACAAATGTGATTTTTTTTAACTTACGAACAATTTTTTTAAATGCGAATATAATTTAAGAATACGAAATATTTTTTAAAAACACAAAATGATTTGAATTAGTGCCAAAAATATAAAACAGAAACATTTTTTAACTTCAGAACAAGTTTAGAAATGTTCGAACATTTTTTAACTTCACGAATTCTTGTTGTGTTATAGTGGGCCAGCCCAAATTCTTGTCTGTGAGAGTAGCTGGTTATCCCGGCCGGGATTGTAGTATTTTCGGTGTGCCAAATAGAGCTAGGGTCCAATATAGACCGGGATTAAAAGTTTCAGAGTGCCAATTTCCGGGATTCAAAATTCAGGGTTTGATTTAGCTTTCGTCTACAACTTCGAGGTTTATTTTGAACTTTTTCCGTAAATAATTGATCCCAACACGAGTCGCTCTCACTGGACGTTTAAAGGTTGATTTCACCGGAAGGGAATAAGATGAAGATGGCGCAGAGACCGGACATGCATGCATGCATGGTTGAGCGATGCACCACAGCCACCGCGTCGTGCTAGCTCATGCTCGCTGCCGGACCTACCTAGCGTTCCTATGTTTCGCGGTTGCGGTGGCGGAAAAGCTTGCTTGATCACATCTCATCTGCAATCTACTCCGTATGTCATTGATCTAGCTAAGCTAGCCCATCCCTTGCTCGTCATGCACAAAGCAGCACAAACACACAGCACACATTGAAGCGAAAGGTGCAACGCGCACCAGCTGCAAGCCCGCAACACAACACATATGCAACGCCCTGTTTTCGTGAAAGAACTCAATGCACTTTGTCCCTTCAGTACATCGTTGGTGCACTACGTACTGCATGCAGTGTGTACGCCATTGTTTTTCTTCTTTTTCTTATATCCAGTGTGAGTTGCTACGTGTGCAGACCTCACATGCTCCCTTCTCGCAGTCACAGAGTGTACGCGCTTTCACTGGTGAGTGCTTGACTCCTCGCCGTGATCAACACTGCGTATGTGCGTACGTACGTACGTATAACCAAGAGCAGGCACTGCTGATCTTCAACCTCTGGCCGCCGTTTCTTTTTTTCCTCTCTCACCCCTGCCCGATCCAGCCTAGGCCTAGCCGCCTGCTTCCGCCGCCCGGGACCACCAGCGCTCCTGCGACCGGCTCGCCTCACCGCCCTCGGCCATCCCTCTAAGCCCGGTGACTACCCAAAAAATCTCCACCGAAGCAGCACCCCACCCGCCACCCTAAGATAGATAGTGGGGTCCTTCTTCCTCGACACCGGAGGCATCACCGGCGGGCTTGCCATCTCCTTCATCTCCGTCGGCGCTTCCATCTTCCTTCTCAAAATCGATTGACTCAAACCCAAAAATCAGTCGACTAACATTTAGCTATTGTGTTTCAAAAATCAACCCGCATTCAACATCTCTGCTGCCTCCCATCCTTTACTTGATGCATTTATATTTTGTTCAAACGTAGAAAGGGTTATGTCTTAACTAAGGTTTAGACAAATGTCTAATTTAGCGCCTATTTTCACCATTTTCCATATATAATGAAGATGTTCCGAACAAAATCAATGTTGAAGATGTTTTCAAAACTTCATGTTTTGAAACTCGAATGAAACATCGATGCAAACTTTATAAACCCAAGTTTTTATAGATGCAAGTTTGCCATGGTTTCCAATGAATTTTAAAATTTCATATTTTGAATCTCGAACAAAACATTGGTGAAACTAATCTTTTGTCGACGCAAGTTTCATTTGGCTTTCAGCGACTTTTGTTATGGCTTTATGGATTCATATAGCTTTAGTACTGTTTAACGAAAAACTCTGGACGAATCTTAAAGACAACGAGGAGTCTTGATAGATCGGATACACCATTATATGGGGGGAGGGGGGTTGTATTTCACAATTGCTAGTTGATCCCCATTACATGCAAAAAACTAGCTAGTTATAGGTAAACACAAGCAGAGCAAATGCAATTGCTAAGCATACACGGAAAACAAAAGTAATGTATCCTAGCACAAACGGTATCCCGATTCCCTATCCATTGCATTCTTAGTTTCTAATTGAGATTCAAATTTATAAAATTTCAAATTCAAATTCAAAAATAAAATAAAGTTGAGATAATAAACCAACTAATGTAAATAATACATGAATTCACATGAGAAATTGTTGCCCATGGAGAGGTACCACATATGATGAACTAGGTCATCTCGAACTTGCTCAGGTGCCACACGATCTTTGATTTATATATGCACTTCATGAAATGCTCAGGTTCGGCTTGATGTAGCTCGAGCCTCCCAGTTGTTCCTGCATTATCATACTCAAAGTCTTCCTCTTGATCTCACCCACTCTCAATTATCATGCTGTCATTCATGATTTGCCAAAACATTCTTTGATCCTAGAGTCCATGAGGTCCAGTAGCAAATGCAAAGCGAGCTTGCAACATCCCAAACGCTCGCCCAACATTCTTACTGGCTGACATGTAAGCCTTGCTTGGTAAAGTGATTTTTTTTTATTGCCTTGAGATTTTGAAATTTATTTACGTATGTGGACCACATGGCATATATGCCACCAAAAAGATAGTAGCCACCATGTACTCCCTCTGTCCCATAATATAAGAGCGTTGTTGACACTGCACTAGTGTAAAAACTGCTCTTATATTTTAGGAAGAAGGGAGTATTTGTGATCATTGACTTCATTTTTCATTAATGGAGCATTACCGATAGATAACCTTGCAAATAGTGGAGGCCATTGCAGGGCATTGATGTCATTGTGCACAAGGGTATAATAATCTTGATTCGTAGCAAGTACAGTTTAAAATATACATAGTAGATATGGCACCAACGGCAACTATTGTAAGCATGCGGTTACCAGCATGCCTACTCGTCAAAAATTGTCCCAAAATCATTGCACGTGAGATTAACATTCCCATTACATCGTTATGTCGATAGGGTTTAAATGCATGGGCTTTCAAGGTCCATGGTTTCTTAGCGGGCTCCATTAGGTCAGTGGCCATTGTCCCTTATGCACATGTGGCCCATAAACTCTAAAAAACACCAAAGCTTAACTTGTCATGGGTTTAGTCCCATACCGCTCACACAAGGAGTTTGGGACAAGCATATATAGTGAACTTATTCTTTTCTACTAGAATACTAGAACCACCTTCAGCAGGGTTTCTGATACACACGAATAGCGCATGCGCTCTCAAGATTGTTTGCAAGTTATGACTTTACTTTGGACGACTGGCATGGTTGTGGCAAATATAAAATCTATGAAAGTTCTTCCCCGCGTGATTTGAGCACTAATAGTTTGTGCTTGTGTATAGCAATTAACTACTCCTTCCGGTCCATACTAAAGCAGCGACGATTAATGTGGATCAGGGGGGGCATCTTTTTCAATGTCCAGAATTGTAGTATAACTTATTTAAAGTTGAACTTTTATGGTTTTCTTTTATTTTGTAAGCATCTTTTGTCAAACACCACTACCCTTCTAATAATAATTATGATAAATGATTGTGTGCAGTAATTATAGAGATGTTGGTCGTTTTATCTGCCTTTCCTATGAAAGGATGTTCAGAATTTGTTTCATGCTTAGCAACAAAACGATAGTTCAAAATAATTAAACACAATATAAATTCCACTCCTGGGACATTATACAAAGTTTCATTAGAAAACTCAGACAATAAACTTATACAATAGACTACAATTCCTTAAGAGCATATGTCCACCATCATCTCGTCTTGTGATGGTGGCAATTCAAAGATGTGAGGCGAGAGGAGAGTGGGACGGTAACCCCGATGGATGATCCATAGCCATTGATATGACGGTATCCGTTGGAGCTGCTTGTCCCACTGCAGCAGTCGGCCGTGGTCAGGAACGGACGACCTCGTGTCATACTTGTACAAGGTGTCGTTGCACGTGTAGAAGAGCGTCTCATGTTGAAACCATGCACTCCACGACACACGGCTCCATGGGAGGTTCCACCTGCACGAGGAAGCTATAGCGCAACTCCCAGTGCGGCTCCTTCTCGCCGTCCGATCCCTTGTTCTCCATGGCCATGACCCAGAAGCGGAGGGCCTTGGGACGACTACAGCTGTTGAGCACGTGCGCGGCGAGGCACAGCCGCCCCTTGAGCTCAAAGGCCAGCGGATTATCGTATCTATAGGTCCCGAGATCGTCCGGGAGAGGGTAGGTGCGGCACGTCTCGGCAGGCACGTCCACTACCAGCACTCCGACAGCCTCCTGCCACATGGGTGCATTCCAGCCTTTGGTGACCACGTGAAGTTTACCGTCGATCAACACTGGCGTTGAAGTGTCATTTCCACCCGCGGACGTCACCCAAGGTGTAGACGTCCACGTCCACCCGCTCTTCGGAGTAGGAGCATAGCGGGAAAGAGAGGTGGAACAGCTTGTACTCGTTGGTGGGCGGGCTGAACCCAAAGGCAAATAAATATGCATGGTCATTGTTGTTGAGCGGAGGGGCCGCCGGAAGCGCCAGCGTCTCGCCGGTGGCGGGGTTGCACACCAGCGCCGGTGCATGAGCGTCGCACCCGTCCACGAAGCAGAGGAGGCCGTTGCAGATGTCGGCGAGGCTGTGGCCTTCGGGCTTCGCGATGGTGCACATGGGTTTGTCCGACGATAAGCTGAAGACACTGGTCTTGACGCTCTGGCCGAGCCCGCATGGCACACCGGATAAGCGCAAGAACTCGGGCTCTGCCGAGAGCGCGGCAGGGCTGGCTGCGTGGAGCTTGCGGAAGGAGGGGTCTCCGAGGGCGCTGCGCCAGTGCCTGGAGACGCAACAGCACCGGGCCACGTCGAGTAAATAGCATAAAGCTACTATTTTACGGATTAGGGTTTTAAAAAACTACCGAATTTATTTTTTTCGCTGATAACTACCAAGTCAGGGGTTGGCTATTTCAAAAAACCCTAAATCTTCTTTGTTAAAAAATTAAACATGTTTATGACAGGTTGGGCCCGCCACTAAATGCACCGTTTGGTTGACCGTTTGTTTGACCGTTAACTGACATATGGGGGCCACATGCCAGTGTCTGAAAAAGCAATCGGGTCCCTGAAAATTTTCTAAAAAAGCAATCAGGTCCCTGGAAGTTTTCAAAAAAAGCAACCAGGTCCTCCGGCGCACTCTCCATGACCGCGATGCCACCTCCTCCGGGCCGACACCGTGCACCGCATGCGGCCGGCGAGCCGCGCCCGCAGTGGCCACCGCCACGCCGCCCCTCGCCCGTGGCCGCCGTCACGCCGCCCCTCGCCCGTGGACGCCGCCACGCTCTGCCTCGCCTGCGCCGACCACCACGCCGTCCCCCGCCTGTGGCCGCCGCCACGCCGCCTCGCCTGTGTGCGCTGCGGCCACGCCCTGCCTCGCATGTGCCGGCGCGGCTCGGCTAGAGGAGGCGGCGGCCGGCAGTGGCCTGCTTCCCGCGCGCCGACGCCACCATATCGACGAGCACGCCGGGGTACCTGTCCTTGAGCATCTGCACCACAAGGAAGAAGAGCACGTTCTCGTACACCCCGCCGGAGACCACGCAGCACAGCGGCGCACGTCGCCGCGCACCTTGGACGCCAGGCTGTCCAGCTCCGGCATGTACGGGTTCTCCGCGTCCTCCGGCGGCCGCGGGTCCTCCTCCTGCTTCCTGCCCGAGTACACGCCCGTACGAGGAAGGGCGGCGGAAGGGAGATCCGTGGTGGCGCCCTGGCTGCTGGCCGGCGAGCTCCACAGACAGCTGATGGCCGGCGAGCACGGCTGCGGGACCATGGGGAGGCTGGGGAGGGGAGGGAGGAAGAACAAAGAGAAGAAGGAAAGAGAAGAGGAAGACGAAAACCGACATGTGGGCTCCACATGTCAGTTAACGGTCAACACACAGTCAAATAGACAGAATGTTTAGGTGCGGGCCAGACCTGTAATAAACATGTTTAATTTTTAAGCAACGGACATTTGGGGTTTTTTGAAACAGCCGACCCCCGAGTTGGTAGTTATCAGCGAAAAATTTAAAACCCGTAGTTTTTTGGAACTCTAGCCTGTAAAGTAGTAGTTTTATGCTATTTACTCGGCCACGTCCTTGGTCGGCAGCTTCATCAGGATTTCCTGTAGCATCTCGTTAGGGATTTCCTCGGCTTCACTGGGACGACGACGTCCCATTGTAGCATAGACATCGACGTCCCAAGGCAAAGAGATGCGCATGCTACTCGATCTGCCGGCAACTCGCTCGAAATCGATCGGTTGTGGGTTGTGGCCGTCGACTTGGTATTTTATAGAGGGCACCACCCAACGAGTTACCGAGTTTGAGTCAAAGCAGGTCACAGACCAAGCTTCCTTTCCTGACTAATCACGAAACGGAAATGATGTAATCGCCCAAAATGCTACACCTACGTAACTCTTGTACGTACGCTACGTAATCTTCGATCGTCAGATGTAGCATTGCTCATGAATCGCCATATCCGTTCCTCTCCTCTCTGCACGGCCACCCTCTTATTTCCGTCTTCGATCGCCAGATCCAACCAATTGGCTGCCCCTCTCTCCGGAAGTCCAGTCATAATACAAATATTTTCTTCTTCTTCTCTTGAGCATCACGTACGCACGCAAAGAAATACTGCTAGTGCAAATACGCACGACTTTTTCTTCTTCTTTTGATCATCACGTACACTACTAGCCAGCCTGCTTCAGACGCACATGCAATGCATGCATGCGTGGGTGGCTACCAATTGGCTACACACGCAAGTACGTACCTGTGTGCATGCACTCCACTTTGCTAGCTAC
>NC_041383.1:157813667-157815843 GCF_002162155.2 Triticum dicoccoides | reverse complement strand
GATAATCCACCATCGATCTTACTTATTGATACATACCAAAAATAAACTATGCAACACAAAATACTTAGAGCATCTACAACCGGACTCCTCAAATTGACAGGACGGACACAGGGACCACTGATCGGAAAGGAGAGAGAAGCAAAAAGTTGACCCAACCGGACCCCTCGAAGCCTCCTTAAATGTCCGGTCTGTCCGGCAACCCTCATATTCATCCATATATGGGATGAATATGAGGAGTGCCCGGGCGTGCCCGGTCAGTGATCCTGCTTCCGCCACATAGGATTGGCCCCCACCGTATAACATCTTTTTTCTTTCTTTATTATTTCTTTTCTTTCTCTCTCTCCTTCTCCATCAAACACATGCATATAAAATCATTGGTTTGATTGTAATGCCCCGCCGCCACCCTCACTACCATCAATGACACACCACCTCGATACCCTAACCATAACTTATCTGCAAAGCCAGAAAGTTTGGGTTCCCAGCCCATGACCCAACGCTGGAGAGATCACCAACCCACAACCTCAACATCTGTCGTGTGGACGGTGGGGAACGAGGGTTCTCCCTTATCGCCTCGTGGAGGGTGGAGGGGGGAAATGTCTCCTTATTTCTGGATCACGGCTATAAATTGGTTATTATTGGGTTACGTAAAAACACTTTAGGTGCCATTTCATTCACGGCCAAATGTTAATTACCTAATATCGATAAACATGGGTGCAATCACAATTGAAATACATGTCCCTTGGATACATTGCTTAGGCAAGAGGCGTGTCAGTACAACATGGTGGGTTGTGTCATTTTTTCTTGTCCTGGCAATGTCAAGGGTCAACTTGTAGTACATGCTATCCATGTAGTAACACTATATGAACTCAGGTATATCCGCATGCCGTACATTTCCAGATCCTCCTCTTTTGATAGTCTATACAAATGACATCATTTTCTTTAGTGTGTTGCTGATTACTTCATTATTTATCCCTCGACAAACAGGGATTTCGTTGCGATAAAAGGCAAGAAATAGTTGACTGGTGGGGCTATGTACCCGAGGTATAAAGTCATGATATTAATGGTAAGTGTAATGTCTATCCATGAAATTGGTGCTAGGGGAGACGTATATTTTTCATGTTATTTAAGCGGTGTTTGTTTCATGGAGGGAAAAACAATTTTTTCTGCAACTAAACATAAGCAACAGTCAATGATCTTAGTGGATATCAACACTCTTGGGGTGCAGATAAAGAGACCATCATTAGTCCTTGCATGGACATGCAGAGTTTACTTTTGATAACGCGCGTGTGTTCCAGTCACAAATATCCTCCTCGGTTTCGAGATTGCTCAAGTAAGCAACACTCTTCTGACACTAGTATTGATCGATCGTTCCCAACCTGTACTTACTGTGTCATATTTAAGATGCTTTGCAGGGAAGACTAGGTCCTAGATGATTTTGGGACCATTGCAGGGCATTGATGTCATTGTCCAAATGGGATATATCAAACTTGAATCGTACCTAGTACAGATTAAAATATACATAGTAGATTGGGCACCAACGGCAACTATTGTAAGCATGCGGTTACCGGCATGCCTACTCGTCAATAATTGTCCCAAAATCATTGCACGTGAGATTAGCATTTCCATTACATCGTCAGTGGCGGAGCTTGTTCCAAAAAGCTGGGCGGGCTGGGTGGGATTGGCTGTAAGGGATTGTTACTAGCTGGGTGGGTGGGCTGGATAGTCTGGCTATAAATGTGAGGTGGAGGTCCAGAGCTGGGCGGGCCATGGCCCATTCGGCCTTGCTTAAGCTCCGCCATGTACATCGTTATGTCGAGAGGCTTTCAAGGTCCATGGTTTCTTATCGGGCTTCATTCGGTCAGTGGCCAGTGTCCCGTGTGCCCTTGTGGACCATGAACTCTAAAAAACACCAAAGCTTGTCATGGATTTAGTCCCATACTGCTCACACAAGGAGCTTGGGACAAGTCTATATAGTGAACTTATTATTTTCTTCTAAAATACTAGAACCACCTTAGTAGAGTTCTGTTACACGCGAATAGCGCGGGTGCTCACAAGATTATGTAGGACTTATGGCTTTACTTTGGACGCCTGGTATGGTTGTGGCAAATATAAAATCTATGAATGTTTTTTCCCACGTGATTTGAACAGTAATAGTTTGTGCTTGTATATAGCTATT
>NC_041383.1:157810860-157812560 GCF_002162155.2 Triticum dicoccoides | reverse complement strand
GGATCGCCTTTTCAGTTTTAAAAAAAATAAAAGAAAATAATGGAAATGTCAAAAAAATAAAAGAAAATAAGTTTCTCATGTGATATGTGGTCTAGTTGTTGGGAAAATTTGCAAATGTGAATTTTGACTTTATTTGCAAAATCTCTCTGAAATTTGTAAAAATGGGCATAACTTTTGCATACTAACTCGGATGAAAAAGTTTTTTATATGAAAAATCATCTACTCGAAAAGTTACATCCAAATTTAACAGGGGGAACCCCGTTAAACATTTTCAAAGCAGCTTATCGTGCCTTCTTCTTCGGGCTCACGGACATGCCAATGGCCGAGGAAATATGGAACTGTCACGTGCCTCCTCAGCTAAAATTCTTCGCCTGGCTGGTTGTCAAGAACCGGTGCTGGACTTCTGGACTTTAGACCGCCTTGCAGCTAGGAGCCTAGCTACCGCACCAGCCTTGCTGCCCAGTATGCCTTCAGGAACCTGCGACGCTCGACTACCTGCTGTCTGGTTCCTTTGCCCGCGCTGTCTAGTTCAACGCATTGCGGGCTAGGCGATGGGAGCGGCACACTCCTACTCAGCATGATGCACTCGTCGCATGGTGGACGACAGCAAGCACAGACGCCCCGGTGACGACAAGAAAGAAGCTCAACTTCTACCTTGTCCTAGTAATGCACCGCATCTGGAAAGAGAGGAATAGCTGGTCTTCGACAAGGTGGGATAGTTGCTGGCAAAGGTAGTGAGTGGAGGTTGTGCCAGGTTTTTTTTTCTTTTTCTTAATGAAATGACGCGTAAATCTCATGCACGTTTCGGAAAAAAATATTAAAGCAGCGAAAATTAATAGGGTCTGTCTACGTCTCAGTCGACTGAGACTTCGCGAAGTCTCAGTCGGCTGACGTCATCGCATGTAGATTAGGCCTGTTAACTAGCTCTATTTCTGCTGGGTTGAATCGGCTTAGTACTTGGGCTTATTTCATTTTACTTGTTTGTTTGTTTGTTATTTTGGGCCGGGCTGCTCACTTGTTCTGCTGTCATTAGGCAGGGCCCTTTTCTTTCTTTTTCTTCGACGGTCACGGACATACGGTGCCACTCGTAGATATGCCTGCGTTCTGCTCGAAAAAAGAAAAGAGCTATGCCCACGTACAGATGCATTGGCATGCAGATGGATGGATATGGGTCTGCAGAGGGTACTACACGTGATTAGCATGTCTACGCCTGTGATATCTTGTCACATAGTATGTACGTATGTGTGTCAGTGTGTCACTGTTAGTACATGTGTCATTTGACTCGCCCGCCTCCTCTTCCGGTGCCCAGTCCAGTTGCGATCGGGATAAAATACATGCAGTTGCGGTCGGGTGCGGCACTTGCAGTTGTGGGCACTGATAGAAAAAGAGGCTTCCGTCCAGCCCCATTAGTCGCGAAACTGTAGGAACCGCGACAATGAAGTCTTTAGTCGCGGTTCGGCAGATGAACCGCGACCAAATGCCTGGGCCCAGGGCGCTCGCGGGCTTTAGTCGCGGTTGGCCAGGCCAACTGCGACTAAAGGTGCCCAAAGGCCTTTAGTCGCGGTTGGCCAGGCCAACCGCGACTAAAGCTCCTCCCTTTTAGTCCCGGTTTGTGGCACGAACCGGAACTAATGGGGTTGAGACCTTTAGTCCCGGTTCGTGCCACGAACCGGTACTAAAGGTCCCATTTTCAAACTCTA
>NC_041383.1:157803899-157805201 GCF_002162155.2 Triticum dicoccoides | reverse complement strand
CGTTAAACATTTTCAAAGCAGCTTATCGTGCCTTCTTCTTCGGGCTCACGGACATGCCAATGGCCGAGGAAATATGGAACTGTCACGTGCCTCCTCAGCTAAAATTCTTCGCCTGGCTGGTTGTCAAGAACCGGTGCTGGACTTCTGGACTTTAGACCGCCTTGCAGCTAGGAGCCTAGCTACCGCACCAGCCTTGCTGCCCAGTATGCCTTCAGGAACCGGCGACGCTCGACTACCTGCTGTCTGGTTCCTTTGCCCGCGCTGTCTAGTTCAACGCATTGCGGGCTAGGCGATGGGAGCGGCACACTCCTACTCAGCATGATGCACTCGTCGCATGGTGGACGGCAGCAAGCACAGACGCCCCGGTGACGACAAGAAAGAAGCTCAACTTCTACCTTGTCCTAGTAATGCACCGCATCTGGAAAGAGAGGAATAGCTGGTCTTCGACAAGGTGGGATAGTTGCTGGGAAAGGTAGTGAGTGGAGGTTGTGCCAGGTTTTTTTTTCTTTTTCTTAATGAAATGACGCGTAAATCTCATGCACGTTTCGGAAAAAAATATTAAAGCAGCGAAAATTAATAGGGTCTGTCTACGTCTCAGTCGACTGAGACTTCGCGAAGTCTCAGTCGGCTGACGTCATCGCATGTAGATTAGGCCTGTTAACTAGCTCTATTTCTGCTGGGTTGAATCGGCTTAGTACTTGGGCTTATTTCATTTTGCTTGTTTGTTTGTTTGTTATTTTGGGCCGGGCTGCTCACTTGTTCTGCTGTCATTAGGCAGGGCCCTTTTCTTTCTTTTTCTTCGACGGTCACGGACATACGGTGCCACTCGTAGATATGCCTGCGTTCTGCTCGAAAAAAGAAAAGAGCTATGCCCACGTACAGATGCATTGGCATGCAGATGGATGGATATGGGTCTGCAGAGGGTACTACACGTGATTAACATGTCTACGCCTGTGATATCTTGTCACATAGTATGTACGTATGTGTGTCAGTGTGTCACTGTTAGTACATGTGTCATTTGACTCGCCCGCCTCCTCTTCCGGTGCCCAGTCCAGTTGCGATCGGGATAAAATACATGCAGTTGCGGTCGGGTGCGGCACTTGCAGTTGTGGGCACTGATAGAAAAAGGGGCTTCCGTCCAGCCCCATTAGTCGCGAAACTGTAGGAACCGCGACAATGAAGTCTTTAGTCGCGGTTCGGCAGATGAACCGCGACCAAATGCCTGGGCCCAGGGCGCTCGCGGGCTTTAGTCGCGGTTGGCCAGGCCAACCGCGACTAAAGGTGCCCAAAGGCCTTTAGTCG
>NC_041383.1:157746965-157751532 GCF_002162155.2 Triticum dicoccoides | reverse complement strand
CCCCCCCGGGATCGCCTTTTCAGTTTTAAAAAAAAATAAAAGAAAATAATGGAAATGTCAAAAAAATAAAAGAAAATAAGTTTCTCATGTGATATGTGGTCTAGTTGTTGGGAAAATTTGCAAATGTGAATTTTGACTTTATTTGCAAAATCTCTCTGAAATTTGTAAAAATGGGCATAACTTTTGCATACTAACTCGGATGAAAAAGTTTTTTATATGAAAAATCATCTACTCGAAAAGTTACATCCAAATTTAACAGGGGGAACCCCATTAAACATTTTCAAAGCAGATTATCGTGCCTTCTTCTTCGGGCTCACGGACATGCCAATGGCCGAGGAAATATGGAACTGTCACGTGCCTCCTCAGCTAAAATTCTTCGCCTGGCTGGTTGTCGAGAACCGGTGCTGGACTTCTAGACTTTAGACCGCCTTGCAGCTAGGAGCCTAGCTACCGCACCAGCCTTGCTGCCCAGTATGCCTTCAGGAACCGGCGACGCTCGACTACCTGCTGTCTGGTTCCTTTGCCCGCGCTGTCTAGTTCAACGCGTTGCGGGCTAGGCGATGGGAGCGGCACACTCCTACTCAGCATGATGCACTCGTCGCATGGTGGACGGAAGCAAGCACAGACGCCCCGGTGACGACAAGAAAGAAGCTCAACTTCTACCTTGTCCTAGTAATGCACCGCATCTGGAAAGAGAGGAATAGCTGGTCTTCGACAAGGTGGGATAGTTGCTGGCAAAGGTAGTGAGTGGAGGTTGTGCCAGGTTTTTTTTTCTTTTTCTTAATGAAATGGCGCGTAAATCTCATGCACGTTTCGGAAAAAAATATTAAAGCAGCGAAAATTAATAGGGTCTGTCTACGTCTCAGTCGACTGAGACTTCGCGAAGTCTCAGTCGGCTGACGTCATCGCATGTAGATTAGGCCTGTTAACTAGCTCTATTTCTGCTGGGTTGAATCGGCTTAGTACTTGGGCTTATTTCATTTTACTTGTTTGTTTGTTTGTTATTTTGGGCCGAGCTGCTCACTTGTTCTGCTGTCATTAGGCAGGGCCCTTTTCTTTCTTTTTCTTCGGCGGTCACGGACATACGGTGCCACTCGTAGATATGCCTGCGTTCTGCTCGAAAAAAGAAAAGAGCTATGCCCACGTACAGATGCATTGGCATGCAGATGGATGGATATGGGTCTGCAGAGGGTACTACACGTGATTAGCATGTCTACGCCTGTGATATCTTGTCACATAGTATGTACGTATGTGTGTCAGTGTGTCACTGTTAGTACATGTGTCATTTGACTCGCCCGCCTCCTCTTCCGGTGCCCAGTCCAGTTGCGATCGGGATAAAATACATGCAGTTGCGGTCGGGTGCGGCACTTGCAGTTGTGGGCACTGATAGAAAAAGAGGCTTCCGTCCAGCCCCATTAGTCGCGAAACTGTAGGAACCGCGACTAATGAAGTCTTTAGTCGCGGTTCGGCAGATGAACCGCGACCAAATGCCTGGGCCCAGGGCGCTCGCGGGCTTTAGTCGCGGTTGGCCAGGCCAACCGCGACTAAAGGTGCCCAAAGGCCTTTAGTCGCGGTTGGCCAGGCCAACCGCGACTAAAGCTCCTCCCTTTTAGTCCCGGTTTGTGGCACGAACCGGAACTAATGGGGTTGAGACCTTTAGTCCCGGTTCGTGCCACGAACCGGTACTAAAGGTCCCATTTTCAAACTCTAACCCCCCCCTGGGATCGCCTTTTCAGTTTTAAAAAAAATAAAAGAAAATAATGGAAATGTCAAAAAAATAAAAGAAAATAAGTTTCTCATGTGATATGTGGTCTAGTTGTTGGGAAAATTTGCAAATGTGAATTTTGACTTTATTTGCAAAATCTCTCTGAAATTTGTAAAAATGGGCATAACTTTTGCATACTAACCCGGATGAAAAAGTTTTTTATATGAAAAATCATCTACTCGAAAAGTTACATCCAAATTTAACAGGGGGAACCACGTTAAACATTTTCAAAGCAGCTTATCGTGCCTTCTTCTTCGGGCTCACGGACATGCCAATGGCCGAGGAAATATGGAACTGTCACGTGCCTCCTCAGCTAAAATTCTTCGCCTGGCTGGTTGTCAAGAACCGGTGCTGGACTTCTGGACTTTAGACCGCCTTGCAGCTAGGAGCCTAGCTACCGCACCAGCCTTGCTGCCCAGTATGCCTTCAGGAACCGGCGACGCTCGACTACCTGCTGTCTGGTTCCTTTGCCCGCGCTGTCTAGTTCAACGCATTGCGGGCTAGGCGATGGGAGCGGCACACTCCTACTCAGCATGATGCACTCGTCGCATGGTGGACGGCAGCAAGCACAGACGCCCCGGTGACGACAAGAAAGAAGCTCAACTTCTACCTTGTCCTAGTAATGCACCGCATCTGGAAAGAGAGGAATAGCTGGTCTTCGACAAGGTGGGATAGTTGCTGGCAAAGGTAGTGAGTGGAGGTTGTGCCAGGTTTTTTTTTCTTTTTCTTAATGAAATGACGCGTAAATCTCATGCACGTTTCGGAAAAAAAATATTAAAGCAGCGAAAATTAATAGGGTCTGTCTACGTCTCAGTCGACTGAGACTTCGCGAAGTCTCAGTCGGCTGACGTCATCGCATGTAGATTAGGCCTGTTAACTAGCTCTATTTCTGCTGGGTTGAATCGGCTTAGTACTTGGGCTTATTTCATTTTACTTGTTTGTTTGTTTGTTATTTTGGGCCGGGCTGCTCACTTGTTCTGCTGTCATTAGGCAGGGCCCTTTTCTTTCTTTTTCTTCGGCGGTCACGGACATACGGTGCCACTCGTAGATATGCCTGCGTTCTGCTCGAAAAAAGAAAAGAGCTATGCCCATGTACAGATGCATTGGCATGCAGATGGATGGATATGGGTCTGCAGAGGGTACTACACGTGATTAGCATGTCTACGCCTGTGATATCTTGTCACATAGTATGTACGTATGTGTGTCAGTGTGTCACTGTTAGTACATGTGTCATTTGACTCGCCCGCCTCCTCTTCCGGTGCCCAGTCCAGTTGCGATCGGGATAAAATACATGCAGTTGCGGTCGGGTGCGGCACTTGCAGTTGTGGGCACTGATAGAAAAAGAGGCTTCCGTCCAGCCCCATTAGTCGCGAAACTGTAGGAACCGCGACTAATGAAGTCTTTAGTCGCGGTTCGGCAGATGAACCACGACCAAATGCCTGGGCCCAGGGCGCTCGCGGGCTTTAGTCGCGGTTGGCCAGGCCAACCGCGACTAAAGGTGCCCAAAGGCCTTTAGTCGCTGTTGGCCAGGCCAACCGCGACAAAAGCTCCTCCCTTTTAGTCCCGGTTTGTGGCATGAACCGGAACTAATGGGGTTGAGACCTTTAGTCCCGGTTCGTGCCACGAACCGGTACTAAAGGTCCCATTTTGAAACTCTAACCCCCCCTGGGATCGCCTTTTCAGTTTTAAAAAAAATAAAAGAAAATAATGGAAATGTCAAAAAAATAAAAGAAAATAAGTTTCTCATTTGATATGTGGTCTAGTTGTTGGGAAAATTTGCAAATGTGAATTTTGACTTTATTTGCAAAATCTCTCTGAAATTTGTAAAAATGGGCATAACTTTTGCATACTAACTCGGATGAAAAAGTTTTTTATATGAAAAATCATCTACTCGAAAAGTTACATCCAAATTTAACAGGGGGAACCCCGTTAAACATTTTCAAAGCAGCTTATCGTGCCTTCTTCTTCGGGCTCACGGACATGCCAATGGCCGAGGAAATATGGAACTGTCACGTGCCTCCTCAGCTAAAATTCTTCGCCTGGCTGGTTGTCAAGAACCGGTGCTGGACTTCTGGACTTTAGACCGCCTTGCAGCTAGGAGCCTAGCTACCGCACCAGCCTTGCTGCCCAGTATGCCTTCAGGAACCGGCGACGCTCGACTACCTGCTGTCTGGTTCCTTTGCCCGCGCTGTCTAGTTCAACGCATTGCGGGCTAGGCGATGGGAGCGACACACTCCTACTCAGCATAATGCACTCGTCGCATGGTGGACGGCAGCAAGCACAGACGCCCCGGTGACGACAAGAAAGAAGCTCAACTTCTACCTTGTCCTAGTAATGCACCGCATCTGGAAAGAGAGGAATAGCTTGTCTTCGACAAGGTGGGATAGTTGCTGGCAAAGGTAGTGAGTGGAGGTTGTGCCAGGTTTTTTTTTCTTTTTCTTAATGAAATGACGCGTAAATCTCATGCACGTTTCGGAAAAAAATATTAAAGCAGCGAAAATTAATAGGGTCTGTCTACGTCTCAGTCGACTGAGACTTCGCGAAGTCTCAGTCGGCTGACGTCATCGCATGTAGATTAGGCCTGTTAACTAGCTCTATTTCTGCTGGGTTGAATCGGCTTAGTACTTGGGCTTATTTCATTTTACTTGTTTGTTTGTTTGTTATTTTGGGCCGGGCTGCTCACTTGTTCTGCTGTCATTAGGCAGGGCCCTTTTCTTTCTTTTTCTTCGGCGGTCACGGACATACGGTGCCACTCGTAGATATGCCTGCGTTCTGCTCGAAAAAAGAAAAGAGCTATGCCCA
>NC_041383.1:157739637-157745669 GCF_002162155.2 Triticum dicoccoides | reverse complement strand
TTTTAAAAAAATAAAAGAAAATAATGGAAATGTCAAAAAAATAAAAGAAAATAAGTTTCTCATGTGATATGTGGTCTAGTTGTTGGGAAAATTTGCAAATGTGAATTTTGACTTTATTTGCAAAATCTCTCTGAAATTTGTAAAAATGGGCATAACTTTTGCATACTAACTCGGATGAAAAAGTTTTTTATATGAAAAATCATCTACTCGAAAAGTTACATCCAAATTTAACAGGGGGAACCCCATTAAACATTTTCAAAGCAGCTTATCGTGCCTTCTTCTTCGGGCTCACGGACATGCCAATGGCCGAGGAAATATGGAACTGTCACGTGCCTCCTCAGCTAAAATTCTTCGCCTGGCTGGTTGTCGAGAACCGGTGCTGGACTTCTGGACTTTAGACCGCCTTGCAGCTAGGAGCCTAGCTACCGCACCAGCCTTGCTGCCCAGTATGCCTTCAGGAACCGGCGACGCTCGACTACCTGCTGTCTGGTTCCTTTGCCCGCGCTGTCTAGTTCAACGCATTGCGGGCTAGGCGATGGGAGCGGCACACTCCTACTCAGCATGATGCACTCGTCGCATGGTGGACGGCAGCAAGCACAGACGCCCCGGTGATGACAAGAAAGAAGCTCAACTTCTACCTTTTCCTAGTAATGCACCGCATCTGGAAAGAGAGGAATAGCTGGTCTTCGACAAGGTGGGATAGTTGCTGGAAAAGGTAGTGAGTGGAGGTTGTGCCAGGTTTTTTTTCTTTTTCTTAATGAAATGACGCGTAAATCTCATGCATGTTTCGGAAAAAAATATTAAAGCAGCGAAAATTAATAGGGTCTGTCTACGTCTCAGTCGACTGAGACTTCGCGAAGTCTCAGTCGGCTGACGTCATCGCATGTAGATTAGGCCTGTTAACTAGCTCTATTTCTGCTGGGTTGAATCGGCTTAGTACTTGGGCTTATTTCATTTTACTTGTTTGTTTGTTTGTTATTTTGGGCCGGGCTGCTCACTTGTTCTGCTGTCATTAGGCAGGGCCCTTTTCTTTCTTTTTCTTCGGCGGTCACGGACATACGGTGCCACTCGTAGATATGCCTGCGTTCTGCTCGAAAAAAGAAAAGAGCTATGCCCACGTACAGATGCATTGGCATGCAGATGGATGGATATGGGTCTGCAGAGGGTACTACACGTGATTAGCATGTCTACGCCTGTGATATCTTGTCACATAGTATGTACGTATGTGTGTCAGTGTGTCACTGTTAGTACATGTGTCATTTGACTCGCCCGCCTCCTCTTCCGGTGCCCAGTCCAGTTGCGATCGGGATAAAATACATGCAGTTGCGGTCGGGTGCGGTACTTGCAGTTGTGGGCACTGATAGAAAAAGAGGCTTCCGTCCAGCCCCATTAGTCGCGAAACTGTAGGAACCGCGACTAATGAAGTCTTTAGTCGCGGTTCGGCAGATGAACCGCGACCAAATGCCTGGGCCCAGGGCGCTCGCGGGCTTTAGTCGCGGTTGGCCAGGCCAAGCGCGACTAAAGGTGCCCAAAGGCCTTTAGTCGCGGTTGGCCAGGCCAACCGCGACTAAAGCTCCTCCCTTTTAGTCCCGGTTTGTGGCACGAACCGGAACTAATGGGGTTGAGACCTTTAGTCCCGGTTCGTGCCACGAACCGGTACTAAAGGTCCCATTTTCAAACTCTAACCCCCCTCTGGGATCGCCTTTTCAGTTTTAAAAAAAATAAAAGAAAATAATGGAAATGTCAAAAAAATAAAAGAAAATAAGTTTCTCATGTGATATGTGGTCTAGTTGTTGGGAAAATTTGCAAATGTGAATTTTGACTTTATTTGCAAAATCTCTCTGAAATTTGTAAAAATGGGCATAACTTTTGCATACTAACTCGGATGAAAAAGTTTTTTATATGAAAAATCATCTACTCGAAAAGTTACATCCAAATTTAACAGGGGGAACCCCGTTAAACATTTTCAAATCAGCTTATCGTGCCTTCTTCTTCGGGCTCACGGACATGCCAATGGCCGAGGAAATATGGAACTGTCACGTGCCTCCTCAGCTAAAATTCTTCGCCTGGCTGGTTGTCAAGAACCGGTGCTGGACTTCTGGACTTTAGACCGCCTTGCAGCTAGGAGCCTAGCTACCGCACCAGCCTTGCTGCCCAGTATGCCTTCAGGAACCGGCGACGCTCGACTACCTGCTGTCTGGTTCCTTTGCCCGCGCTGTCTAGTTCAACGCATTGCGGGCTAGGCGATGGGAGCGGCACACTCCTACTCAGCATGATGCACTCGTCGCATGGTGGACGGCAGCAAGCACAGACGCCCCGGTGACGACAAGAAAGAAGCTCAACTTCTACCTTGTCCTAGTAATGCACCGCATCTGGAAAGAGAGGAATAGCTGGTCTTCGACAAGGTGGGATAGTTGCTGGCAAAGGTAGTGAGTGGAGGTTGTGCCAGGTTTTTTTTTCTTTTTCTTAATGAAATGACGCGTAAATCTCATGCACGTTTCGGAAAAAAATATTAAAGCAGCGAAAATTAATAGGGTCTGTCTACGTCTCAGTCGACTGAGACTTCACGAAGTCTCAGTCGGCTGACGTCATCGCATGTAGATTAGGCCTGTTAACTAGCTCTATTTCTGCTGGGTTGAATCGGCTTAGTACTTGGGCTTATTTCATTTTACTTGTTTGTTTGTTTGTTATTTTGGGCCGGGCTGCTCACTTGTTCTGCTGTCATTAGGCAGGGCCCTTTTCTTTCTTTTTCTTCGGCGGTCACGGACATACGGTGCCACTCGTAGATATGCCTGCGTTCTGCTCGAAAAAAGAAAAGAGCTATGCCCACGTACAGATGCATTGGCATGCAGATGGATGGATATGGGTCTGCAGAGGGTACTACACGTGATTAGCATGTCTACGCCTGTGATATCTTGTCACATAGTATGTACGTATGTGTGTCAGTGTGTCACTGTTAGTACATGTGTCATTTGACTCGCCCGCCTCCTCTTCCGGTGCCCAGTCCAGTTGCGATCGGGATAAAATACATGCAGTTGCGGTCGGGTGCGGCACTTGCAGTTGTGGGCACTGATAGAAAAAGAGGCTTCCGTCCAGCCCCATTAGTCGCGAAACTGTAGGAACCGCGACTAATGAAGTCTTTAGTCGCGGTTCGGCAGATGAACCGCGACCAAATGCCTGGGCCCAGGGCGCTCGCGGGCTTTAGTCGCGGTTGGCCAGGCCAACCGCGACTAAAGGTGCCCAAAGGCCTTTAGTCGCGGTTGGCCAGGCCAACCGCGACTAAAGCTCCTCCCTTTTAGTCCCGGTTTGTGGCACGAACCGGAACTAATGGGGTTGAGACCTTTAGTCCCGGTTCGTGCCACGAACCGGTACTAAAGGTCCCATTTTCAAACTCTAACCCCCCCTCCCCCCGGGATCGCCTTTTCAGTTTTAAAAAAATAAAAGAAAATAATGGAAATGTCAAAAAAATAAAAGAAAATAAGTTTCTCATGTGATATGTGGTCTAGTTGTTGGGAAAATTTGCAAATGTGAATTTTGACTTTATTTGCAAAATCTCTCTGAAATTTGTAAAAATGGGCATAACTTTTGCATACTAACTCGGATGAAAAAGTTTTTTATATGAAAAATCATCTACTCGAAAAGTTACATCCAAATTTAACAGGGGGAACCCCGTTAAACATTTTCAAAGCAGCTTATCGTGCCTTCTTCTTCGGGCTCACGGACATGCCAATGGCCGAGGAAATATGGAACTGTCACGTGCCTCCTCAGCTAAAATTCTTCGCCTGGCTGGTTGTCAAGAACCGGTGCTGGACTTCTGGACTTTAGACCGCCTTGCAGCTAGGAGCCTAGCTACCGCACCAGCCTTGCTGCCCAGTATGCCTTCAGGAACCGGCGACGCTCGACTACCTGCTGTCTAGTTCCTTTGCCCGCGCTGTCTAGTTCAACGCATTGCGGGCTAGGCGATGGGAGCGGCACACTCCTACTCAGCATGATGCACTCGTCGCATGGTGGACGGCAGCAAGCACAGACGCCCCGGTGACGACAAGAAAGAAGCTCAACTTCTACCTTGTCCTAGTAATGCACCGCATCTGGAAAGAGAGGAATAGCTGGTCTTCGACAAGGTGGGATAGTTGCTGGCAAAGGTAGTGAGTGGAGGTTGTGCCAGGTTTTTTTTTCTTTTTCTTAATGAAATGACGCGTAAATCTCATGCACGTTTCGGAAAAAAATATTAAAGCAGCGAAAATTAATAGGGTCTGTCTACGTCTCAGTCGACTGACGTCATCGCATGTAGATTAGGCCTGTTAACTAGCTCTATTTCTGCTGGGTTGAATCGGCTTAGTACTTGGGCTTATTTCATTTTACTTGTTTGTTTGTTTGTTATTTTGGGCCGGGCTGCTCACTTGTTCTGCTGTCATTAGGCAGGGCCCTTTTCTTTCTTTTTCTTCGGCGGTCACGGACATACGGTGCCACTCGTAGATATGCCTGCGTTCTGCTCAAAAAAAGAAAAGAGCTATGCCCACGTACAGATGCATTGGCATGCAGATGGATGGATATGGGTCTGCAGAGGGTACTACACGTGATTAGCATGTCTACGCCTGTGATATCTTGTCACATAGTATGTACGTATGTGTGTCAGTGTGTCACTGTTAGTACATGTGTCATTTGACTCGCCCGCCTCCTCTTCCGGTGCCCAGTCCAGTTGCGATCGGGATAAAATACATGCAGTTGCGGTCGGGTGCGGCACTTGCAGTTGTGGGCACTGATAGAAAAAGAGCTTCCGTCCAGCCCCATTAGTCGCGAAACTGTAGGAACCGCGACTAATGAAGTCTTTAGTCGCGGTTCGGCAGATGAACCGCGACCAAATGCCTGGGCCCAGGGCGCTCGCGGGCTTTAGTCGCGGAACCCCATTAAACATTTTCAAAATCCTCAAAAACCTAATAGAAAAAAAGTTACGGGGCTTGTAAGATCTAGAGTGGAAAAAATTGAAAAATATTCAAACAGTGGGCAAACTATGGTCAAACAATGGTCAAACTAATTATTCTAGAATATTAGTGTTACTAAATAATTATTTTAATTATTTCAATTTTGGTCAAATCTGGTCAAACTGTGGTCAACTGTGGTCAAACTGTGGTCAAACAATGGTCAAACTAATTATTCAAGAAATATTAGTGTTACTAAATAATTATTGTTTTTTAAAACAATAGTTTCAAACTCAAACAGTGAAATGTGTCACTTCATGCTCAAGCAAAATTCCTGAAGGTTAATAGGATTGACATCTTATTATTGTTAGGAAAACAACAAGTGCAGACTTGGAGCGTGGGAGAATAGAACCCGGAAGTTAAGCGTGCTTGGGCTGGAGTAGTGAGGGGGATGGGTGACCGGTTGGGAAGTTAGATGATTTGGAATGATGAGGGGTGATAAAAGAATAAATTGAGAAGTGATGAGGGGTGGTGATTAGAGACTAGAGGTTAAAATAATTCAGAATTTTGAAAAAAAAATTCAATTTTTTTTTTCAAAAACCTGTGGCGGCCTTTAGTCGCGGTTAGCCATAAGAACCGCGACTAAAGGTCCTCCGCCCCGAAGGCCACCTGGCGCCCACGTGGACGGGCCTTTAGTCGCGGTTCTTAAGCAACCGCGACTAAAGGGGGGGGCCTTTAGTCGCGCCCGTTCGGTCGCGGTTGCGCAACCGCGACTAATGGCAGTTGCGAACCGCGACCAAAGGCCCTTTTTCCACCAGTGGGGGTTGTTGTTAGGCTTGCAAGTGGCCCGCCCCCTCTTCCGGCGCCCACTCTAACAAAACAAAAGTCGAGTTGCAACCATGTTGGGGGACATGCAATTGCGGTCGGGTGCGGCACTTGCAGTTGCGGGGCTGTTGTCGGACTTGCAACTAGCCTGCCCCCTCTCCCGGCGCCCACTCTAACAAAACAAAAGTCGAGTTGCAACCATGTTGGGGACATGCAGTTGTGATCGGGTGCGGCACTTGCAGTTGTGGGGCTGTTGTCGGGCTTGCAACTAGCCCGTCCCCTCTCCCA
>NC_041383.1:157729988-157738857 GCF_002162155.2 Triticum dicoccoides | reverse complement strand
TTGCACGGCTGTTGTCGGGCTTGCAACTAGCCCGCCCCCTCTCCCGGCGCCCCCTTCGACGAAACAAAAGTCGAGTGCAACCATGGGGACATGCAGTTGCGGGGCTGTTGTCGGGCTTGCAACTGGCCCGCCCCCCTTTGACAGAACAAAAAAGTCCAGTTGCGGTCAGTTTAGACGACATGCAGTTGCGGTCGGGTGTGGCACTTGCAACTGCGGGACTGTTGTCGGGCTGGCAACAGGCTCGCCCCCTCTCCCAGCGCCCCTTCCGACAAAACAAAAGTCGAGTTGCAACCAAGTTGGGGGACATGCAGTTGCGGTCGGGTTCGGCACTTGCAGTTGCGGGGCAGTTGTTGGGCTTGCAACTGGCCCGCCCCCTCCGACAAAACAAAGGTCGAGTTGCAAACATGTTGGGGGACAAGCAGTTGCGTTCTGGTGTGGTACTTGCAGTTGTGGGGCTATTGCCGGGCTTGCAATTGGCCCGCCCCTTTCCCGATGCCCCATCCGAAAAATAAAAGTTGAGTTGCAACCATGTTGGGGGACATGAAGTTGCGGGGCTGTTGTCGGGCTTGCAACTGGCCCGCCCTCTCCCGATGCCCCCTACGATAGAAGAAAAAAGTCAAGTTGCGGTCGTGTTAGAAGACATACAGTTGCGATCGGGTGCGACATTGCAGTTGCAGGGCTATTGCCGGGCTTGCACCTGGCCGCCCCTCTACCGGCGCCCCCTCCGATAGAACAAAAAAGTCCAGTTGCGGCCGGGTTAGAAAAGATGAGGTTGCGGTCAGGGGTGACACTTGCAGTTGCATGCCTAGTGTCGGACATGCAACTGGCCCGCCCCCTCTCCCGCCACCCCTCCGACAAAACAAAAGTCAAGTTGTAACCATGTTGGGGGATATGCAAGTTGCGGTCAGGTGCGGCACTTGCAGTTGCGAGCCTGTTGCCTGGCTTGCAACTTGCCCGCCCCCTCTACCGGTGCCCCCTCCAACAAAACAAAAAAGTCCAGTTGCAGTCGAGCTAGAAGACATGTAATTGATTCAACCTACTGATTCTGTACTTAATTCAACCTTCTGGTACCCTACTGATTTGTACGTTATTCAACCTACTTAAACCAGAAACAAAAAAGAAAGTAGATTACTACTGATCTCTACTTAATTCAACCTTCTAGTACCTCTATTGATCTGTACTTGCTTCAACCTACTCGAACCAGAGACAAAAAAGAAAGTAGATTACTTCTAATCTCTACATAATTTAACCTTCTGGTACCCCTAATGATCTGTACTTGATTCAACCTACTCGAACCAGAAGCAAAAAAGAAAAAAAGACAATAAAGACAGCGGATAATAACGGAGATAAAATACTCCACCAGCAGCGTCGCCCATCTCCATCGGTAGTGCGACAGGAGCACAAATATCTGCCCGTTCCCCTCTGAATTGCGCCGAAAAACAAACAAACAAAAAAATAAGAAATAGAAGTAAAAACAGACAAATAAAACATATAAACACGATGAAAATGTATTTTTGTGTAATATATGAATAAAATTAAAACAAACAACATGCAGAAAAGACAACAACAAGTGAGAATAAAAATTGTTCATGCATGTCAAAATGTATCTTCTACAAAATAAATCTTCCAAAGATGCATGATAAAAATAGACAAAAGTAGAAATAGAAGTAAAAACAGACAAATAAAACATATAAAAATAAAATACACAAAAAGAGAAAATAGAAAATAAATAATAAAGAAGGAAAAATGCTAGATAAGTACGCGTATTTTCTTTCTGTACACACAAACCTAACAGAGAGACAAAAAAAATATTTACGTGGGATACATGTTAAGAAAAAAAACAGAAAAGGAAAAATAGAAGGACCACAAACCGTAGCCCACAGCCCACGTAGCGGAAGGCACTCAGCCAGCTGCCAGCCGCTCAAATAGAGAAAGCCCAATAGGTTTTGAAACAACGGGAATACATCAGCGACAAATACAGATCAATCGAATCATATGGTTAATCCTGTCGACTAAGACTTCACTAATTCTCAGTCGACTGAGAATTAGCAGAACCCAAATTAATATGGATCAGTAGGAGCATCTTTTCAATGTCCAGAATTGTAGTATATAACTTATTTAAAGTTGAACTTTTTATGGTTTTCTTTTCTTTTGTATAAGCATCTTTTGTCAAACACCACTACCCTTCTAATAATAATAAAAATATGATTGTGTGCATCGTAACTATTGAGATGTTGATCGTTTTATCCGCATTTCCTATCAAAGGATGTTCAGAAATTGTTTACATGCTCAGCTACAAAACGGTAGTTCAGAATAACTAAACGCAATGTAAATTTCAATCCTGGGACATTATACAAAATTTCCTTTGAAAACTCGGACCATAAACTTATACGATAGTACTACAATTCCTTAAGAGCATACGTCCATCATGATCTCGTCCTGTGGTGGTGGCAATTCAAAGATGCGAGGCGAGAGCAGAGTGGGACGGTAACCCCGATGGATGATCCATTCCCATTCCCTTGATGGTATCCATTTGAGCTGCTTGTTCCACTGTAGTAGTCGACCGTGGTCAGGAACGGACGACCTCGTGGCATACATGTGCAAGGTGTCATAGCGCGTGTAGTAGAGCGTCTCATGTCGAAACCATGCATTCCACGGCTTTCGGATGGGGGAGCGACGTTCCCCTTCCACGCAGAAGCTGTAGTGCAAGTCCCATTGCGGCTCCTTCTCGCCGCCCAACTCCTTGTTCTCCATGGCCATGACCGAGAAGCGGAGGACCGTGGAGTGGCCACGCACGTGTGCGGCGAAGCACAGCCGCCCCTTGAGCTCAAAGGTCACCGGATTCTCATCTGGAAAGGTCCCGAGACCGTCCGGGAGAGGGTAAGTGCGGCACGTCTCGGCACTCACGTCCACTACCAGCACTCCTGTCGGTCTGTAAGTATGTACATGATTCCACCATCTGGTGATCATGTGAAGTTTACCATCGATCAGCACCGGCGTCGAAGTGTTATTTCTTTTGGGTGATGGGCTAGAGGGCGAGAGGAACGAGTGTTTGCGCCATCCGCGGGCGTCACCCAAGGTGTAGACTCCCACCTCCACCCGCTCTTCGGAGGAGTACGAGTATGACGGGAAAGAGAGGCGGAACAGCTTGTGCTCGTTCGTGGGCGGGCTGAACCCCAAGGCAAAGAGATGATACGCATTGTCCATGTTGCTGAGCGGAGGCGCCTCGGGAAGCGCCAGCGTCTCGCTGGTGGCGGGGTTGCACACCAGCACCGGCGTCTGACCTTTGCGGTCCCCGTCAAGGAAGCAGAGGAGGCCGTTGCAGATGTTGTCGATAACCTGGGTTTGTTCGACGATAACCTGAAGACGCTGGCCTTGACGTTCTGGCCGAACCCGCATGACACACCGGATAAGCGCAAGAACTCAGGCTCCGCCGACAGCGCGGCAGGGCTCGCTGTGTGGAGCTTGCGGAAGGTGGGGTCTCCGAGGGCGCTGCGCCAGTGCCTGGAGACGCAGCAGCAGCGGGCCACGTCCTTGGTCGGCAGCTTCATCAGGATTTCCTGTAGCATATCGCTAGGGATCTCCTCGGCCTCACTGGGAGGCGGACGTCCCACTGTAGCATAGACATCGAAGTCCCAAGGCAAATAGATGCGCATCGTACTCGATCGGTGGACGGCAGCAACTCGCTAGAAGTCGATCGATCGTGAGTTGCGACTGTAGACTTCGTATGTTAAGTATCTCTACTTTCAATGGAGCAGTTGTTAGTTTCGCTTCCAGATTTTTTTTTCGTCCCACCACTTTCGTCCGGTTTTCTTTCGTAGGTTAACCGTCATAGATTTTTTCGATGCTGGTTTCTTATTCACCGGTTTATTTACCCCTCAGCTCTTTCCTTGCAAATTAGCATTTTCCAAACGTGCACGCAATCATCTCTACTCCTAATGGAGCAGTTGGTAGTCTCGCTTTCAGGTTTTTTTTCGTCCCACCATTTTCGTTCGGTTTTTTTCGTAGGTTAACCATCGTAGATTTTTTCGATGCTGGTTTCTTATTCACCGGTTTATTTACCCTTCAGCTCTTTCCTTGCAAATTAGCACTTTCCAAACGTGCACGCAATCACGGTTCTAAATTTACTAACTTATCCAAATCAACCGATACCTTCCATTATTGCAAATTTCTTTAGGAAACAAATAATAGATTTTAAGGAAACAAATAAAAGGTTTTAAAGATGCATCATACTTTACTAACAATCACTAAAAATCAAATCTAAATTAATTAACCTTACCTTAAATCACTCAATCACTTTAATTAGAAAACATTTTCTTTCCTAACTGCATCCCGCTTAGTGTGCACATAACAATCTGAAGTAATTAGAGTCACATGATTGAATCCATTTATTTAGAGCGACATGATTGAATTCATTTATTAACAATAATCCTCACCAAAAGTGCGTTTAGCAATTTTAGAGGGCGGACCAAAACTCTGCCATCCGCTCGCCCGCGTTTGTTTAGGTACAGGAAAAAATGGCATAATATATGGAAACAACACGACCGGGGTGGCGGCGCAATCTTCGGGGATAGGGGATCGGAGGAGAAGGATTGGCCTGACAGCATGATCGGGGTGCTTCCCCGCGGCCGCGGCCGTCCTCGCGATGCCACCTACCCGAAATCAACGCTGCTCCCTGCCGTCAGCCGAGGCGACGCCGCCTGCCCTCCTACCCATGGTCCACTGCCGCGTGCGGCTACGGCGGGAGGAGTAGCGACGGGGCCGAGGTCCTTCATGCGTTCCGGGATGGAGGCCATGATTTCGTCGAGGTCGTTGCTGCCTCCTACACTCTGGGTGTGTTGCCGAGATCGAGGCGAGCATGAGGAGTTGCGGCCACCGCCATGGTCACCCCATCGCAGGAGATGGAGCACGCGTCGGCCTACAGCTTGTGGAGATCACTGTTGCTCTTCAGGTCGCGTGGTGACTAGATCTTGCCGATGTGTCCCTCCCCGACGACCTCCTCTTCGCCCGGTTGGCCGGCATGGATCTCGCCACTGCTGCCCTCAACTTCTCTGCCTCGAGCTCGACGGTCAGCCACCATGGATCCCCCAGCTGGAGGGTCACATGAACCAGCCGTTCTCCCATGCTGCAGCGGCGAGAAGGTGACATGGCTCTCCGTACACGAAGAGTGGAGTTCAGTCAAGTACTTATATACTTGGCCTCTACTGCTGATCCATGTACATGGAGAAGAACAGACAACCGCTCATTCATGCTTCGTTCCACTCCTTTGCGCTACATTACTGGAGGTGACATTTTCCTATCTCTCTATGTTGTAACAAGCATGCTGCCTGCATAGTTAATGGATTTTTTATTTAAATTTATCGCTGCTTAGTGCTTTGTTGCAATTGTTCACCCAAGATTCTTATATATAATCTGAGCGTATGTAGGCATACTTAGCTTTGCTATTCCATTTTTTCTGGCGCATAGAAATAAGAGTATTATTCAATTGAGTATGGTATTTGGATTGCTATCAGAATATCTTTTCTATGCATGTGATTTCTCACATCTGGTTATAATATTTGTGAAGACGTGCATTGCACGTGCACTTGGAAGCGGGCCCGTGGCCCGCGCTGGACGGCGCCGACACCGACCCGAGTCACCTCGTCCGCGTATTCTTGGAGCTGTGACTGGTCGATTTACATGAAATTAATTCCCTCAGTTCTGGTGGCAAATATAATACACATAATCCATATTGTTATGCACTAGCGTGTATGTGTGAAATAGATGGATTATGGTCCCGTACCAATAAGATGGATATGTGTGTGTGTTAGAGAGAGGGAGAGGGGGATAGAGAGTGAGGAAGAGGGAGGGAGAGTGTGTGTCTGTGTGTGTGAGGATTTGATGGTAAAATAGGTCGCCAATGTCGTAATATTAAACTTTTAAAGTTAATATGGTCCTGTTGCAACACATGGGCGTTCTTCTAGTTTATAGATAGAGGGCACCGCCGTACGAGTGGCCGAGTTTGAGTCCAAGCAGGTATTCACGTAATTCCCGGTAATAACCATGCCAAAAAAGGAAAAAAAACTGGTAGTACTAGTGTTTTCAGGACCCATAATACAGCAGGAGACCAACTAATCAAAACGATCAACAATAAAAAAACTAATCAAAACGATGGATCAACCGAGAGCAACTAATCAAAACGATCCCTTTGCACCAGGGAGAAACGGAGGACTATGTAGCATGGCATTTGACAAAGTCGGGCATTTTTAGTGTACGCTCGGCGTACTACAAGCAGTGGGAAGACTCGTATGTCAGCAGCAATCCTTGCTCTATCACAAGTGCTTCAGGTTACCATCCTGTTTGGAGGAAATTATGGAACCTAAAAGTGCCAAGTAAAGTGAAAATCTTCTTATGGCGGGCACTACACAATGCCATCCCTTGCTTTGGAGTACTGGCTGATCGGCACATCTCTACATCTGCTCAATGCCCAGTCTGTAGGATACATGCGGAGGATGTGGCACATGCGATCTTTGGTTGCTCCAGAGCCCGGATGATCTGGTCACGGCTTGACCTATATGAAATGATACGGACAGCTACCCTGCCAGGCAGATCGGGAGCGGAGATATTGAAATTTCTTCTGTGTGATTCAGCAAACCAACAGAGTTATTATAATGTAATTGAATTACCAGAGATGATTGCTGTGACCTCTTGGTATATTTGGTGGCAGAGGAGACAAGTGGAGAAGGGAGAGGAGGTGCAGAGCCCAGAACGATTAGCACAAGCGATACGAGCTGTTGCTCTAAACGCTGTTCGAGCACCAACGCAAAAGGCGGTTGTTCCAAGGACTAATATCTGGAAGAGACCTTCATCTGGCCAGCTAGTTCTGAATACAGATGCGTCTTTCATAGAAGACAGTTACTCTGGATCTTGTGGTGCAGTTATCCGGGACGGCGCTGGTTTCTTTATTGCGGCCTCCACGGCGAAGTTGGAGCATGTAGGTAACGTTGAATCAGCGGAGGCGGCAGCTCTTCTTGAGGGTTTGAAGCTAACTCGGTCAGTGGGAGGTAAGTACATCGTCGCCCGGGCGGATAACATCACAATTGTGGATGCAATGGCAAACAATACTGGACATTCTATGGTGGCTGGACCTATACTAGACGACTGTCGGCAAATATGCACAGATATCGGGAAGGTTCTTTTTGAATTTTGTAACAAAGAATCAAACACGGTAGCTCATAGGCTAGCTCAGCATGGTCGGGATGATCCACCATCTTTGTGGTTGGACGTCCCACCTGGTTTTATCTTGAATCTACTTGTGGATGATGTAAGCATTTTTTAAAAGTTAATAAATCTAGCCATAAGGCCTTCCCCTAAAAAAACGAGCGCTCCTTGTAACGAGCGGTTCGGGAGCGCTACGCGCGATAAGTGTCACGCGCGGAGCGCTCCCGCGAGGAAAAACTAATCGGCGCTGTTGGTTCCCGGTTTTCCCTTTCCGATTTATGGTTTCATGCATTTTGCAGTTTAACCCTCCAACTACCATCATTTTTCATTTTTCCCTTTCCGTGCGATAACACTAAGAAAATAACGGCCAATCGCGTTGGTTCCATGTTTCCTTTCTGTTCCCATTATATTTCTGGAAAATGGAGATTTATGGGGTAGTTACGGGTGGGGGCTACCGGCACTATCAAATGTGACCTTTTAAGTAAGGAAAAAGAGGAACACTAAAGAAGGCATGGTTTGATGCACCGTACGGATGACTGCAGAGGCATTGCTCAATCTTGTTAATGCAAATATCTATATTCTATATACGCACACATGTAAACTAGCAGAGGCATGGTTTGTATAAGTTTATAAAATTGGAGCACAGCGCCTCTGGCGCGGGGAACCTCCAGCTCGCCTTCGGCTCGTTAAATTTTCATAAACATCTTGAAGGGTGGGCATGTGTCGAAGTGTGTGTTGGTCGTGCAGCGTATTGTACGTCGTGGAGTCACACGGCGCCTCCGGCGTGGGGAACCTCCAGCTCTCCTTCGGCTCGTTAAATTTTTATAAACATCTTGAAGGGTGGGCATGTGACGAAGTGTGTGTTGGTCGTGCAGGCGTGTTGGTTTGTGCGGCGTGTTGTACGTCGAGGCGTCACACAGTGCCTCCGCCGCAGGGAACCTCCAGTTCGCCTTCGGCTCGTTAAATTTTCATAAACATCTTGAAGGGTGGGCATGTGTCGAAGTATGTGTTGGTTCATGCGGTGCGTTGTACGTCGTGGCTCACACGGCACCTCCGGCGCGGGGAACCTCTAGCTCGCCTTCAGCTCGTTAAATTTTCATAAACATTTTGAAGGGTGGGCATGTGTCAAAGTGTGTGTTTGGTTGTGCAGCGTGTTGGTTTGTGGTGAGTGTTTCTTTCGCAATTGGTTGTTTGCTGAAGTTAATGATATTCTATAAGAAGTTCAGAACTCAGGAGAAAACTTTTACATAGATCGTGCAAAAGTCAAGGTGCTTCGCTTGGAAAGGCATGGATTTGAAACATGTCCAGTCACGTGTGCGTAGCAGCTAGACATGGTTGAGGCACTAGAGGTATGTGCGTGCATGCACATATGTGTATTCTTCGGAGGCATGGGGCCTTGTCTCCTGTGGAGCACAGATTGAAGCATGTCCAGTCACGTGTGCGTACCAGCTAGCAACGGTTGAGGCACTAGAGATATGTGCGTGCATGCACATGTGTGTATTCTTGGGAGGCACGGATTTGAAGCATGTCCAGTCACGTGTGCGTAGCAGCTAGCCATGGTTGAGGGAGTAGAGCTATGTGTGTGCATGCACATGTGTGTATTCTTTGGAGGCATGGGGCCTTGTCTCGCGTGGAGGCACGGATTTGATGCATGTTCAGTCACATGTGC